>NC_080383.1:62905960-63250960 GCF_014773155.1 Arachis stenosperma
TAGCTGGACCTTACTGAGCTTTAATCTAGTCTCAGTTTTGAGCATGCTCGCTCAAAATTGCTTTCAAGATAATGTTTGACTCTCTGTCCATTAACAATGAACTTTTTGTCAGAATCAATATCCCAAAACTCTACATATCCATATGGTGACACGCCTGTAATCACATATGGTCCTCTCCATCGGGATTTTAGTTTCCCAGGGAATAGCCTGAGCCTAGAGTTAAACAGCAGAATCTTTTATCCTAGCTCAAAGACTCTGGATGACAGGTTCTTATCATGCCATCTCTTTGCTTTCTCCTTGTAAATTTTGGCATTTTCAAAAGCATTGAGTCTGAATTTCTCTAGCTCATTTAGTTGGAGCAATCTTTTCTCTCCAGCTAATTTGGCATCAAGGTTTAGGAATCTGGTTGCCCAGTAGGCTTTATGCTCCAGTTCCACGGGCAGGTGACAGGCCTTCCCATACACAAGCTGGTATGGAGAGGTTCCTATAGGAATCTTTTGAATGCTGTTCTGTATGCCTATAGAGCATCATCCAAGCTCTTTGCCCAATCCTTTCTACGGGCAATTATAGTCTGTTCCAGGATTCTTTTTAGTTCCATATCGGACCATAGCAGTATAAAGTTGTTTATTACAAAAATGAGTGCCTTCATCACTGATTAGTGCTCTAGGGACACCAAATCTACTAAAGATATATTTCTGGAGGAACTTCAGTACTGTCTTAGTATCATTGGTGGGTGTTGCAATTGCCTCCACCTATTTAGATACATAGTCTACTGCCACCAGAATGTAAGTGTTTGAGTATGATGGTGGGAAAGGCCCCATGAAGTCAATACCCCATACATCAAATAACTCAACCTCTAAGATCCCTTGTTGAGGCATGACGTAACCATGACGTAGATTACCAGCTCGCTGGCAACTGTCACAGTTACATACAAACTCTCGGGAGTCTCTATAGATTGTAGGCCAGTAGAAGCCACATTTGAGGACTTTGGTGGCTATTCGCTCACCTCCGAAATGTCCTCCATATTGTGATCCATGGCAATGCCATAGGATCTTCTGCGCCTCTTCTCTAGGCACGCACCTACGGATTAGTGCGTCTGCGCATCTCTTAAAGAGATATGGTTCATTGATGAGCGGATATTTTATACGCTTTTTGGGGGTAATTTCATGTAGATTTTAGTATGTTTTAATTGGTTTTTAGTTAAATATTATTAGTTTTTAGGCAAAAATCATATTTCTGGACTTTACTATGAGTTTGTGTATTTTTCTGTGATTTCAGGTATTTTCTGGCTGAAATTGAGGGAGCTGAGCAAAAATCTGACTTAGGCTGAAAAAGGACTGCTGATGCTGTTGGATCCTGACCTCCCTGCACTCGAAATGGATTTTCTGGAGCTACAGGAGTTCAATTGGCGCGCTCTCAACGGCGTTGGAAAGTAGACATCCAGGGCTTTCCAGCAATATATAATAGTCCATACTTTGCGCGAAGATAGACGACGTAACTTGGC
The DNA here is from genome assembly GCF_014773155.1 of Arachis stenosperma. Taxonomy (NCBI): domain Eukaryota; kingdom Viridiplantae; phylum Streptophyta; class Magnoliopsida; order Fabales; family Fabaceae; genus Arachis; species Arachis stenosperma. The sequence goes on from NC_080383.1 coordinate 62,907,465, forward strand.
ATTGAACGCCAAGTACATGCTGCTGTCTGGAGTTAAACGCCAGAAACACGTCATGATCCGGAGTTGAACGCCCAAACACTCATAACTTGGAGGTTCAACTCCAAAGAAAAGCCTCAACTCGTGGATAGCTTTAGTCTCAGCCCCAGCACACACCAAGGGCCCAGAAGTTGATTTCTGCACCAATTATCTTAGTTTACTCATATTCTGTAAACCTAGGTTACTAGTTTACTATTAAACAACTTTTAGAGAATTATTTTGTACTTCATGACATTTTCAGATCTGAATGACATACTTTTTGACGGCATGAGTCTCTAAACTCCATTGTTGGGGGTGAGGAGCTCTGCAGCGTCTCGATGAATTAATACAATTCCTTTATTTTCCATTCAAACACGCTTGTCTTATCTAAGATGTTCATTCGCGCTTAATTATGGAGAAGGTGATGATCCGTGACACTCATCACCTTCCTCAATCCATGAACGTTGCCTGACAATCACCTCCGTTCTACATCAGATGAATGAGTATCTCTAAGATTCTTTAATCAGAATCTTCGTGGTATAAGCCGGATTGATGGCGGCATTTATGAGAATCCGGAAAGTCTAAACCTTGTCCGTGGTATTCCGAGTAGGATTCTGGGATGAAATGACTGTGATGAGCTTCAAACTCCTGAAGGCTGGGCGTTAGTGACAAACGCAAAGAATCAATGGATTCTATTCCAACCTGATTGAGAACCGACAGATGATTAGCCGTGCTGTGACAGAGCATAGGAACATTTCACTGAGAGGATGGGAAGTAGCCATTGACAACGGTGACACCTACATAGAGCTTGCCATGGAAGGAACTTTTCGTGTGTTGAAGGATTTCAAGGAAGAGTTGAAGTTCAAAGGACAAAGCATCTCCAAAACTCCAACATATTTCTCATTACTGCACAACAAGTAACAATTTGATTCTCTTTTATTTTTCTAATAATTTTAAACACTTTGACTTCTTACAATTAAATCCAAATAATCTTATTGGCCTCCTGACTAAGATTAATAAAATAAATATAGTTCATTTCAACAAAAATAATCTCCGTGGGATCGACCCTTACTCACGTAAGGTATTACTTGGACGACCCAGTGCACTTGCTGGTTAGTTGTGCGGATCACAAATTCTTACACCAAGTTTTTGGCACCGTTGCCGGGGATTATTTGAGTTTGAACAACTAAAGGTTTATTTTATTTCTTAGATTAGGAATAATTTATTTTTATTGTTATAGAGTCATTAAATCTTGATAGGATAGTTTCTTTTCAAAAAATTTCTTTTCAAAATTTATTATTCTTCTTAATTGATTGCTAATTTTCGTGAGTTTTAGTGTCTGTTCTAAGTTGGTGTTAATTGCATTTTTACATTTTCTTTAAATTTTCGAACTTGTATTCTTTGTTCTTCATTGATCTTCAAGTTGTTCTTGTTTATTTTTCTTGTTGATCTTGAGTTTTTCTTGTTTTGTGTCTTTTCTTGTTTTTTTCTTGGCTTTTTCAAAACATTAACTTTCAAAAATTATACTTTATCCATAAAAATAAACATCTTTAAAATACGTTACATTTTTAGCTCAGTTGGTTATAGCGAGGTTTATGTTCTTAACAATTGGGCACTTTCTTTTTAAAATCCTTTTTCAAAAATAATTTTTCTTGATTTAATCTTGTGCCAAACTTTAAGTTTGGTGTTTTCTTGTTAATCTTTTCATAATTTTCGAAAATTTTATTAAAATTTTCTAAAAATTTTAAGTTTGGTGTTCTTCCTTTTGTTCTTGGTGTTCTTGTGAATCTTCAAGGTGTTCTTGAGTTTTTCTTGTGTTTTGATCTTAAAATTTTTAAGTTTGGTGTTCCTTGGTGTTTTCCCTCCAAAATTTTCGAAAATAAGGAACATTGGATCTAAAAATTTTAAGTCTTGTGTCTTTTATGTGTTTTTCTCTTTCATCATAAAATTCAAAATTCAAAAAAAAATATCTTTTCTAACTAATTTTGAACTATTTTTTCGAAAATTTTTTATAAAAATTCAGATTTCAATTTTAAAATTTTTCAATTCTTATCTTTTTAAGTTTTTTTTAAAAAAAAAATTTCAAAAATAGCCTAACCACTTTCTCTCTCCTCACTTTTTCAAAAATCTTCATAAAATATTTTCAAATTCTTATTACTTTTTTTATTTTAATTTTCTTATTTTATCTTATTTTTATTTTGGTTTTTATTTTATTTCGAATTTTTTATTTATAAACTAAAAATTTAAATCCACATTACCCCTTTACTCCAACATGGACATAAGCGGAAATGAACAGTCCAAGAGGACTTTGGGGTCATATGCTAGCCCCACTACTGCTTCATATGGGAGTAGTATCTGTATACCCTCCATTGGAGTTAGTAGCTTTGAGTTGAATCCTCATCTCATTATCATGGTGCAGCAAAACTGCCAATATTCCAGTCTTCCACAGGAAGAACCTACAGAGTTTCTGGCACAATTTTTACAAATTGCTGACACAGTACATGATAAGGAAGTAGATCAGGATGTCTACAGATTATTACTGTTTCCATTTGCTATAAAAGATCAAGCTAAGAGGTGGTTAAATAACCAGCCTAAGAACAGCATAAAAACATGGAAGCAGCTGTCAGAAAAATTCCTGAATCACTATTTCCCTCCAAAACGGATGACACAGCTAAGGCTAAGCATCCAAGGCTTCAAACAAGGAGATAATGAATCTCTTTATGATGCCTGGGAGAGATACAGAGAGATGCTAAGAAAATGCCCCTCTGAAATGTTTTCAGAATGGGTGCAATTAGACATCTTCTACTATGGGCTTACAGAAAAAGCTCAGATTTCTCTAGACCACTCAGCTGGTGGATCTATACATATGAGAAAAACAATTGAAGAAGCTCAAGAGCTTATTGATACAGTTGCCAGAAATCAACATCTGTACCTAAGCAGTGAATCTTCCATGAAAGAAGAAGCTAAAACAGTAACTGCTGAGCTCAGTCCGGTGGATCAGGCTAATGAATTCAATCAGCAATTAGACTTTTTAACTCAGCAGCTAGCCAAATTCAAGGAAATATTACAGGAAACAAGAATGGCTAACAGGAATATAGAAGTACAATTAAAGCAGACAGAAAAGCAACTGTCAAAACAAATAGCAGAAGAATGTCAAGCAGTTCAATTAAGAAGTGAAAAAACATTAAATACCTCACTTCAAAGCAGCAGGAAACCAAGAAATGAACAAATGGCTACTCAAAATCCCTCTGAGGACAATCAGAGCCCAGAGAGGAATAAAGCTGGCGCTGAACGCCCAGACCATGCTCATTCCTGGCGTTCAACGCCAGAAACAAGCATGAATCCGGCGTTGAACGCCCAAAGGGAGCATGGTTCTGGCGTTCAAACGCCAGTAACAAACAAGGAGGTGGCGTTTAACGCCACTCCAGCTTCCACCCCTGGCATTCAAATGTCAGTGGGGGATCAGTCACATACAAGTGCTGATGACAACCCTTCTAAAAAGGCTTCCCAACCCACTTCTGTAGGTAATAAACCTACAGCAACTAAGGTTGAGGAATATAAAGCCAAAATGCCTTATCCTCAAAAACTCCACCAAGCGGAACAGGATAAGCAATTTGCCCGCTTTGCAGACTATCTCAGGACTCTTGAAATAAAGATTCCGTTTGCAGAAGCACTTGAGCAAATACCCTCTTATGCTAAGTTCATGAAAGAGATCTTAAGTCATAAGAAGGATTGGAGGGAAACTGAAAAAGTTTACCTCACTGAAGAATGCAGTGCAGTCATTCTGAAAAGCTCACCTGAGAAGCTTAAAGATCCTGGGAGCTTTATGATACCATGCACATTAGAGGGTACTTTTACCAAGCAAGCTTTATGTGATCTTGGGGCAAGTATCAACCTAATACCTGCATCTACTATCAGAAAGCTTGGTTTAACTGAAGAAATCAAACCAACCAGGATATGTCTTCAACTTGCTGATGGCTCCATTAAATACCCATCAGGCGTGATTGAAGACATGATTGTCAAGGTTGGGCCATTCGCCTTTCCTACTGACTTTGTGGTGCTGGAAATGGAGGAGCACAAGAGTGCAACTCTCATTCTAGGAAGACCTTTCCTAGCAACTGGCCGAACCCTCATTGACGTCCACAAAGGGGAAGTAACCCTGAGAGTCAATGAGGAGGAGTTCAAGTTGAATGTTGTTAAAGCCATGCAACATCCAGACACCCCAAATGACTGCATAAGTGTTGATATTATTGACTCCCTAGTAAGAGAGGTCAATATGGCTGAGAGTCTCGAATCAGAGCTAGAGGACATCTTTAAAGATGTTCAGCCTGATCTGGAGGAATCAGAGAGAATAGTAGAACCTCTGAAAATCCCTCAGGAAGAGGAGAAACCTCCTAAACCCGAGCTCAAACCATTACCACCATCCCTGAAATATGCATTTCTGGGAGAAGGTGATACCTTTCCTGTAATCATAAGTTCTACCTTAGAGCCACAGGAAGAGGAAGCACTAATTCAAGTGCTAAGGACACACAAGACAGCTCTTGGGTGGTCCATCAGTGATCTCAAGGGCATTAGCCCAGCCAGATGCATGCACAAGATCCTACTAGAGGGTGACGCCAAGCCAGTGGTTCAACCACAAAGGCGGTTGAACCCAGCCATGAAGGAGGTGGTGCAGAAAGAGGTCACTAAGTTACTAGAGGCTAGGATTATTTATCCTATTTCTGATAGCCCCTGGGTAAGCCCTGTCCAGGTCGTCCCTAAGAAAGGTGGCATGACAGTGGTTCACAATGAAAAAAATGAATTGGTTCCTACAAGAACAGTTACAGGGTGGCGTATGTGTATTGATTACAGAAGGCTCAATACAGCCACCAGAAAGGATCACTTTCCTTTACCATTCATAGACCAGATGCTAGAAAGACTAGCAGGTCATGAATACTACTGCTTCCTGGATGGATATTCAGGTTATAATCAAATTGCAGTAGATCTCCAAGATCAGGAGAAAACGGCATTCACATGCCCATCAGGAGTATTTGCATACAGAAGGATGCCATTTGGCCTGTGCAATGCACCTGCAACCTTTCAGAGGTGCATGCTCTCAATTTTCTCTGATATGGTGAAAAAATTTCTGGAAGTCTTCATGGATGACTTTTCAGTGTTTGGAGACTCATTCAGCTCCTGCCTTAACCATTTAGCACTTGTTCTAAAGAGATGCCAAGAGACTAACCTGGTTTTAAACTGGGAGAAGTGTCACTTTATGGTGACTGAAGGAATTGTCCTTGGGCACAAAATCTCGAACAAGGGAATAGAGGTGGATCAAGCTAAAGTGAAGTAATTGAAAAATTACCACCACCCGCCAATGTTAAGGCAATCAAAAGCTTTCTGGGGCATGCAGGATTCTATAGGAGGTTTATAAAGGATTTTTCAAAAATCGCCAAACCTCTAAGCAACCTGCTAGCTGCTGACACGCCATTTATCTTTGATAAAGAGTGTCTGCAGGCATTTGAGACCCTGAAAGCTAAATTGGTCTCAGCACCAATCATCTCTGCACCAAACTGGGCATTGCCATTTGAACTAATGTGTGATGCCAGTGACCATGCCATTGGTGCAGTGTTGGGACAAAGGCATGACAAGCTTCTGCACATCATTTACTATGCCAGTCGTGTTCTAAATGATGCACAGAAGAATTACACAACCACAGAAAAAGAGCTACTTGCAGTGGTTTACGCCATTGACAAATTCAGATCCTATTTAGTAGGATCAAAAGTGATTGTGTACACTGATCATGCTGCTCTTAAATATCTACTCACAAAGCAGGATTCAAAACCCAGACTTATAAGATGGGTGTTGCTTCTGCAAGAGTTTGATATAGAAATAAGAGACAGAAAAGGAATAGAAAACCAAGTAGCAGATCACCTATCCCGAATAGAACCAGTAGAAGGGGCGTCCCTCCCTCTCACTGAGATCTCTGAAACCTTTCCGGATGAACAACTCTTTGCCATCCAGGAAGTGCCATGGTTTGCAGATATCGTAAACTACAAGGCAGTAAGATTCATACCCAAAGAGTACAGTAGGCTGCAATCAAAGAAATTGATTACAGATGCAAAGTACTATCTTTGGGATGAACCATATCTCTTCAAGAGATGTACAGACGGAGTAATCCGTAGATGTGTGCCTAAGGAAGAAGCACAGAAGATTCTATGGCACTGCCATGGATCACAGTATGGAGGACATTTTGGAGGTGAGCGAACAGCCACAAGAGTCCTCCAATGTGGCTTCTACTGGCCTACTCTCTATAAAGATTCCCGAGCATTTGTACTTAATTGTGACAGTTGCCAAAGATCTAGCAATCTGCCTCACAGTTATGCCATGCCTCAGCAAGGGATCTTAGAGATTGAGTTGTTTGATGTATGGGGTATTGACTTTATGGGACCCTTCCCACCATCATACTCAAACACTTATATTCTGGTGGCAGTGGATTATGTATCCAAATGGGTGGAAGCTATTGCAACACCCACCAATGACACTAAAACAGTGTTAAAATTCCTCCAGAAACACATCTTCAGTAGATTTGGTACCCCTAGAGTATTAATCAGTGATGGGGGCAGTCATTTCTGCAATAAACAGCTTTACTCTGCTTTGGTTCATTATGGAGTTAGCCACAGGGTAGCTACTCCATATCACCCACAGACTAATGGGCAAGCTGAAGTCTCAAATAGAGAACTCAAAAGAATCTTGGAACGGATGATGAGCGGATAATTTGTACGCTTTTTGGCATTGTTTTTAGTATGTTTTTAGTATGATCTAGTTAGTTTTTAGTATATTTTTATTAGTTTTTAGTTAAAATTCACTTTTCTGGACTTTACTATGAGTTTGTGTGTTTTTCTGTGATTTCAGGTATTTTCTGGCTGAAATTGAGGGACCTGAGCAAAAATCTGATTCAGAGACTGAAAAGGACTGCAGATGCTGTTGGATTCTGACCTCCCTGCACTCAAAGTGGATTTTCTGGAGCTACAGAAGCCTAATTGGCGCGCTCTCAACGGCGTTGGAAAGTAGGCATCCTGGGCTTTCCAGCAATATATGATAGTCCATACTTTGCCCAAGATTTGATGGCCCAAACTGGCGTTCAAAGTCACCCTCAGAAATTCCAGCGTTAAACGCCGGAACTGGCACCAAAATGGGAGTTAAACGCCCAAACTGGCATAAAAGCTGGCGTTTAACTCCAAGAAGAGTCTCTACACGAAATTGCTTCATTGCTCAGCCCAAGCACACACCAAGTGGGCCCGAAAGTGGATTTTTATGTCATTTACTCATCTCTGTACACCCTAGGCTACTAGTTTTCTATAAGTAGGACCTTTTACTATTGTATTGAGAAATCGGGGTAGCTATCTTCATTTTATGCTATCTTAGATCATTGGGAGGCTGGCCATTTGGCCATGCCTAGACCTTGTTCTTATGTATTTTCAACGGTGGAGTTTCTACACACCATAGATTAAGGTGTGGAGCTCTGTTGTACCTCGAGTATTAATGCAATTACTATTGTTCTTCTATTCAATTCCGCTTGTTCTTTGTCCAAGATATCACTTGTTCTTCAACTTGATGAATGTGATGATCCGTGACACTCATCATCATTCTCACCTATGAACAAGGTGACTGACAACCACTTTTGTTCTACAAGCAACCAAGGCTCTAGTGAATATCTCTTGGATTCCTGACACACGATGCATGGTTGATCGCCTGACAACCGAGTGCTCGCCTGACAAACGAGCCAGCCATTCCGTGAGATCAGAGTCTTCGTGGTATAGGCGAGAACAGATGGCGGCATTCAAGAGAATCCGGAAGGTCTAACCTTGTCTGTGGTATTCTGAGTAGGATTCAATGATTGAATGACTGTGACGTGCTTCAAACTCCTAGCAGGCGGGGCGTTAGTGACAGACGCAAAAGAATCACTGGATTCTATTCCGGCCTGATGGTGCACGAAATTGCAATCACACTTTTGCAATCCCGCACAACTAACCAGCAAGTGCACTGGGTCGTCCAAGTAATACCTTGCGTGAGCAAGGGTCGATCCCACGGAGATTGTCGGCTTGAAGCAAGCTATGGTTATCTTGTAAATCTTAGTCAGGATATCAGAAATTATCAGGATTGATTGTAAAAAGCAAAAGAACATGAAATAAGTACTTGTTATGCAGTAATGCAGAATATGTTGAGGTTTTGGAGATGCTCCATCTTCTGAATCTCTGCTTTCCTACTGTCTTCTTCATCAAACACGCAAGGCTCCTTCCATGGCAAGCTGTATGTAGGGTTTCACCGTTGTCAGTGGCTACCTCCCATCCTCTCATTGGAAATGTTCAACGCACCCTGTCACGGCACGGCTATCCATCTGTCGGTTCTCAATCAGGCCGGAATAGAATCCAGTGATTCTTTTGCGTCTGTCACTAACGCCCCGCCTTCAGGAGTTTGAAGCACGTCACAGTCATTCAGTCATTGAATCCTACTCAGAATACCACAGACAAGGTTTAGACCTTCCGGATTCTCTTGAATGCCGCCATCAGTTCTAGCTTATACCACGAAGATTCTGGTTAAAGAATCCAAGAGATATCTACTCAATCTAAGATAGAACAGAGGTGGTTGTCAGGCACATGTTCATAGTTGAGAATGATGATGAGTGTCACGGATCATCACATTCATCCGGGTTAAGAACAAGTGATATCTTAGAATCGAAGCAAGCATGATTGAATAAGAAACAGTAGTAATTGCATTAATCCATCAAGACACAGCAGAGCTCCTCACCCCCAACCATGGGGTTTAGAGATTCATGCCGTGGAATGTACACAAAGAAACGTGTAAAAATGTCATGAGATACAGGAACCATGTCAAAAGGTCCTATTAATAGTAAACTAGTATCCTAAGGTTTACAGAAATGAGTAAATGACAGAAAAATCCACTTCCGGGCCCACTTGGTGTGTGCTTGGGCTGAGCAATGAAGCATTTTCGTGTAGAGACCTTTTCTGGAGTTAAACGCCAGCTTCCATGCCAGTTTGGGCGTTTAACTCCAAGTTTTATGCCAGTTCCGGCGTTTAACGCTGGAATTTCTGAGGCCGAATTGCTACGCCGATTTGGGCCATCAAATCTTGGGCAAAGTATGGACTATCATATATTGCTGGAAAGCCCAGGATGTCTACTTTCCAACGCCGTTGAGAGCGCGCCAATTGGGCTTCAGTAGCTCCAGAAAATCCACTTCGAGTGCAGGGAGGTCAGAATCCAACAGCATCTGCAGTCCTTTTCAGTCTCTGAATCAGATTTTCGCTCAGAACCTTCAATTTCAGTCAGAAAATACCTGAAATCACAGAAAAACACACGAACTCATAGTAAAGTCCAGAAAAGTGAATTTTAACTAAAAACTAATAAAAATATACTAAAAACTAACTAAAAGATACTAAAAACATACTAAAAACAATGCCAAAAAGCGTATAAATTATCCGCTCATCACAACACCAAACTTAAATTGTTGCTTGTCCCCAAGCAACTGAAAATCAAAATAGGATAAAAAGAAGAGAATATACTATAGACTCCAAAATATCAAAGAAACATAGTTCCAATTAGATGAGCGGGACTAGTAGCTTTTTGCCTCCGAACAGTTTTGGCATCTCACTCTATCCTTTGAAGTTCAGAATGATTGGCATCTATGAGAACTCAGAACTCAGATAGTGTTATTGATTCTCCTAGTTAAGTATAATGATTCTTGAACATAGCTAGTGTATGAGTCTTGGCTGTGGCCCAAAGCACTCTGTCTTCCAGTATTACCACCGGATACATACATGCCACAGACACATAATTGGGTGAACCTTTTTAGATTGTGACTCAGTTTTGCTAGAGTCCCCAATTAGAGTTGTCCAGGGTTCTTAAGCACACTCTTTTTGCCTTGGTTCACAACTTTATTTCTTTCTTTTTCTTTTTCTCTTCTCTCTTTTTTTTTCTTTTTCGAAATTTTTTTTTTTTTTGCTTTTTCTTGCTTCAAGAATCAATTTGATGATTTTTCAGATCCTCAATAACAGTTTTCTTTCTCCTCATTCTTTTGAGAGCCAACAATTTTAACATTCTTAAAACAGCAAATTCAAAAGACATATGCACTGTTCAAGCATTCATTCAGAAAACAAAAAGTATTGTCACCACATCAAACTAATTCAACTAGTTTCAGAGATAAATTTCGAAATCCTGTACTTCTTGTTCTTTTGTGATTAAAGCATTTTTCTTTTAAGAGAGGTGATGGATTCATAGGACATTCATAGCTTTTAAGGCATAAACTTTAAATTTTATTAATTATGAATTAAGAATAAGACCCAGGAAATAGATATAAGATGAAACTAAAAATAGAAAAACAAAAAAAACGGCAAAAAATAGGCTCCTAATGATAGAGGTTTTCACAGAGTTAGGACTCAACAACCTTGATTTTGAGAAGTGGATGCTCCCTCAGCTTGAGAGGAGAGCTTTTGGCGTTTCATCTCTTGGATTTCACGCCCCTGCTTCTCTTGTTCCTTCAGCAATTTGCAGAGCATGCAGTTCTGATTCTGCTGTTCTTCCCTAAGTTGCTCCATAGTTTCTTGCAACTTGGTGATAGATGCTTCTAGGCTGGCCCAGTAGCCAATTTCAGGAAATTCAGGGAGGAACTCCTGCGCCCTCCTTTTGATAGAGTTTTCTTGCATTTGTCCTTCCATTGACTTCTTGGTGATTGGATGTTCAACGGGTATGAATTCATCTACTCCCATCTTCACCCCAGCCTCTTTACAGAGCAAGGAGATTAAGCTTGGGTAAGCCAGTTTGGCTTCAGTGGAATTTTTATTTGCAATTGTGTAAATCTCACAGGCAATCACATGATGAACCTCCACTTCTTTTCCAAGCATAATGCAATGAATCATCACTGCTCTCTTGATTGTAACCTCAGAACGGTTGCTAGTGGGCAATATGGAACGCCCAATAAAGTCTAGCCAACCTCTTGCAATTGGTTTGAGGTCTCCCCTCTTGAGTTGGTTTGGGACACCCTTAGATTTGGTTATCCACTTAGTTCCAGGGAGGCATATGTCCTCTAGAACTTGATCCAACCCCTTATCTACTCTCACCATCCTCCTATTGAAGGAGTCAGGATCATCTTGCAGTTGAGGCAACTTGAAGATTTCTCTTATTTTGTCCAGATGGAAGTACATAACTTTCCCTCTGACCATGGTTCTGTAGGTATGGTAAGCGGTTCCAGTCATTTTCTGCTTATCTGTCAGCCACAGATTTGAGTAGAATTCCTGAACCATGTTCCTTCCAACCTTTGTCTCAGGATTGGTTAGAACTTCCCATCCTCTGTTTCGAATTTGCTCTTGGATCCCCGGATATTCATCTTCTTTCAGATCAAACTTCACTTCCGGGATCACTGACCTCAGACCCATTATTTTGTGATAATGGTCTTCATGTTCTTTGGTTAAGAACTTCTCTTGATTCCAAAGATTCTTTGGATTATTCTCTTTCTTGCCTCTTAAATTGGTTTGTTTTCCCTTAGGAGCCATGATATTGATGAATCTTGGCTTAGTGATCACGGAAAAGCACACCAAACTTAGAGTTTTGCTTGTCCTCAAGCAAAAGAAGAGAGAAGAGAGGGGGAGGAAGAGGAAATTCGAATGGTGTGGTGGAATGAGGGAGCCAAACGTGTATTTATAAGGTGGGGAGGGGAGTTTTCGAAAAAAAAAGAAGAAATTTGAAAGGATATTTGAGAAGATATGGAAAGAAATTGAGAAAAGGGTAAAATTTTTGAACAATGTTTGTAATTGATTTGAAATAAATTTGAAGAATGGTTTTGATTTTTGAAGATTTGAAAGTGAATGATGAATGATTGAAGTGTGATTTTGTAGAAAAGTATGGGTGAGAAAAGGAAAGTTTGAAAAAATTTGATTTGAAAACAAAATTGTGGTCCCCCCACCTTGCTGGCGTTAAACGCCCAGAATGGCACCCATTCTGGCGTTTAACGCCCATTTGTTGCCCCTTTTGGGCGTTTAACGCCCAGCCAGGTGCCCTGGCTAGCGTTAAACGCCAGAAATCCTTTGTCACTGGACGTTTTTCCAAAACGCCCAGGATGCTGCACACCTGGCGTTAAACGCCCAGAATGGTGCCCATTCTGGCGTTTAACGCCCAAAATGGCACCATTCCTGGCGTTAAACGCCCAGAATGGTACCCATTCTGGCGTTTAACGCCCAAAATGCCCCTTACTGGCGTTTTTTCGCCAGTAAGCTCATTTTCTCTGCTTTTTGAGCTGAATCCTTCTGTAACTCTGTGAATTCCTTCATTTTTGATACTTGCCTCTTGTAAGAACTAATCATATTGTAAATCATGTTGCTTGTATGCGAAGTTTGTATTCGTAGGTTTTGATGAATGACAAACCAACAAACGACATGAAAGACAAACCAACAAACAACTTGAATGAACAAGCATGATTGAAAGATCAACCAACATTCAACGTTGAGGAATGAAGAGTTGAAAGCAACACAACAACAACAAGAAACTCAAGTCCACAACATTTGAAGACAAGTATAGTGTCTTAGGACTTAGGTAACTTCTTGTTAAGAACCAATTGCTAAATCTCTCAACACACACTCACAAAATGTTTTGATGCACATCTTGCAATTCGATGCTAGCCAAATGGTTTAAAAACTTGTTTTCAAAGGTACAAAAGCATAGGAATTGACTCCAACAAGTTTGAGATCAATCCTAAGCATTTTGAAGTGATTTTAAGCCATTCTTTAAGGTTTGCATCGATGCAAAGCATGCAACGACTTGTTGCATCGATGCAAAGATGTTTGCATCGATGCAACCAAGCTGAAAATTCAAATTTCAGCGTCAAAGACACATTTGCATCGATGCAAAGTGTTATGCATCGATGCAAATAATTCAAAAACATAAAAAACGGCTAGTTTTGACATAAAGGCTCCATCCCATTAATTCCCCAACGTTTCTAAGGTTTGGGGAATCTATAAATGGATGGATTGAAGCCTTATTTCATATCTTTGAGCATTTGCAAACTATCTCGTTCATATTCTTTCATTCTACACATTTTTAAGGTGTTATAATACACAATTTGAGAGAGTAATATCAATTGGTTCAATAGTGCTAAACTTGTAATCATACACTCTTCTAGAGAGTACCCATTTCATCTCAACAATTCTTTGAGAATTGTTTTCTTGTACACCTTGTAAATTGGAGTGTGATCTCCAAGGTTGAGTCAAGAGTTATAAACACTATAGTCGGTGAGGATACCAAAGAGGTATACTAAGTACTCAAGGCAAATCTTAGAGAAGGTATCTCTAAGTGGAGTGGGTTAGTATACGAGTGGTGATCATATACCGTGAGGTGTTAGAAACTAAGGACTCGGATTGTAAAAGGTTTTGCGCGAGCACCTTGAAGCTTGGCAATAGTGGAACTTCTCAATTGCGATTGAGAAAGAAAGTGGACGTAGGACAAGAATTGTGCCGAACCACTCTAAATAGCGTTTGCATCTCTCCAAACTCATCTCTTCAATATTATTGTCTTTTACCTTTAAGCAAATAAATTGTGATCGTAAAGTAGCTTCGTAAGTACTTAAGGAGTGCTTAAGTCCGATTGGTGAAAAGCTTGATCAATTTATTTGAGTTGGTGTCTATTGGAAAGTAAAAGCTCCTTATAAATGCTTAGCAATTGAGTTAAGCTCTTGGAAAAATACTAGTACAGTAACGCTTTTGTATATTGTATTTAAATTCATCAAAAAGATTCATTGTTGTTGCATTACTCAATTCACCCCCCCTCTTGAGTAATTGTGCATAGGTTCTACAAGTGGCATCAGAGCTTAACCCTTTGAAAGACTTAACCGTTTAAGGGAAAAGATCATGGCAAGCACAGGCTTTAACAACAACAACACTAGCGAAGGTAACTCAACCGCTAGACCTCCTCTTTTTAGCGGAACAAATTACTCTTATTGGAAAAATAAGATGAGAATTTGGATCCGTTCTCAAGATGTGAGAATTTGGAAAGTAATTGAGAATGGAAATCACATTCCAACAAAGACAACAAGCGCTAAAGAAGAAGGAGTCTCCGTCTTAAAACAAGTACTGGTGCGCGAAATTGTGAACAATACTTTTCACAACTCTCATAATCCCTGGTCATGAACTCCAAAAACTTGGTGGTTCAATTCCATGGCATTACACAACTTCGCACAACTAACCAGCAAGTGCACTGGGTCGTCCAAGTAATACCTTACGTGAGTAAGGGTCGATCCCACGGAGATTGTTAGCATTGAAGCAAGCTATGGTCATCTTATAAATCTTAGTCAGGCAAACTCAAATGTATATGATGATGAACGAAAATAATATAAAGATAAAGATAGTGATACTTATGTATATCATTGGTGTAAGAGCTTCAGACAAGTGTATGAAGATGCCTTCCTTTCCGTCTCTCTGCTTTCCTACTGCCTTCATCCAATCCTTCTTACTCCTTTCCATGGCAAGCTCGTGTAGGGTTTCACTGTTGTCAGCAGCTACCTCCCATCCTCTCAGTGAAAGCGATTGCATATGTCCTGTCACGGCATAGCGGAATTCAGCTGTCGGTTCTCGGTCAGGCCGGAATAATATCCATTGATACTTTTGCGTCTGTCACTAACGCCCTAGCCTGCTAGGAGTTTGAAGCACGTCACAGTCATTCAGTCATTGAATCCTACTCAGAATACCACAGACAAGGTGAGACCTTCCGGATTCTCTTGAATGCTGCCATCAGTTCTTGCCTATACCACGAAGACTCTGATCTCACGGAATGGTTGGCTCGTTTGTCAGGCGAGCACTCGGTTGTCAGGCGATCAACCATGCATCGTGCAATCAAGAATCCAAGAGATATTCACTAAGCCTCAGATGCTTGTAGAACAAGAATGGTTGTCAGTCACCTTGTTCATGGGTGAGAATGGTGATGGGCGTCAATCATCACCTTCATCATGTTGAAGAACAAGTGATATCTTGGATAAAGAACAAGCGGAATTGAATGGAAGAACAATAGTAATTGCATTAATACTCGAGGTACAGCAGAGCTCCACACCTTAATCTATGGTGTGTAGAAACTCCACCGTTGAAAATACATAAGAACAAGGTCTAGGCATGGCCGAATGGCCAGCCTCCCAAAGAGGGTTCAATCATCAAAACATGATCGAAAAACTCTCTAATACAATAGTAAAAGGTCCTACTTATAGAAAACTAGTACATAGATGAGTAAATGACATAAAAATCCACTTCTGGGCCCACTTGGTGTGTGCTTGGGCTGAGCAATGAAGTAATTTCGTGTAGAGACTCTCCTTGGAGTTAAACGCCAGCTTTAGTGCCAGTTTGGGCGTTTAACTCCCAATCAGGTGCCAGTTCCGGCGTTTAACGCTGGAATTTCTTGAGGTGACTTTGAACGCCGGTTTGGGCCATCAAATCTTGGGCAAAGTATGGACTATTATATATTGCTGGAAAGCCCAGGATGTCTACTTTCCAACGCCGTTGAGAGAGCGCCAATTGGGCTTCTGTAGCTCCAGAAAATCCACTTCGAGTGCAGGGAGGTCAGAATCCAACAGCATCTGCAGTCCTTTTGAGTCTCTGGATCAGATTTTTGCTCAGGTCCCTCAATTTCAGCCAGAAAATACCTGAAATCACAGAAAAACACACAAACCCATAGTAAAGTCAAGAAAAGTGAATTTTAACTAAAAACTAATAAAAATATACTAAAAACTAACTAGATCATACTAAAAATATACTAAAAACAATGCCAAAAAGCATACAAATTATCCGCTCATCACAACACCAAACTCAAATTGTTGCTTGTCCCCAAGCAACTGAAAATCAAATAAGATAAAAGGAAGAGAATATGCAATGAACTCCAAAAACATCTATGAAGATCAGTATTAATTAGATGAGCGGGGCTTTTATCTTTTTGCCTCTGAATAGTTTTGGCATCTCACTCTATCCCTTGTAATTCAGAATGATTGGCTTCTTTAGGAACTTAGAATCCAGATAGTGCTATTGATTCTCCTAGTTAAGTATGATGATTCTTGAACACAGCTACTTATTGAGTCTTGGCTGTGGCCCAAAGCACTCAGTCTTCCAGTATTACCACCGGATACATACATGCCACAGACACATAATTGGGTGAACCTTTTCAGATTGTGACTCAGCTTTGCTAAAGTCCCCAATTAGAGGTGTCCAGGGTTCTTAAGCACACTCTTATTTGCCTTGGATCACAACTTTATTTCTTTCTTTTTTTTTCGGTTTTTTTTTTTTTTGCTTGCTTTCTTTCACATTTGTATTCACTGCTTTTTCTTGCTTCAAGAATCATTTTTAATGATTTTTCAGATCCTCAGTAACATGTCTCCTTTTTCATCATTCTTTCAAGAGCCAACATTCATGAACCACAAGTTCAAAAGGCATATGCACTGTTCAAGCATACATTCAAAGAACAAAAGTGTTGCCACCACATCAAAATAATTAAACTATTATAAAATTCAGAATTCATGCAATTCTTTCCTTTTCAATTAAGCACATTTTTATTCAAGAAAGGTGATGGATTCATAGGACATTCATAACTTTAAGGCATAGACACTAAGACACTAATGATCACAAGACACAAACATGGATAACCATAAGCATAAAAATCGAAAAACAGAAGAATAAAGAACAAGGAAATCAAGGAACGGGTCCACCTTAGTGATGGCGGCTCTTTCTTGCTCTTGAAGATCCTATGGAGTGCTTGAGCTCCTCAATGTCTCTTCCTTGTCTTTGTTGCTCCTCCCTCATGATTCTTTGGTCTTCTCTAATTTCATGGAGGAGAATGGAGTGTTCTTGATGCTCCACCCTTAGTTGTCCCATGTTGGAACTCAATTCTCCTAGGGAGGTGTTTAATTGCTCCCAATAATTTTGTGGAGGAAAGTGCATCCCTTGAGGAATCTCAGGGATCTCATGGTGAGAGGGGTCTCTTGTGTACTCCATCCTTTTCTTGGTGATGGGCTTGTCCTCATCAATGGGGGTATCTCCCTCTATGTCAACTCCAACTGAATAACAGAGGTGACAGATGAGATGAGGAAAGGCTAACCTTGCCAAAGTGGAGGTCTTGTCCGCCACCTTGTAGAGTTCTTGAGCTATAACCTCATGAACTTCTACTTCTTCTCCAATCATGATGCTATGAATCATGATGGCCCGGTCTATGGTAACTTCGGACCGGTTGCTAGTGGGAATGATTGAGCGTTGTATGAACTCTAACCATCCTCTAGCCACGGGCTTGAGGTCATGCCTTCTCAATTGAACCGGCTTTCCTCTTGAATCTTGCTTCCATTGTGCGCCCTCTTCACATATGGTTGTGAGGACTTGGTCCAACCTTTGATCAAAGTTGACCCTTCTAGTGTAAGGATGCTCATCTCCTTGCATCATAGGTAAGTTGAACGCCACCCTCACACTCTCCGGACTAAAATCCAAGTATTTCCCCCGAACCATAGTGAGATAATTCTTTGGATTCGGGTTCACACTTTGGTCATAGTTCTTTGTGATCCATGCATTGGCATAGAACTCTTGAACCATCAAGATTCCGACTTGTTGAATGGGGTTGGTGAGTACTTCCCAACCTCTTCTTCGGATCTCATGGCGGATCTCCGGATATTCACCCTTTTTAAGTGAAAAGGGGACCTCGGGGATCACCTTCTTCAAGGCCGCAACTTCATAGAAGTGGACTTGATGCACCCTTGAGAGGAATCTATCCATCTCCCATGACTCGGAGGTGGAAGCTTTTGCCTTCCCTTTCCTCTTTTTAGAGGTTTCTCCGGCCTTGGATGCCATAATGGTTATGAAAAAGCAACGCTTTTACCACACCAAACTTAAAATGTTTGCTCGTCCTCGAGCAAAAGAAGAAAGAAGAGAGTAGAAGAAGAAGAAATGAGGAAGAGGGGGAAGGTGGTGTGTTCGGCCAAGAAGAGAAAGAAGGGGTGTTTAGGTTGTGTGAAAATGAAGGGTTGAAGAGGGGTATATATAGGAGAGAGGGGGTAATGGTTCGGCCATGGAGGGTGGGTTTGGGAGGTAAAGTGGTTTGAATTTGAAGGGTGAGGTTGGTGGGGATTTATGAAGGATGGATGTGAGTGGTGAAGAGAAAGATGGGATTTGATAGGTGAAGGGTTTTTGGGGAAGAGGTATTGAGGTGATTGGTGAGTGGGGGAAGAAGAGAGAGATTGATGGTGGGGTCCTGTGGGGTCCACAGATCCTGTGGTGTCAAGGAAAAGTCATCCCTGCACCAAATATTGCTCAAAATCACGTTTTGAGCTATTTCTGGCGTTAAACGCCGGGCTGGTGCCCATTCCTGGCGTTTAACGCCAGGTTGTCGCCCTTTACTGGCGTTTAACGCCAGTCTGGTGCCCCTTTCTGGCGTTAAACACCCAGAAGGGTGCCAGACTGGGCGTTAAACGCCCAACAGCTAGCATTACTGGCGTTTGAACGCCAGCTTCTTCTCCTCCAGGGTGTGCTGTTTTTCTTCCTGTTTTTTCATTCTGTTTTTGCTTTTTTCATTATTTTTGTGACTTCTTATGATCATCAACCTACAAAAAAGATAAAATAACAAAAGAAAATAGTTAACTATAAAACATTGGGTTGCCTCCCAACAAGCGCTTCTTTAATGTCATTAGCTTGACAGAGGACTCTCATGGAGCCTCAGAGATACTCAGAACCGTGTTGGAACCTCCCAACACCAAACTTAGAGTTTGAATGTGGGGGTTCAACACCAAACTTAGAGTTTGGTTGTGGCCTCCCAACACCAAACTTAGAGTTTGACTGTGGGGGCTCTGCTTGGCTCTGTTTTGAGAGAAGCTCTTCATGCTTCCTCTCCATGATGATAGAGGGATGTCCTTGGGCCTTAAACACCAAGGATTCTCCATTCACTTGAATGATCAACTCTCCTCTATCAACATCAATCACAGCCCTTGCTGTGGCTAGGAAGGGTCTGCCAAGGATGATGGATTCATCCATGCACTTCCCAGTCTCTAGGACTATGAAGTCAGTAGGGATGTAATGGTCTTCAATTTTCACCAAAACATTCTCTACAAGTCCATGAGCTTGTTTTCTTGAATTGTCTGCCATCTCTAATGAGATTCTTGCAGCTTGCACCTCAAAGATCCCTAATTTCTCCATTACAGAGAGGGGCATGAGGTTTACACTTGACCCTAAGTCACACAAGGCCTTCTTGAAGGTCATGGTGCCTATGGTACAAGGTATAGAAAACTTCCCAGGATCCTGCCTCTTTTGAGGCAGTTTCTGCTTAGACAAGTCATCCAGTTCTTTGGTGAGCAAGGGGAGTTTATCCTCCCAAGTCTCATTTCCAAATAACTTGTCATTTAGCTTCATGATTGCTCCAAGGTATTTAGCAACTTGCTCTTCAGTGACATACTCATCCTCTTCAGAGGAAGAATACTCATCAGAGCTCATGAATGGCAGAAGTAAGTCCAATGGAATCTCTATGGTCTCATTTTGAGCCTCAGATTCCCATTGTTCCTCATTGAGGAACTCAGAGGAGATTGGTACACGCCCACTGAGGTCTTCCTCAGTGGCGTCCTCCTCCTCTCTTTCCTCTCCATATTCGGCCATGTCTATGGCTTTGCACTCTCCTTTTGGATTTTCTTCTGTATTACTTGGGAGAGTGCTAGGAGGGAGTTCCGTAACTTTCTTGCTCAGCTGACCCACTTGTCCTTCCAAATTTCTGATGGAGGACCTTGTTTCATTCATGAAACTTTGAGTGGTCTTTATTAGATCAGAGACCATTGTTGCTAAGTCAGAAGTATTCTGCTTAGAACTCTCTGTCTGTTGCTGAGAAGATGATGGAAAAGGCTTGCCATTGCTAAACCTGTTTCTTCCACCATTATTGTTATTGAAACCTTGTTGAGGTCTCTCTTGATTCTTCCATGAGAAATTGGGGTGATTTCTCCATGAAGAATTGTAGGTGTTTCCATAGGGTTCTCCTAGGTAATTCACCTCTTCCATTGAAGGGTTCTCAGGATCATAGGCTTCTTCCTCAGATGAAGCTTCCTTAGTACTGCTTGGTGCATTTTGCATTCCAGACAGACTTTGAGAAATCAAATTGACTTGTTGAGTCAATATCTTGTTCTGAGCCAAAATGGCATTCAGAGTGTCAATCTCAAGAACTCCTTTCTTCTGACTAGTCCCATTGTTCACAGGATTCCTTTCAGAAGTATACATGAATTGGTTATTTGCAACCATTTCAATCAATTCTTGAGCTTCTGCAGGCGTCTTCTTCAGATGAAGAGATCCTCCTGCAGAGCTATCCAGAGACATCTTGGATAGTTCAGAGAGACCATCATAGAAAATACCTATGATGCTCCATTCAGAAAGCATGTCAGAAGGACATTTTCTGATTAATTGTTTGTATCTTTCCCAAGCTTCATAGAGGGATTCTCCATCCTTCTGTCTGAAGGTTTGGACTTCCACTCTAAGCTTACTCCATCTTTGTGGTGGAAAGAACTTTGCCAAGAAGGCATTGACTAGCTTTTCCCAAGAGTCCAGGCTTTCCTTAGGTTGAGAATCCAACCATATTCTAGCTCTGTCTCTTACAGCAAAAGGGAATAGCATCA
Source organism: Arachis stenosperma (assembly GCF_014773155.1). NCBI lineage: Eukaryota > Viridiplantae > Streptophyta > Magnoliopsida > Fabales > Fabaceae > Arachis > Arachis stenosperma. The sequence goes on from NC_080383.1 coordinate 62,928,124, forward strand.
GTCTATAGACCTCAGGGTTAACCCCATTAGTCTTGACTGTGTCACAGATTTGCAAGAATTCAGCTAAAAACTGATGAAGATCTTCCATTGGAAGTCCATGGAACTTGCAATTCTGTTGCATTAGAGAAACTAATTGAGGCTTAAGCTCAAAGTTGTTTGCTCCAATGGCAGGGATAGAGATGCTTCTCCCATAGAAATCAGGAGTAGGTGCAGTAAAGTCACCCAGCACCTTCCTTGCATTGTTGGCATTGTTGTTGTTTTCGGCTGCCATGGGTTCTTCCTCCTTGAAGAATTCGGTCAGGTCCTCTAAAGAGAGTTGTGCTTTGGCTTCTCTTAGCTTTCTCTTCAGGGTCCTCTCAGGTTCAGGATCAGCTTCAACAAGAATGCCTTTGTCTCTGCTCCTGCTCATATGAAAGAGAAGAGAACAAGAAAATGTGGAATCCTCTATGTTACAGTATAGAGATTCCTTGAAGTGTCAGAGGAAAAGAGAAATAGAAAGAAGAAGGAGAAGAAGAATTCGAACTTTAATTAGATAAGGTTCGAATTGTGCATTTAGAAGGAGTGGTACTCCATAAATAGTAGGATGTGGGAAGGAGGGAAGAGAATTTTCGAAAATTCAATCAAAAGATTTTGAAAACATTTTGAAAATTTGATTGATAATTTTCGAAAATTCAAAGTGAAAAAGAAATCAATTGATTTTTGAAAAAGATTTTGAAATTAGAAATCAAAAAGATTTGATTGAAAACTATTTTGAAAAAGATGAGGTTAAAAAGATTTGATTGAAAAGTTATGGTTTTAAAAAGATGTGATTGAGAAGATATGATTTGAAAACAGTTTTAAAAGATATGATTTGAAAACAATTTGAAAAGATATGATTTTAGAAAATTAATGACTTGCCTAACAAGAAAAGATATGATTCAAACATAAAACCTTTCTTAATAGAAGAGGCAAAAAATGTTCAATCAAATCCTTAATTGTTAGTAAGTATCTTTGAAAAAGGAAAGAAATTGATTTTGAAAACATTTGATTGAAAAGATATGATTTGAAAAAGATTTGATTTTGAAAAACTTTGAAAACTTGAAAAAAAAATTGATTTGGAAACAAAATCTTCCCCCTAGCACCATCCTGGCGTTAAACGCCCAGAATGGTATCCATTCTGGCGTTTAACGCCCAAAATGCACCCTTTTTGGGCGTTAAACGCCCAACCAGGTGCCCTGGCTGGCGTTTAAACGCCAGTCTGCCTTCTTCACTGGGCATTTTTGAATGCTCAGCTTTTTCTGTATAATTCCTCTGCAGTATGTTTTGAATCTTCAATTCTTTGTATCATTGACTTGAAAAGACACAAATTAAAAATATTTTTGGATTTTTAATAATCAAAATGCAACAAGAATCAAATAACAATGCATGCAAGACACCAAACTTAGCAGTTTGTGTGCTACTGACACTATATGAGACACATGAACACTCAAGTCAATAGAATTTAAAGATCAAAACAAGAAATATATGCATGGATTCGAAAAATATAACAAAAACATGCATTTGACACCAAACTTAAGATGAGACTCTAGACTCAAACAAGAAATATTTTTGGATTTTATGGTTTTGCAAATTTTTTTGTATTTTTCGAAAATTAAGTGGAAAAAGATATCAAAATTCTTAATGAGAATTCCAGGAATCAGTGCAATGCTAGTCTAAGACTCCGGTCCAGGAATTAGACATGGCTTCACAGCCAGCCAAGCTTTCAAAGAAAGCTTCGGTCCAAAACACTAGACATGACCAAAGGTCAGCCAAGCCTTAGCAGATCACTGCTCCAAAAGCAAGATTGATTAAAATCAACAAGCTCTTGTGGTGATAAGTTGAAACCTCGGTCCAATTAGATTAGACATGGCTTCTCAGCCAGCCAGATTTCAACAAATCATCATGAAACTCTAGAATTCATCTTCAAGAATTTCGAAAAAAATAAATACCTAATCTAAGCAACAAGATGAACCGTCAGTTGTCCAAACTAGAACAATCCCAGGCATTGTTACCAAAAGCTTGCTCAAAACTTGAACAATCCCCGGCAACGGCGCCAAAAACTTGGTGCGCGAAATTGTGAACAATACTTTTCACAACTCTCATAATCCCTGGTCATGAACTCCAAAAACTTGGTGGTTCAATTCCATGGCATTACACAACTTCGCACAACTAACCAGCAAGTGCACTGGGTCGTCCAAGTAATACCTTACGTGAGTAAGGGTCGATCCCACGGAGATTGTTAGCATTGAAGCAAGCTATGGTCATCTTATAAATCTTAGTCAGGCAAACTCAAATGTATATGATGATGAACGAAAATAATATAAAGATAAAGATAGTGATACTTATGTATATCATTGGTGTAAGAGCTTCAGACAAGTGTATGAAGATGCCTTCCCTTCCGTCTCTCTGCTTTCCTACTGCCTTCATCCAATCCTTCTTACTCCTTTCCATGGCAAGCTCGTGTAGGGTTTCACTGTTGTCAGCAGCTACCTCCCATCCTCTCAGTGAAAGCGATTGCATATGTCCTGTCACGGCATAGTGGAATTCAGCTGTCGGTTCTCGGTCAGGCCGGAATAATATCCATTGATACTTTTGCGTCTGTCACTAACGCCCTAGCCTGCTAGGAGTTTGAAGCACGTCACAGTCATTCAGTCATTGAATCCTACTCAGAATACCACAGACAAGGTGAGACCTTCCGGATTCTCTTGAATGCTGCCATCAGTTCTTGCCTATACCACGAAGACTCTAATCTCACGGAATGGTTGGCTCGTTTGTCAGGCGAGCACTCGGTTGTCAGGCGATCAACCATGCATCGTGCAATCAGGAATCCAAGAGATATTCACTAAGCCTCAGATGCTTGTAGAACAAGAATGGTTGTCAGTCACCTTGTTCATGGGTGAGAATGGTGATGGGCGTCAATCATCACCTTCATCATGTTGAAGAACAAGTGATATCTTGGATAAAGAACAAGCGGAATTGAATGGAAGAACAATAGTAATTGCATTAATACTCGAGGTACAGCAGAGCTCCACACCTTAATCTATGGTGTGTAGAAACTCCACCGTTGAAAATACATAAGAACAAGGTCTAGGCATGGCCGAATGGCCAGCCTCCCAAAGAGGGTTCAATCATCAAAACATGATCGAAAAACTCTCTAATACAATAGTAAAAGGTCCTACTTATAGAAAACTAGTACATAGATGAGTAAATGACATAAAAATCCACTTCTGGGCCCACTTGGTGTGTGCTTGGGCTGAGCAATGAAGTAATTTCGTGTAGAGACTCTCCTTGGAGTTAAACGCCAGCTTTAGTGCCAGTTTGGGCGTTTAACTCCCAATCAGGTGCCAGTTCCGGCGTTTAACGCTGGAATTTCTTGAGGTGACTTTGAACGCCGGTTTGGGCCATCAAATCTTGGGCAAAGTATGGACTATTATATATTGCTGGAAAGCCCAGGATGTCTACTTTCCAACGCCGTTGAGAGCGCGCCAATTGGGCTTCTGTAGCTCCAGAAAATCCACTTCGAGTGCAGGGAGGTCAGAATCCAACAGCATCTGCAGTCCTTTTGAGTCTCTGGATCAGATTTTTGCTCAGGTCCCTCAATTTCAGCCAGAAAATACCTGAAATCACAGAAAAACACACAAACCCATAGTAAAGTCCAGAAAAGTGAATTTTAACTAAAAACTAATAAAAATATACTAAAAACTAACTAGATCATACTAAAAATATACTAAAAACAATGCCAAAAAGCATACAAATTATCCGCTCATCAAGTACCGAAAGGAGAAGATGAATATAGTGACGATGATTGGAAGAAAGTGGCAATGAATGATAAAGCCATCAACTTCATTCATTGTGCACTTAACGAGCATGATTATATGAAGATCTCTACATGTGAAACCGCTAAAGAGATTTGGGATAAACTCCAAATCACCTACGAAGGAACCGACCACGTTAAAGAATCAAAGGTATTTATGTTGGTTCATGAATGGGAAAATTTTAAAATGAAAGATAAAGAGAGCATTGAAGAAGCCCTTGAAAGACTCTCCAAGATCTTCAACAATCTAAGCATGCTTGGTACAAAATACAATGATAAACAAATTGTGACCAAGGTGCTTACAAGCCTTACACCAAAATGGAACTCCAAAGTGAACGCCATTGTGGAAGGAAGGCTCTATGATCAACTTACATTTGATCAACTGCGAGGAAATCTTCTCACCTATGAAATGACTATGCTAAATAGACAAAAAGGTGAAGAAAGTAAGAAGAAAAGTCTCGCCCTTAAAACAACATCACTGCAAGAAGAGAGTGATGATAATGAAGAAGAAGGAGATGAAGAATTTGTACTCTTATTAAAAAGATTCAATAAGTTTGCAATGAAGAAAAACTTCAAGAGCAAAACAAAGGTACCAAAATGCTATGAGTGTGGAGAAGTTGGACACATCAAACCCAATTGTCCAAAACTTCAAAAGGAGGACAAAAACAAGAAATTTAAGAAGAAGGAGAAAGCATACATATCATGGGAGAACGAGGATGAATCCGACTCCGATGACAACGAGGTTGCAAATCTTTGCTTAATGGCAAGCGAAGAAAAGGTTAGTGATGACAACCCCACTTCTTTTGATTTACAAGATGAATATGATGCCTTACTTGAGGTGTACACAAAACTTACCCAAGATTATTCTCTCCTAAAGAAAAAGAATATGGAACTTTTAAAACAAAATGAGATGTTGAAAAACGAGAATATCAATCTTGGAAAAGATAAGTGTAGCACAAGTAGTGATCCATACAAATCTTGTAAAATGCATGAAAATGAAATTACAAATCTTAAGAACACTTTAGCTAAGTTCAATGAATCTTCAAAGAACTTAGATAAAATGTTGAAAAACCAAAAGCATGTTCATAATAAGGAAGGCTTGGGTTTTGAAAAAGGAAAATTTAAAAATGCTAAAACTCCTATTAGGCAACCGCAAGCCCAAAAGGTAAGCATGCCTAAAAGGAATGAAGCCTTTAAACATCCTCCTCAACATGCTTCATTTAGAAATTATAATCACAATGTATATAGATCAAAAGATGTTGCATTTAGGAAACAACCTAGTCAACCATTTAGAAACATGCATAGGATGCATAATCCAAATGTCATATGTCATTATTGTAATAAAGTAGGTCATATAGCACCCGTATGCTTTACTAGAATTAAACATATAAACTTTAGTAGTCAAGATACGAGATGGGCACCTTATGGGCATTATGCTCATACTAACCATCAAGGACCCAAATTCACTTGGGTACCTAAAACCAAATTTTAATTATTTTGTAGGTACGTGTTGGAGCTAAGGATACAAATTGGTATGTTGATAGTGGATGCTCCAAACACATGACCGGCGATGAATCAAAGTTCACCGCAATAGAGCCTACAAACGGAGGAAACGTGATCTATGGAGACAACAACACCGGCAAAGTAATCGGCGTTGGAAAAGTTTATGAGTTGATGAATGAGTGATTAATCTTGAGGTAGATTGAAGAATTTGAAGATTATGAACAATGGAGGATCAACAAATTGAAACTTATAATGGTTTAAGTGAGTATATACATGTTGGAACTCAAAGGATTGAAGAAAGAACCACCAAAGGATGAAAATTTGGTGATTTTGGGCAAAATGATGCATGCTGCATCGATGCAACCAAGCTTTGCATCGATGCAAAGCACACGACGTGCTATGTGCATCGATGCAAAGACCATTGCATCGATGCAAACACGACCAAATTACACAAAAACAAGTGAATTTGGCATTTTTGAGCAACAAAACCCCATTTTTTAGCAAAATCACTTTTCATTACTTTATGCTTATTTGATTATATGAATTGTTAAACTAACTCCTAGTAAGTTAAGGATTTCTATTATGGTTTAAATACTTTGATATTTCCTTCATAATTTTGTTTAATGATTAATGCTTGTATGCTTGTTTGGTGAATAACTCAAAATAGGCTTGGTACCCCTATTTTAAGTTAATATGCATGTCTTGATATATTTTAGGGGGAATTATGCATGCTTATTATATATAAAAAGAGGAAATCAAATTCTTTTTGAAAGGGGGAATATCTCATCCTTGAGATTAATAGAGAAATTAAACTTAAAAAAAAAATTCATTGTTTTATGCATGCTTCTATGACACATTTTAAACTCCCTTCTTTTTGATAATGTCAAAAGGGGGAAGAAAAGTTTGAGGATATTTGAAGTTTTGAACTCTTGAAAAAGGAAGAGAAGTTTGAGGATTTGAAAAGAAGAAATAAGTTTGCAAAACAATGATTTCAAAAAGACTTCCGCTAAGCAAAAACTTTGATATCTAAATCGTTTTCTTTGATAAACGCCCTTTAAAAGAACAAATGCACATATTTAGGGAGAACTCCTGCTTCTATAAAACAAAGTGCATTATTGTTGCTTTCAAAATCATTTATAAATACATATCCTCAAAATTGGTTTGTCATTATCAAAAAGGGGGAAATTGTAAATCATGTTGCTTGTATGCGAAGTTTGTATTCGTAGGTTTTGATGAATGACAAACCAACAAACGACATGAAAGACAAACTAACAAACAACTTGAATGAACAAGCATGATTGAAAGATCAACCAACATTCAACGTTGAGGAATGAAGAGTTGAAAGCAACACAACAACAACAAGAAACTCAAGTCCACAACATTTGAAGACAAGTATAGTGTCTTAGGACTTAGGTAACTTCTTGTTAAGAACCAATTGCTAAATCTCTCAACACACACTCACAAAATGTTTTGATGCACATCTTGCAATTCGATGCTAGCCAAATGGTTTAAAAACTTGTTTTCAAAGGTACAAAAGCATAGGAATTGACTCCAACAAGTTTGAGATCAATCCTAAGCATTTTGAAGTGATTTTAAGCCATTCTTTAAGGTTTGCATCGATGCACACTCATCTTGCATCGATGCAAAGCATGCAACGACTTGTTGCATCGATGCAAAGATGTTTGCATCGATGCAACCAAGCTGAAAATTCAAATTTCAGCGTCAAAGACACATTTGCATCGATGCAAAGTGTTATGCATCGATGCAAATAATTCAAAAACATAAAAAACGGCTAGTTTTGACATAAAGGCTCCATCCCATTAATTCCCCAACGTTTCTAAGGTTTGGGGAATCTATAAATGGATGGATTGAAGCCTTATTTCATATCTTTGAGCATTTGCAAACTATCTCGTTCATATTCTTTCATTCTACACATTTTTAAGGTGTTATAATACACAATTTGAGAGAGTAATATCAATTGGTTCAATAGTGCTAAACTTGTAATCATACACTCTTCTAGAGAGTACCCATTTCATCTCAACAATTCTTTGAGAATTGTTTTCTTGTACACCTTGTAAATTGGAGTGTGATCTCCAAGGTTGAGTCAAGAGTTATAAACACTATAGTCGGTGAGGATACCAAAGAGGTATACTAAGTACTCAAGGCAAATCTTAGAGAAGGTATCTCTAAGTGGAGTGGGTTAGTATACGAGTGGTGATCATATACCGTGAGGTGTTAGAAACTAAGGACTCGGATTGTAAAAGGTTTTGCGCGAGCACCTTGAAGCTTGGCAATAGTGGAACTTCTCAATTGCGATTGAGAAAGAAAGTGGACGTAGGACAAGAATTGTGCCGAACCACTCTAAATAGCGTTTGCATCTCTCCAAACTCATCTCTTCAATATTATTGTCTTTTACCTTTAAGCAAATAAATTGTGATCGTAAAGTAGCTTCGTAAGTACTTAAGGAGTGGCTTAAGTCCGATTGGTGAAAAGCTTGATCAATTTATTTGAGTTGGTGTCTATTGGAAAGTAAAAGCTCCTTATAAATGCTTAGCAATTGAGTTAAGCTCTTGGAAAAATACTAGTACAATAACGCTTTTGTATATTGTCTTTAAATTCATCAAAAAGATTCATTGTTGTTGCATTACTCAATTCACCCCCCCTCTTGAGTAATTGTGCATAGGTTCTACACATATAACTTCCTAATGACTGGGTTGCCTCCCAGCAAGCGCTTCTTTACTGTCTTTAGCTGGACCTTTACTGAGAATCACTCAAGTCTCAGTTTTGAGCATTCCTGCTCAAAATTGCTCTCAAGATAATGCTTGATTCTCTGTCCATTAACAATGAACTTTTTGTCAGAATCAATATCTTGAAGCTCAACATATCCATATGGTGACACTCCTGTGATCACATACGGACCCCTCCACCGGGATTTGAGTTTTCCTGGGAACAATTTAAACCTGGAGTTGAAGAGCAGAACTTTTTGTCCTGGCTCAAAGACTTTGGTTGACAATTTCTTGTCATGCCATTTCTTTGCCTTTTCCTTATAAATTTTTGCATTTTCAAAGGCATTGAGTCTGAACTCCTCTAGCTCATTTAGCTGAAGTAATCTCTTTTCTCCAGCTAACTGTGCATCCATGTTTAGGAATCTGGTTGCCCAGTAGACTTTATGTTCCAGTTCCACAGGTAAATGACAGGCCTTCCCATACACCACTTGGTATGGAGAAGTTCCTATAGGCGTCTTGAATGCTGTTCTGTATGCCCACAGAGCATCATCCAAGCTCTTTGCCCAATCCTTTCTTCGGGCTATCACAGTCCGTTCTAAGATTCTTTTTAGCTCTCTGTTAGAGACTTCAGCTTGCCCATTTGTCTGTGGATGATACGGAGTTGCCACTTTATGGCTGATTCCATATCTAACCATAGCAGAGTATAGCTATTTATTGCAGAAATGAGTGCCCCCATCACTGATTAGTACTCTGGGAACGCCAAACCTGCTGAAAATGTGTTTCTGGAGGAATTTTAGCACGGTCTAGGTATCATTAGTGGGTGTAGCAATTGCTTCTACCCACTTAGATACGTAGTCCACTGCCACCAGAATGTAAGTGTTTGAGTATGATGGTGGGAATGGACCCATGAAGTCAATTCCCCATACATCAAACAATTCTATCTCTAATATCCCTTGTTGAGGCATGGCATATCCATGAGGCAGGTTACCAGCACTTTGGCAACTGTCACAGTTACGCACAAACTCTCGGGAGTCTTTATAGAGAGTAGGCCAGTAGAAGCCACATTGGATGACTTTAGTGGCTGTTCGCTCACTCCCAAAATGTCCTCCGTACTGTGATCCATGGCAATGCCATAGGATCCTTTGTGCTTCTTCTCTGGGTACACATCTGCGGATCACTCCGTCAGCACATCTCTTAAAGAGATATGGTTCATCCCAGAGGTAGTACTTGGCATCTGAAATTAATTTCTTTCTTTGCACTCTGCTGTACTCCTTGGGTATGAACCTCACAGCTTTATAGTTTGCAATATCTGCGAACCATGGAGCTTCCTGAATGGCAAAGAGTTGCTCATCTGGGAAAGTCTCAGAGATCTCAGTAGAAGGGAGGGACGCCCCAGCTACTGGTTCTATTCGGGACAGATGATCAACTACTTGGTTCTCTGTCCCTTTTCTGTCTCTTATTTCTATATCAAACTCTTGCAGAAGCAACACCCATCTTATAAGCCTGGGTTTTGAATCCTGCTTTGTGAGTAAGTATTTAAGAGCAGCATGGTCAGTGTACACAATCACCTTTGTTCCCACTAGGTAGGATCTAAACTTGTCAATGGCATAAACCACTGCAAGTAATTCTTTTTCTGTGGTTGTGTAATTCTTCTGTGCATCATTTAGAACACGGCTAGCATAGTAAATGACATGCAGAAGTTTGTTATGCCTCTGTCCCAACACTGCACCAATGGCATGATCGCTGGCATCACACATCAATTCAAATGGTAATGCCCAATCTGGTGCAGAGATGACTGGTGCTGTGACCAGTTTAGCTTTCAGGGTCTCAAATGCCTGCAGACACTGTGTGTCAAACACAAATGGTGTGTCAGCAGCTAGCAGGTTACTTAAAGGTTTTGCAATTTTTGAAAAATCCTTTATGAACCTTCTGTAAAATCCTGCATGCCCCAGAAAGCTTCTGATTGCCTTAACATTGGCAGGTGGTGGTAATTTCTCAATTACCTCTACCTTTGCCTTATCCACCTCTATTCCCCTGCTTGAAATTTTGTGCCCAAGGACAATTCCTTCAGTCACCATAAAGTGACATTTCTCCCAGTTTAAAACCAGGTTAGTCTCTTGGCACCTTTTCAAGACAAGTGCTAGGTGATTAAGACAGGAGCTAAATGAGTCTCCATATACTGAAAAGTCATCCATGAAGACTTCCAGAAATTTCTCTACCATATCTGAGAAGATAGAGAGCATGCACCTCTGAAAGGTTGCAGGTGCATTGCACAGACCAAAAGGCATCCTTCTGTAGGCAAACACGCCAGAAGGGCAAGTGAATGCTGTCTTCTCTTGGTCCTGAGGATCTACTGCGATTTGGTTGTAGCCTGAATAGCCATCCAAAAAGCAGTAGTAATCATGACCAGCTAGTCTTTCTAGCATTTGGTCTATGAATGGTAAAGGAAAATGATCCTTTCTGGTGGCTGTGTTGAGCCTTCTGTAGTCAATACACATGCGCCACCCTGTGACTGTCCTTGTAGGAACCAGTTCATTTTTTTCATTATGAACCACTGTCATGCCTCCCTTTTTGGGAACAACTTGGACAGGGCTCACCCAGGGGCTATCAGAAATAGGATAAATAATCCCAGCCTCTAGTAATTTAGTGACCACTTTCTGCACCACCTCCTTCATGGCAGGATTTAGCCTCCTCTGTGGTTGGACCACTGGTTTGGCATTATCCTCCAATAGGATCTTGTGCATGCATCTAGCTGGGCTAATGCCCTTAAGATCACTTATGGACCACCCAAGAGCTGTCTTGTGTGTCCTTAGCACTTGAATCAGTGCTTCCTCTTCCTGTGAATTTAAAGCAGAGCTTATAATCACTGGAAAAGTGTCACCCTCTCCCAGAAATGCATATTTCAGGGATGGTGGTAGTGGTTTGAGTTCAGGCTTAGGAGGCTTATCCTCTTCCTGAGGAATTTTCGAAAATTCCTTTGCTTCCTCTAGTTCTTCTTGATCAGGTTGAGCATCTTTGAAGATGTCCTCAAGCTCTGATTCTAGGCTTTCAGCCATATTGATCTCTTCTACCAGAGAGTCAATAATGTCAGCGCCCATGCAGTCATTTGGTGTGTCTGGATGCTGCATAGCTTTTACAGCATTCAACTTGAACTCATCCTCATTGACTCTCAAAGTTACTTCCCCTTTTTGTACATCAATGAGAGTTCGTCCAGTTGCTAGGAAAGGTCTTCCTAGAATGAGAGTTGCACTCTTGTGCTCCTTCATTTCCAGCACTACAAAGTCAGTTGGAAAGGCAAATGGCCCAACCTTGACAATCATATCCTCTATTATGCCTGATGGATGTTTAATGGAGCCATCAGCAAGTTGGAGGCAGATCCTGGTTGGCTTGACTTCTCCAGTCAACCCAAACTTTCTGATAGTGGATGCAGGTATTAGATTGATGCTTGCTCCAAGATCACATAGGGCTGTCTTGGTGCAAGTGCCTTCTAATGTGCATGGTATCAGAAAGCTTCCCGGATCTTGAAGCTTTTCTGGTAAGCTTTTTAGAATGACTGCACTGCATTCTTCAGTGAGAAACACTTTTTCAGTTTCTCTCCAATCCTTCTTATGACTTAAGATCTCTTTCATGAACTTAGCATAAGAAGGTATTTGCTCAAGTGCCTCTGCAAACGGAATCTTTATTTCAAGAGTCCTTAGATAGTCTGCAAAGCGGGCAAATTGCTTATCCTGTTCCGCTTTGCGGAGTTTCTGAGGATAAGGCATCTTGGCTTGATATTCTTCAACCTTAGATGCTGCAGGTTTATTCCTTACAGAAGTGGTTGAAGAAGCTTTGTTAGAGGGATTATTGTCAGCACTCTCAGGTGTCTGATCTTCCCTTGGCGTATGAACGCCAGGATTGGGTGGAAAATGGGCGTTTAACGCCAACTTTTTCCCCTTTTCTGGCGTTTGAACGCCAGAACTGGGCAAGGAATGGGCGTTTAACGCCAGCTTTCCTTCCCTTTCCGGCGTTTGAATGCCAATAACATTCCTCTCTGGGCTCTTACTGTCCTTAGAGGGATTTTGAACAGTGGGTTGGTTATCCTCTGTCAACTGTTCCTTGTTTGGCTTTTTGTTCTTTTGAGCAGTGGTATTCAGTGTCTTCCCACTCCTTAGTTGAACTGCTTGACACTCCTCTGTTATCTGTTTAGATATTTGCTGTTTTGCCTGATTCAACTGTAGTTCTATGCTCTTGTTAGCAACTTTAGTTTCATAGAGCATCTCTTTAAATTCTACTAACTGTTCTGTCATCAGGAGTAGTTGTTGATTAAGCTCATTCATCTGTTCTTGAGGATTAGGATCAGTGATTAATGCCATGACTTCCTCTTTTGGAACGAACTCATTGCTAGAATATAAGTATTGGTTTCTAGCAACAGTGTCTATGAGCTCTTGAGCTTCTTCAATTGTCTTCCTCATGTGTATAGATCCACCAGCTGAGTGGTCTAAAGACATCTGAGCTTTTTCTGTGAGCCCATAGTAGAAGATGTCTAACTGTACCCACTCTGAAAACATTTCAGAGGGGCATTTTCTAAGCATACCTCTGTACCTCTCCCAGGCATTATAAAGGGATTCATTATCCTCTTGTTTAAAGCCTTGGATGTCCAGCCTTAGCTGTGTCATCCTCTTTGGAGGGTAGAAATGATTTAGGAATTTGTCTGACAACTGTTTCCATGTCTTTATGCTTGCTGTAGGCTGGTTATTCAACCACCTTTTAGCTTGATCTTTTACAGCAAATGGAAACAGTAATAGTCTGTAGACATCCTGATCCACCTCTTTATCATGTACTGTGTCAGCAATTTGTAAGAACTGTGCCAGAAACTCAGTAGGTTCTTCCTGTGGAAGACCGGAATACTGGCAATTTTGCTGCACTATGATAATGAGTTGAGGATTTAGCTCAAAGCTGCTTGCTTTGATGGGAGGTGTGCAGATGCTACTCCCATATGCAGCTGTAATGGGGTTAGCATATGACCCCAGAGTCCTTTTGGACTGATTAATTCCACTTAAGTCCATAATGGACAAAAGGGAAATGATAATGATTGCAAAGAGATAAATTTTGTTTATTTTCTTCTTTTTTTTTTGAAATAACCGAAAAAAAATTAAAATAAAATAAAATAAAACAAAAGGAAAATAAAATAAAAAATTTCGAAAATCAAAAGGAAGATAAGATCAAAGCAAATTGAGAACTGAATCAATTAGTAAAAAAAAGATTTTGAAAACAGCAATTAAAAAGATATGATTGAAAAATTTTTTATGAAGAAGATTTGATTTTTGAAAAGAGGAAAGAGAAAAACACAAAAAGACACCAAACTTAAAATTTTTAGAAAATCAAACACTAATTTTCGAAAATTTTAAAGGAAAAACGCAAAGAGGACACCAAACTTAGAATTTTTATGAATCGAAAGGGACTAAGAACATGCAAAAACGAAAATTAAGAGAAAAATAAAAGCATGCAAAAGACACCAAATTTAAAATATGAAACTAGACTCAACTAAAAGACTCTAAACCAACAAAAATAAACAGTCCTAATCTAAGCAACAAGATAAGCCGTCAGTTGTCCAAACTCGAACAATCCCCGGCAACGGCGCCAAAAACTTGGTGCACGAAATTGCAATCACACTTTTGCAATCCCGCACAACTAACCAGCAAGTGCACTGGGTCGTCCAAGTAATACCTTGCGTGAGCAAGGGTCGATCCCACGGAGATTGTCGGCTTGAAGCAAGCTATGGTTATCTTGTAAATCTTAGTCAGGATATCAGAAATTATCAGGATTGATTGTAAAAAGCAAAAGAACATGAAATAAGTACTTGTTATGCAGTAATGGAGAATAGGTTGAGGTTTTGGAGATGCTCCATCTTCTGAATCTCTGCTTTCCTACTGTCTTCTTCATCAAACACGCAAGGCTCCTTCCATGGCAAGCTGTATGTAGGGTTTCACCGTTGTCAGTGGCTACCTCACATCCTCTCATCGGAAATGTTCAACGCACCCTGTCACGGCACGGCTATCCATCTGTCGGTTCTCAATCAGGCCGGAATAGAATCCAGTAATTCTTTTGCGTCTGTCACTAACGCCCCGCCTTCAGGAGTTTGAAGCACGTCACAGTCATTCAGTCATTGAATCCTACTCAGAATACCACAGACAAGGTTTAGACCTTCCGGATTCTCTTGAATGCCGCCATCAGTTCTAGCTTATACCATGAAGATTCTGGTTAAGGAATCCAAGAGATATCTACTCAATCTAAGATAGAACAGAGGTGGTTGTCAGGCACATGTTCATAGTTGAGAATGATGATGAGTGTCACGGATCATCACATTCATCCGGGTTAAGAACAAGTGATATCTTAGAATCGAAGCAAGCATGATTGAATAAGAAACAGTAGTAATTGCATTAATCCATCAAGACACAGCAGAGCTCCTCACCCCCAACCATGGGGTTTAGAGACTCATGCCGTGGAATGTACACAAAGAAACGTGTAAAAATGTCATGAGATACAGGAACCATGTCAAAAGGTCCTATTAATAGTAAACTAGTATCCTAAGGTTTACAGAAATGAGTAAATGACAGAAAAATCCACTTCCGGGCCCACTTGGTGTGTGCTTGGGCTGAGCAATGAAGCATTTTCGTGTAGAGACCTTTTCTGGAGTTAAACGCCAGCTTCCATGCCAGTTTGGGCGTTTAACTCCAAGTTTTATGCCAGTTCCGGCGTTTAACGCTGGAATTTCTGAGGCCGAATTGCTACGCCAATTTGGGCCATCAAATCTTGGGCAAAGTATGGACTATCATATATTGCTGGAAAGCCCAGGATGTCTACTTTCCAACGCCGTTGAGAGCGCGCCAATTGGGCTTTTGTAGCTCCAGAAAATCCACTTCGAGTGCAGGGAGGTCAGAATCCAATAGCATCTGCAGTCCTTTTCAGTCTCTGAATCAGATTTTCGCTCAGAACCTTCAATTTCAGTCAGAAAATACCTGAAATCACAGAAAAACACACGAACTCATAGTAAAGTCCAGAAAAGTGAATTTTAACTAAAAACTAATAAAAATATACTAAAAACTAACTAAAAGATACTAAAAACATACTAAAAACAATGCCAAAAAGCGTATAAATTATCCGCTCATCACCTGACCAAGAACCGACAGCTGATTAGCCTATGCTGTGACAGAGCATAGGAACGTTTTCACTGAGAGGATGGGAGGTAGCCACTGACAACGGTGAAACCCTTGCATAAGC
Organism: Arachis stenosperma; assembly: GCF_014773155.1. NCBI lineage: Eukaryota > Viridiplantae > Streptophyta > Magnoliopsida > Fabales > Fabaceae > Arachis > Arachis stenosperma. The sequence continues at coordinate 62,943,448 of NC_080383.1, forward strand.
TTGCCATGGAAAGGAGTAAGAAGGATTGGATGAAGACAGTAGGAAAGCAGAGAGACGGAAGGGAAGGCATCTTCATACGCTTATCTGAAGTTCCTACCAATGAATTACATAAGTACCTCTATCTTTATCTTTATGCTTTATTCGTATATCACTATACCCATTTGAGTCTGCCTGACTAAGATTTACAAGGTGACCATAGCTTGCTTCATACCAACAATCTCCGTGGGATCGACCCTTACTCGCGTAAGGTTTATTACTTGGACGACCCAGTGCACTTGCTGGTTAGTTGTGCAAAGTTGTGTTTATGCCATGGTATTGAGCACCAAGTTCTTGGGGCCATTATTAGGGATTATTTGAGTTGTGAAAAGTAGTGATCACAATTTCGCACACCAAGTTTTTGGCGCAGTTGCCGGGGATTGTTTTGTGTATGGACAACTGACGGTTCATCTTGTTGCTTAGATTAGGTATTTTTTTAGAGTTCTTAAGAATGAGTTCTAGAGTTTCATGATGATCTGTTGAAATCTGGCTGGCTGAGAAGCCATGTCTAATCTTATTGGACCGAGGTTTCAACTAATCATCACAAGAGCTTGTTGATCTCTATCAATCTTGCTATTGGAGCAATGATCTGCTAAGGCTTGGCTGGCCATTGGCCATGTCTAGTGTTTTGGACCGAAGCTTTCTCTGAAAGCTTGGCTGGCTGAGAAGCCATGTCTAATTCCTGGACCGGAGTCTTAGACTAGCATTGCAATGATTCCTGGAATCCAAATTAAGAATTCTGAAACTTTTATTTTCTATTTCCATATAATTTTCGAAAAAAACACAAAAAAATTTCAAAATCATAAAAACCAAAAATATTTTATGTTTCTTGTTTGAGTCTAGTGTCTAATTTTAAGTTTGGTGTCTTGCATGTATTGTTTATTTGATCTTGGTTCTATTTTCAAGTCAATAGTACAGGGAACTGAAAATTCAGAACATGCAGCAGAGGAATTACACAGAAAAAGCTGGGTGTTCAAAACGCCCAGTGAAGAAGGACAGACTGGCGTTTAAACGCCAGCCAGGGTACCTGGTTGGGCGTTTAACGCCCAAAAAGGTAGTGCATTGGGCGTTAAACGCCAGAATGTGCACCATTCTGGGCGTTTAACGCCAGGATGGCACAAGGGGGAGGATTTTGTTTTCAAATCAAATTTTTTTTAAGTTTTCAAAGTTTTTCAAAATCAAATCTTTTTCAAATCATACCTTTTCAATCAAATGTTTTCAAAATCAATTTCTTTCCTTTTTCAAAGATACTTGCTATCAATTAATGATTTGATTCAACATTTCAAGTCTGTTGCCTTTTCTGTTGAGAAAGGTTTAATGTTTGAATCATATCTTTTCTTGATAGCCAAGTTATTAATTTTTAAAATCAAATCTTTTAAAAATGTTTTTCAACTCATATCTTCTCAATCACATTTTTTTTTAAAACCAATCATATCTTTTTAATCACATCTTTTTCAAAATAATTTTCAATCAAATCTTTTTTATTTCTAATTTCAAAATCTTTTTCAAAAATCACTTGATTTCTTTTCCACTCTTATTTTCGAAAATTAATTAGTGTTTTTCAAAATATTTTCAAATTCTTTAACTTAATTTTCGAAAAAGCTCCTCCTCTCTTCTCACATCCTTCTATTTATGGAGTACCACTCCTTCTCAATGCACAATTCGAACTCTATATGATTAAGTTCGAATTCTTCTACCTCTTTCTTCTATTTTTCTGTTCTTCTGACACCTCAAGGAATCTCTATACTGTGACATAGAGGATTCCACCTTTTCTTGTTCTCTTCTCTTTCATATGAGCAGGAGCAGAGACAAAGGCATTCTTGTTGAAGCTGACCCTGAACCTGAAAGGACCTTGAAGCGAAAGCTAAGAGAAGCTAAGGCACAATTCTCTACAGAGGACCTAACAGAAATCTTCAAAGAAGAAGAAGACATGGCAGCCGAAAACAACAACAATGCAAACAATGCAAGGAAGGTGCTGGGTGACTTTACTGCACCTACTCCCAACTTCTATGGGAGAAGCATCTCTATCCCTGCCATTGGAGCAAACAACTTTGAGCTTAAGCCTCAATTAGTTTCTCTAATGCAACAGAATTGCAAGTTTCATGGACTTCCATTGGAAGATCCTCATCAGTTCTTAGCTGAATTCTTGCAAATCTGTGACACTGTCAAGACTAATGGGGTAGACCCTGAGGTCTACAGACTTATGCTATTCCCTTTTGCTGTAAGAGACAGAGCTAGGACATGGTTGGACTCACAACCTAAAGAAAGCCTGGACTCATGGGAAAAGCTAGTCAATGCCTTCTTGGCAAAGTTCTTTCCACCTCAAAAATTGAGTAAGCTTAGAGTGGAAGTCCAAACCTTCAGACAGAAGGATGGAGAATCCCTCTATGAAGCTTGGGAAAGATACAAACAATTAATCAGAAAATGTCCTTCTGACATGCTTTCTGAATGGAGCATCATAGGTATTTTCTATGATGGTCTCTCTGAACTATCCAAGATGTCTTTGGATAGCTCTGCTGGAGGATCTCTTCATTTGAAGAAGACGCCTACAGAAGCTCAAGAGCTGATTGAAATGGTTGCAAATAACCAATTCATGTACACTTCTGAAAGGAATCCTATGAACAATGGGACTAATCAGAAGAAAGGAGATCTTGAGGTTGATGTTCTGAATGCCATATTGGATCAGAACAAGATATTGACTCAACAAGTCAATATGATTTCTCAAAGTCTGTCTGGAATGCAAAATGCACCAAGCAGTACTAAGGATGCTTCACCTGAGGAAGAAGCTTATGATCTTGAGAACCCTTCAATGGAAGAGGTGAATTACCTAGGAGAACCCTATGGAAACACCTATAATTCTTCATGGAGAAATCACCCAAATTTCTCATGGAAGAATCAAGAGAGACCTCAACAAGGTTTCAATAATAATAATGGTGGAAGAAATAGGTTTAGTAATGGCAAGCCTTTTCCATCATCTTCTCAGCAACAGACAGAGAATTCTAAGCAGAACCCCTCTGACTTAGCAACTATGGTCTCTGATCTAATCAAAACCACTCAAAGTTTCATGACTGAAACAAGGTCCTCCATTAGGAATTTGGAGGCACAAGTGGGACAGCTGAGCAAGAAAGTTACTGAACTCCCTCCTAGTACTCTCCCAAGCAACACAGAAGAAAATCCAAAAGGAGAGTGCAAGGCCATCAACATGGCCGAATTTGGAGAGGAAGGAGAGGCAGTGAACGCCACTGAGGAAGACCTCAATGGGCGTGCACTGACCTCCACTGAGTTTCCCAATGAGGAACCATGGGAATCTGAGGCTCAAAATGAGACCATAGAGATTCCACTGGACTTACTTCTGCCATTCATGAGCTCTGATGAGTATTCTTCCTCTGAAGAGGATGAGTATGTCACTGAAGAGCAAGTTGCTAAATACCTTGGAGCAATCATGAAGCTAAATGACAAGTTATTTGGAAATGAGACTTGGGAGAATGAACCTCCTTTGCTCACCAAAGAACTGGATGACTTGTCTAGGCAGAAATTACCTCAAAAGAGACAAGATCCTGGGAAGTTTTCAATATCTTGTACCATAGGCACCATGACCTTCAAGAAGGCTTTGTGTGACTTAGGGTCAAGTGTAAACCTCATGCCTCTCTCTGTAATGGAGAAGCTAGGGATCTTTGAGGTGCAAGCTGCAAGAATCTCATTAGAGATGGCAGACAACTCAAGAAAACAAGCTCATGGACTTGTAGAGGATGTTTTGGTGAAGATTGAAGACCATTACATCCCTGCTGATTTCATAGTCCTAGAGACTGGGAAGTGCATGGATGAAACCATCATCCTTGGCAGACCCTTCCTAGCCACAGCAAAGGCTGTGATTGATGTTGATAGAGGCGAACTGATCATTCAAGTGAATGAAGAATCATTTGTGTTTAAGGCTCAAGGATATCCTCTGTCACCATGGAGAGGAAGCATGAAGAGCTTCTCTCAAATCAGAGTCAAACAGAGCCCCACAGTCAAACTCTAAGTTTGGTGTTGGGAGGCCACAACCAAACTCTAAGTTTGGTGTTGAACCCCCACATTCAAACTCTAAGTTTGGTGTTGGGAGGTTCCAACATTGCTCTGAGAAAATGTGAGGCTCCATGAGAGCCATCTGTCAAGCTACTGACATTAAAGAAGCGCTTGTTGGGAGGCAACCCAATGTTATATTTTATCTATTTTCTTTTGTTATTTTATGTTTTTTTGTAGGTTGATGATCATGAGAAGTCACAAAATCAATTGAAAAAGCAAAAACAGAATGAAAAACAGGAAGAAAAACAGCACACCCTGGAGGAAGAACTTACTGGCGTTTAAACGCCAGTAAGAGTAGCAGTTGGGCGTTTAACGCCCAGTCTGGCACCATTCTGGGCGTTTAACGCCAGAAAGGGGCACCAGACTGGCGTTAAACGCCAGAAAAGGGCAAGAACCTGGCGTTAAACGCCAGAAATGGGCACCAGCCCGGCGTTTAACGCCAGAATTGGCTTCAAACGTGATTTTGCATGCCATTTGGTGCAGGGATGACTTTTCCTTGACACCACAGGATCTGTGGACCCCACAGGATCCCCACCACTCTCTCTCTTCTTCACTCATTCACTAATCACCTCAATACCTCTTCCCCAAAAACCCTTCATCTATCAAATCCCATCTTCCTCTTCACCACTCACATCCATCCTTCATAAAACCCCACCTACCTCACCATTCAAATTCAAACCACTTTCCCACCCAAACCCACCCTCACTTGACCGAACCTTACCCTTCCCCCTCTCCTATATAAACCCTTCTTAACCCCTTCATTTTCACACAACCTAAACACCACCTCTCCCCCTCTTTGGCCGAACACAAAAGCCATTGCCTTCTTCCTCATTTCTTCTTCTTCTACTCTCTTCTTTCTTCTTTTGCTCGAGGACGAGCAAACCTTTTAAGTTTGGTGTGGTAAAAGCGTTGCTTTTTCATTTTTCCATAACCATTTATGGCATCCAAGGCCGGAGAAACCTCTAGAAAGAGGAAAGGGAAGGCAAAAGCTTCTACCTCCGAGTCATGGGAGATGGAAAGATTCATCTCAAGGGTACATCAAGACCACTTCTATGAAGTTGTGGCCTTGAAGAAGGTGATCCCCGAGGTCCCTTTTTCACTCAAAAAGGGTGAATATCCGGAGATAAGACATGAGATCCGAAGAAGAGGTTGGGAAGTCCTTACCAACCCCATTCAACAAGTCGGAATCTTGATGGTTCAAGAGTTCTATGCCAATGCATGGATCACCAAGAACCATGATCAAAGTGTGAACCCGAATCCAAAGAATTATCTTACTATGGTTCGGGAGAAATACTTGGATTTTAGTCCGAAAAGTGTAAGGTTGGCATTCAATTTGCCCATGATACAAGGAGATGAACACCCTTACACTAGAAGGGTCAACTTTGATCAAAGGTTGGACCAAGTCCTCACAGTCATATGTGAAGAGGGCGCCCAATGGAAGAGAGATTCAAGAGGGAAGCCGGTTCAATTGAGAAGGCATGACCTCAAACCCGTGGCTAGAGGATGGTTGGAGTTTATCCAACGCTCAGTCATTCCCACTAGCAACCGGTCCGAAGTTACTCTAGACCGGGCTATCATGATTCATAGCATCATGATTGGAGAAGGAATAGAAGTTCATGAGGTTATAGCTCAAGAGCTTTATAAGGTGGCAGACAAGTCCTCTACCTTGGCAAGGTTAGCCTTCCCTCATCTCATTTGTCACCTCTGTTATTCAGTTGGAGTTGACATAGAGGGAGACATCCCTATTGATGAGGACAAGCCCATCACTAAGAAGAGGATGGAGCACACAAGAGACCCCTCTCATCATGAGATCCCTGAGATGCCTCAAGGGATGCACTTTCCTCCACAAAACTATTGGGAGCAACTAAACACCTCCCTAGGAGAATTGAGTTCCAACATGGGACAACTAAGGGTGGAGCATCAAGAACACTCCATCATCCTCCATGAAATTAGAGAATATCAAAGAATCATGAGAGAGGAGCAACAAAGACAAGGAAGAGATATTGAGGAGCTCAAGCACTCCATAGGATCTTCAAAAGGAAGAAAGAGCCGCCATCACTAAGGTGGACCCGTTCTTTAATCTCCTTGTTCTTTATTTCCTGTTTTTCGAAAATTAATGCTTATGTTTATCCATGTTTGTGTCTTGTGATCATTAGTGTCTTAGTGTCTATGCCTTAAAGTTATGAATTTCCTATGAATCCATCACCTTTCTTAAATAAACAAATGTTCTTAAATTGAAAAAGAAAAAGAATTGCATGAATTTTGAATTTTATAGCAGTTTAATTATTTTGATGTGGTGGCATTACTTTTGTCTTCTGAATGTATGCTTAAACAGTGCATATGTCTTTTGAATTTGTGGTTCATGAATGTTGGCTCTTGAAAGAATGATGAAAAAGGAGACATGTTACTGAGGATCTGAAAAATCATTAAAAATGATTCTTGAAGCAAGAGAAAGCAGTGAATACAAAAAAAAAGAGGCGAAAAAAAAACCGAAAAAAAAAAGAGAAAGAGAAAAAGAAAGAAAAAGAAAGAATAAAGTTGTGATCCAAGGCAAAAAGAGTGTGCTTAAGAACCCTGGACACCTCTAATTGGGGACTCTAGCAAAGCTGAGTCACAATCTGAAAAGGTTCACCCAATTATGTGTCTGTGGCATGTATGTATCCGGTGGTAATACTGGAAGACAGAATGCTTTGGGCCACGGCCAAGACTCAATAAGTAGCTGTGTTCAAGAATCATCATACTTAACTAGGAGAATCAATAACACTATCTGGATTCTGAGTTCCTAAAGAAGCCAATCATTCTGAGTTTCAAAGGATAGAGTGAGATGCCAAAACTGTTCAGAGGCAAAAAGCTAAAAGCCCCGCTCATCTAATTAATACTGATCTTCATAGATGTTTTTGGAATTCATTGCATATTCTCTTCTTTTTATCTTATTTGATTTTTAGTTGCTTGGGGACAAGCAACAATTTAAGTTTGGTGTTGTGATGAGCGGATAATTTGTACGCTTTTTGGCATTGTTTTTAGTATGTTTTTAGTATGATCTAGTTAGTTTTTAGTATATTTTTATTAGTTTTTAGTTAAAATTCAGTTTTCTGGACTTTACTATGAGTTTGTGTGTTTTTCTGTGATTTCAGGTATTTTCTGGCTGAAATTGAGGGACCTGAGCAAAAATCTGATTCAGAGACTGAAAAGGACTGCAGATGCTGTTGGATTCTGATCTCCCTGCACTCGAAGTGGATTTTCTGGAGCTACAGAAACCCAATTGGCGCGCTCTCAACGGCGTTGGAAAGTAGACATCCTGGGCTTTCCAGCAATATATGATAGTCCAAACTTTGCCCAAGATTTGATGGCCCAAACCGGCGTTCAAAGTCACCCTCAGAAATTCCAGCGTTAAACGCCGGAACTGGCACCAAAATGGGAGTTAAACGCCCAAACTGGCATAAAAGCTGGCGTTTAACTCCAAGAAGAGTCTCTACACGAAATTTCTTCATTGCTCAGCCCAAGCACACACCAAGTGGGCCCGGAAGTGGATTTTTATGTCATTTACTCATCTCTGTACACCCTAGGCTACTAGTTTTCTATAAGTAGGACCTTTTACTATTGTATTGAGAAATCGGGGTAGCTATCTTCATTTTATGCTATCTTAGATCATTGGGAGGCTGGCCATTTGGCCATGCCTAGACCTTGTTCTTATGTATTTTCAACGGTGGAGTTTCTACACACCATAGATTAAGGTGTGGAGCTCTGCTGTACCTCGAGTATTAATGCAATTACTATTGTTCTTCTATTCAATTCCGCTTGTTCTTTGTCCAAGATATCACTTGTTCTTCAACTTGATGAATGTGATGATCCGTGACACTCATCATCATTCTCACCTATGAACAAGGTGACTGACAACCACTTTTGTTCTACAAGCAACCAAGGCTCTAGTGAATATCTCTTGGATTCCTGACACACGATGCATGGTTGATCGCCTGACAACCGAGTGCTCGCCTGACAAACGAGCCAGCCATTCCGTGAGATCAGAGTCTTCGTGGTATAGGCGAGAACAGATGGCGGCATTCAAGAGAATCCGGAAGGTCTAACCTTGTCTGTGGTATTCTGAGTAGGATTCAATGATTGAATGACTGTGACGTGCTTCAAACTCCTAGCAGGCGGGGCGTTAGTGACAGACGCAAAAGAATCACTGGATTCTATTCCGGCCTGACCGAGAACCGACAGTTGATTAGCCTATGCTGTGACAGAGCATAGGAACGTTTTCACTGAGAGGATGGGAGGTAGCCACTGACAACGGTGAAACCCTTGCATAAACTTGCCATGGAAAGGAGTAAGAAGGATTGGATGAAGACAGTAGGAAAGCAGAGAGACGGAAGGGAAGGCATCTTCATACGCTTATCTGAAGTTCCTACCAATGAATTACATAAGTACCTCTATCTTTATCTTTATGCTTTATTCGTATATCACTATACCCATTTGAGTCTGCCTGACTAAGATTTACAAGGTGACCATAGCTTGCTTCATACCAACAATCTCCGTGGGATCGACCCTTACTCGCGTAAGGTTTATTACTTGGACGACCCAGTGCACTTGCTGGTTAGTTGTGCAAAGTTGTGTTTATGCCATGGTATTGAGCACCAAGTTCTTGGGGCCATTATTAGGGATTATTTGAGTTGTGAAAAGTAGTGATCACAATTTCGCACACCAACGGACTGTAATTAACTATAGAAAGGATTGGGCAAGGAGCTTGGATGATGCTCTGTAGGCATACAGAACAGCATTCAAGACCCCTATAGGGACCTCTCCATACCAGCTTGTGTATGGAAAGGCATGTCACTTGCCAGTGGAACTGGAACATAAGGCCTACTGGGCAACCAGATTCCTAAACCTTGATGCCAAGTTAGCTGGAGAAAAACGTTTACTACAGCTAAATGAGCTAGAGGAATTTAGACTCAATGCTTTCGAGAATGCTAAAATTTACAAGGAGAAAGCAAAAAGATGGCATGATAAGAAATTGTCATCCAGAGTCTTTGAGCCGGGGCAGAAAGTTCTGCTATTTAATTCTAGGCTCAAATTATTCCCTGGGAAATTAAAATCCCGGTGGAGAGGTCCATTTGTAATTACAAGTGTATCACCATATGGATACGTAGAGCTTCAGGATAATGACTCTAACAAAAAGTTCATTGTTAATGGACAGAGAATTAAACATTATCTTGAAAGCAACTTCGAGCAAGAATGCTCAAAACTGAGACTTGATTAGAGCTCAGTGGTAGTCCAGCTAAAGACAATAAAGAAGCGCTTGCTGGGAGGCAACCCAGCCATTTACAAAGTTTATTTACTAATTAAATAAATTTCCTTTTTTTACAGGTATGTGTCCAAGTATCTTCAAAGGGTAAAAATAGCAATTGATTGAATTCACAGAGTTATAGGGAAATTTGGAAGATCACTGGCGTGAAAAAGCCAGTAAGAAACATTTTGGGCGTTGAATGCCCAAAAGAAGCACCCACTGGGCGTTCAACGCCAGTAAGGGTAGCCATCTGGGCGTTAAACGCCAGAAAGGAGCATCTTCTGGGCGTTGAACGCCAGAAAGAAGCACCTTCTGGGCGTTTAACGCCAGATTGTTAGCATCCTGGGCGTTCAGAAAAATGCCCAGTGACAAAGGACTTCCTGGCGTTCAACGCCAGAAAGAAGCATCAGCTGGGCGTTGAACGCCCAGGAGAAGCAGCATTTGGGCGTTAAACGCCCAAAACATGCATCGTTTGGGCGTTTAACGCCAGGATGGTGGGGAGGAGGTAAAATTCGTTTTTCTTCACAAATTTTCTGATTTTTATATTTCAAGTCATGATTTCTTGCATAAACATGTTTCAATTCCAAAAATTTTAATCCTAATTTCTAAAAACCCTAATTTCTAAAATCCCTTTTTTAAAAATATCAAATGTATCTTAATTCATAAAGACAAATCTTTTTCCAATCCAATTCTTTTTCAAATCTTTTTAATTTCTTCTCATATCTTTTTCAACTCATCTTATCTTTTTTTCGAAACTGCCTCTCCTTCTACTCCTCTCCTTTCCTTTCTTTTGCTTGAGGACAAGCAAACCTCTAAGTTTGGTGTGATTTGCCATGATCACTGAGCTAAAACTCATTAAGATCATGACACCTAAGGGAACAGGAAGAGCAAGGATGTGAACTTAAGGGAGCTGAAGCGTCAGAAATTAATTCTTGAAGGCACCCCACAGACTAGAAGAACATCCAATTCCCAAAATACAGGTTGTTAAGTTCTAATTCTAGCTTTAACTCTGTGATAGTATTATTATAGGATTTTACCTTAGAAGTTATATAGGAGTAGTAGTAATTAGCATATCTATTTTGGCTTTATTTCCAATTAAGTTATAACTTATTTTTCTCATCATCATCAAACATGAATAAAATAGTAGATTTGTAGAATAAAGAGGCAATTTAATTGTTTTCGAGTTCTTAATAAGGAAAATTCTAATTATTTATATGTGGTGGCAATACTTTTTGTCTTCTGAATGAATGCTTAAACAGTGCATATTTTTTATATTAAATTTTATGAATGTTAAAATTGTTGGCTCCTGAAAGAATGATGAACAAGAGAAATGTTATTGATGATCTGAAAAATCATGAAATTGATTCTTGAAGCAAGAAAAAGCAGTGAAAAAAAAATTTCTTGCGAAAAAAAAATGCCAAAAAGAGAGAAAGAAAAAGCAAGCAGAAAAAGACAATAGCCCTTAAAACCAAAAGGCAAGGGTAAAAAGGATCCAAGGCTTTGAGCATTAATGGATAGGAGGGCCCAAGAAAATAAATCCAGGCCTAAGCGGCTAAATCAAGCTGTCCCTAACCATGTGCTTGTGGCATGCAGGTCCAAGTGAAAAGCTTGAGACTGAGTGGTTAAAGTCGTGATCCAAAGCAAAAGAGTGTGCTTAAGAACTCTGGATACCTCTAATTGGGGACTCTAGCAAAGCTGAGTCACAATCTGAAAAGGTTCACCCAATTATGTGTCTGTGGCATTTATGTATCCGGTGGTAATACTGGAAAACAAAGTGCTTAGGGCCACGGCCAAGACTCATAAAGTAGCTGTGTTCAAGAATCAACATACTAAACTAGGAGAATCAATAATACTATCTGAATTCTGAGTTCCTATGGATGCCAACCATTCTGAATTTCAAAGGATAAAGTGAGATGCCAAAACTGTTCAGAAGCAAAAAGCTACTAGTCCCGCTCATCTAATTAGAATATGAGCTTCACTTGAAACTCTGAGATATTATTGTTTCTTAATTTCTTTTCATCCTATTTTATTTATCTAGTTGCTTGAGGACAAGCAACAGTTTAAGTTTGGTGTTGTGATGAGCGGATATTTTATACGCTTTTTGGGGGTAATTTCATGTAGATTTTAGTATGTTTTAATTGGTTTTTAGTTAAATATTATTAGTTTTTAGGCAAAAATCATATTTCTGGACTTTACTATGAGTTTGTGTATTTTTCTGTGATTTCAGGTATTTTCTGGCTGAAATTGAGGGAGCTGAGCAAAAATCTGACTTAGGCTGAAAAAGGACTGCTGATGCTCTTGGATCCTGACCTCCCTGCACTCGAAATGGATTTTCTAGAGCTACAAGAGTTCAATTGGCGCGCTCTCAACGGCGTTGGAAAGGAGACATCCAGGGCTTTCCAGCAATATATAATAGTTCATACTTTGCGCGAAGATAGACGACGTAACTTGGCGTTGAACGCCAAGTACATGCTGCTGTTTGGAGTTAAACGCCAGAAACACGTCATGATCCGGAGTTGAACGCCCAAAACACGTCATAACTTGGAGTTCAACTCCAAGAAAAGCCTCAACTCGAGGATAGCTTTAGTCTCAGCCCCAGCACACACCAAGTGGGCCCCAGAAGTTGATTTCTGCACCAATTATCTTAGTTTACTCATATTCTGTAAACCTAGGTTACTAGTTTACTATTTAAACAACTTTTAGAGAATTATTTTGTACCTCATGACATTTTCAGATCTGAATGACATACTTTTTGATGGCATGAGTCTCTAAACTCCATTGTTGGGGGTGAGGAGCTCTGCAGCGTCTCGATGAATTAATACAATTCCTTTATTTTCCATTCAAACACGCTTGTTCTTATCTAAGATGTTCATTCGCGCTTAATTATGGAGAAGGTGATGATCCGTGACACTCATCACCTTTCTCAATCCATGAACGTGTGCCTGACAACCACCTCCGTTCTACATCAGATTGAATGAGTATCTCTAAGATTCTTTAATCAGAATCTTCGTGGTATAAGCCGGATTGATGGCGGCATTTATGAGAATCCGGAAAGTCTAAACCTTGTCCGTGGTATTCCGAGTAGGATTCTGGGATTGAATGACTGTGATGAGCTTCAAACTCCTGAAGGCTGGGCGTTAGTGACAAACGCAAAAGAATCAATGGATTCTATTCCAACCTGATTGAGAACCGACAGATGATTAGCCGTGCTGTGACAGAGCATAGGAACGTTTTCACTGAGAGGATGGGAAGTAGCCATTGACAACGGTGACACCCTACATAGAGCTTGCCATGGAAGGAACTTTTCGTGTGTTGAAGGATTTCAAGGAAGAGTTGAATTTCAAAGGACAAAGCATCTCCAAAACTCCAACATATTTCTCATTACTGCACAACAAGTAACAATTTGATTCTCTTTTATTTTTCTAATAATTTTAAACACTTTGACTTCTTACAATTAAATCCAAATAATCTTATTGGCCTCCTGACTAAGATTAATAAAATAAATATAGTTCATTTCAACAAAAATAATCTCCGTGGGATCGACCCTTACTCACGTAAGGTATTACTTGGACGACCCAGTGCACTTGCTGGTTAGTTGTGCGGATCACAAATTCGTACACCATTCATCCCACAAGTAGTACTTCGCATCAGAAAGTAGTTTTTTCTTTTGTTTCCTGCTAAACTCCTTGGGAATGAACCTTGCAGCTTTATAGTTTGCAATGTCTGCAAACCAAGGCACTTCTTGAATGGCAAAGAGTTGCTCATCCGGAAAGGTTTCAGAGATCTCAGTGAGGGTGAGAGATATCCTTTCTACTTGTTCTATCCGGGACAGGTGGTCTACTACTTGATTCTCTGTCCCTTTTCTGTCTCTTATTTCTATATCAAACTCTTGCAGAAGCAACACCCATCTTATGAGCCTGGGTTTTGAATCTTACTTTGTGAGTAGATATTTAAGAGCAGCATGGTCAGTGTACACAATCACTTTTGATCCTACTAGATAGGATCTAAACATGTCAATGACATAAACCACTGCAAGCAGCTCTTTTTCTGTGGCTGTGTAATTCTTCTGTGCATCATTTAGAACACGGCTAGCATAGTAAATGACGTGCAGAAGCTTATTATGCCTTTGTCCTAATACTGCACCAATATCATGGTCACTGGCATCACACATTAATTCAAATGGTAATGTCAAGTCTGGTGCAGATATGACATGTGCTGTGACCAACTTAGCCTTCAGAGTCTCAAAAGCTTGCAGACACTCTGTGTTAAAGATAAATGGCATGTCAGCAGCTAGCAGGTTGCTTAGGGGTTTTGCAATTTTTGAAAAATCCTTTATAAACCTCCTATAGAATCCTGCATGTCCCAGAAAGCTTCTGATTGCCTTGACATTAATAGGTGGTGGTAATTTTTCAATTACCTCTACCTTGGCTTGATCCACCTCTATCCCCTTGTTTGAAATTTTATGTCCAAGGACAATTCCTTCAGTCACCATAAAGTGACATTTCTCCCAGTTTAAAACCAGGTTGGTCTCTTGGCACCTTTTCAGAACAAGTGCTAGATGGTCAAGACAGGAGCTGAATGAATCTCCAAATACTAAGAAGTTGTCCATGAAGACTTTCAGAAATTTTTTCACCATATCAGAGAAAATAGAGAGCATGCATCTCTGAAAGGTTGCCGGTGTATTACACAGACCAAATGGCATCCTTCTGTAGGCAAATACTCCAGATGGACATGTGAATGCTATTTTCTCTTGATCCCGGGGATCTACTACAATTTGGTTGTAGCCTGAGTAGCCATCCAAAAAGCACTAATAGTCATGACCTGCTAGCCTTTCTAGCCTTTGATCTATGAATGGTAAAGGAAAATGATCCTTTCTGGTGGCTGTATTGAGTCTTCTGTAGTCAATACACATACGCCACCCTGTAACTGTTATTGTAGGAACCAGTTCATTTTTTATTATAAACAACTGTCATGCCTCCCTTTTTGGGTACAATTTGGACAGGGCTCACCCAAGTGCTATCAGAAATAGGATAAATAATCCCAACCTCTAGTAATTTAGTGACCTATTTATGCACCACCTCCTTCATGGCTGGATTCAGCCGCCTTTGTGGTCGAACCAATGGTTTGGCATTATCCTTCAATAGGATCTTGTGCATGCATCTGGCTGGGTTAATGCCCTTGAGATCACTAATGGATCACCCAAGAGCTGTATTGTGTGTTCTTAGCACCTGAATTAGTGCTTTCTCTTCCTGTGGCTCTAAGGCAGAGCTTATGATTACAGGAAAAGTTTCACCTTCTCCCAGAAATGCATATTTCAGGGATGGTGGTAGTAGTTTAAACTCGGGTTTAAGAGGTTTCTCCTCTTCCTAAGGAGTTTTCAGAGGTTCTTTTATTTCCTCTGGTACCTCTAGATCAGGCTGAACATCTTTAAAGATGTCCTCTAGCTCTGATTCGAGACTCTTAGCCATACTGATCTCCTTTACCAGGGAGTCAATAATATCAACTCTCATGCAGTCCTTTGATGTGTCTGGATGATTCATTACTTCAACAACATTCAGCCTAAACTCATCCTCATTGACTCTCAGGGTCACTTCCCTTTTTTGGACGTCAATGAGAGTTCGTCCAGTTGCTAGGAAAGGTCTTCCTAGAATAAGGGTTGCACTCTTGTGCTCCTCCATTTCCAGCACTACAAAGTTAGTGGGAAAGGCAAATGGCCCAACTGTGACAATCATGTCCTCAATTATGCCTGATGGATATTTAATGGAGCCATCAGTAAGTTGAAGACAAATCCAGGTTAGTTTGACCTGTTCAGTCAAGCCAAGCTTTTTGATAGTGGATGCAGGGATTAGGTTGATACTTGCCCCAAGATCACATAGAGCTGTCTTGGTACAGGTACCCTCTAATGTGCATGGTATCATAAAGCTTCCAAGATCCTTAAGCTTCTCTGGTAAGCTCTTTAAAATGATTGCACTGCATTCTTCAGTGAGAAAAACTTTTTCAGTTTCTCTTCAATCCTTCTTATGACTTAAGATCTCTTTCATGAACTTAGCATAAGAGGGTATTTGCTCAAGTGCCTCTACAAATGGAATCTTGATTTCAAGAGTCCTGAGATAGTCTGCAAAGTGAGCAAATTGTTTATCCTGTTCTGCTTGGCAGAGTTTCTGAGGATAAGGTATTTTGGCTTTGTATTCTTCAACCTTGGTTCCTGCAGGTTCATTTCCTACAGAGGTAGGTTGAGAAGCCTTCTTGAGGGAGTTATTATCAGCACTTGCAAGTGTCTGACCCCTCATAGGCATTTGAACGCCAAGATTGGGGGCTGGATTGGCATTTAATGCCAGATTCCCTCCCTTTTCTGGCGTTTGAACGCCAGAATTGAACATGGGTTGCGCATTTAACGCCAATTTTTCTCCCTTTTCCGGCGTTTGAACGCCAGAATTGGGTGTCCACTGGGCGTTTAACGCCAGTTTTTCACCCCCTTTCTGGTGTTTGAACGCCAGAATTATTCTTCTCTGGGCTCTTACTGTCCTCAGAGGGATTTTGGGTAGCAGTATGCTCATCCTCTATTATTTGTTCTTTTCTTGGCTTTCTGCTACTTTGAGTTGAGGTATTCAATGTTTTTCCACTCCTTAATTGAACTGCTTGGCACTCTTCTATTATTTGTTTTTATAACTGCTGTCTTGTCTGGTCAAGTTGTGCTTCCATGTTCCTGTTAGCATCCTTAGTGTCTTGTAACATCTCTTTAAATTCTGCCAACTGTTCTCTCAGATAACATAATTGCTTATTGATTTCAGCAACTTGTTCTAGAGGACTAAGTTCAGTGGATACTGCCTTAGCCTCTTCTTTTATGGAGGACTCTCTACTTAAGTACAGATACTGATTTCTAGCAACTGTATCAATGAGCTCTTGAGCCTCTTCAATTGTTTTTCTCATGTGTATAGATCCATCAGCTGAGTGGTCTAGAGATATCTGAGCCTTTGCTGTAAGTCCGTAGTAGAATATGTCTAACTGCACCTATTCTGAAAATATTTCAAAGGGGCATTTCCTTAGCATCTCTCTGTACCTCTCCCAGACATTGTAAAAGGATTCATTATCCTCTTGTTTAAAGCCTTGGATGTCCATCCTTAGCTGTGTCATCCTCTTAGGAGGGAAATATTGATTCAGAAATTTGTCTGACAACTGTTTCCATGTTCTTATGCTAGCTTTAGGTTGGTTATTTAACCACCTCTTAGCTTGGTCTTTTACAGCAAATAGAAACAGTAATAATCTGTAAACATCCTGATCTACTTTCTTATCATGTACTGTGTCAGTAATTTGTATGAACTGTGCCAGAAACTCAGTAGGTTCTTTCTGTGAAAGACCGAAATACTGGCAATTTTGCTGCACCATGATAATGAGCTGAAGATTTAACTCAAAACTACTGACTCCGATGGAGGGCATACAGATACTACTCCCATATGAAGCAGTAGTGGGGTTAGCATATGACCCCAGAGTCCTTCTGGACTGTTCATTTCCACTTAGGTCCATGATGGAGAAAGGGGAGATGATGTGGATTTATTTTATTTACTTTATTATATTTATTTATTAATTTTTTTGAAACAAAAAGAATAAGAAAAAAGATATTAAAATAATAAAATAAAATAAAAATTTGAAAATATTTTATGAGGATTTTTGAAAAATAATGAGGGGAGAGAAAGTGGTTAGGAGTTTTTGAAAAAGATATGATTTTTAAAAATATTAAAAAGATATGATTTGAAAAATTTTGACCAAGTCAACCCAAGGGATTCGAAAATTATGAGCAATTAAAGGAAAAGATATTTTTTATTTTTAAATTTTATTATGAAAGAGAAAAACACATAAAAGACAAAAGAATTAAAATTTTTAAATTCAATGCTCCTTGTTTTCGAAAATTTTGGAGGAAAAACACCAAGGCACACCAAACTTAAAAATTTTCAGATCAAGACACAAAGAAGACTCAAGAACACTTTGAAGACTCAAAAAAACAACAAGAACAAAAAGAAAAAATACCAAACTTAAGATTTTTAGAAAACCAAAGTAAAATTTTTGAAAACTAAAGAAAAATTAACAAGAGAACACCAAACTTAAAATTTGGCACAAGATTTAATCAAAGAAAAATTATTTTTAAAAAAGATTTTAGAAAGGAAGACTCAAAGGGGCAACTATTTCCAAGAACATAGACACATTCAACAAATGTAAGGATTGAACAGGGAAAAACTATTTTTTAGATGACAAAAACACAAAGGACACCAAACTTAAAACATGCAACTAGACTCAATGAGAAACTAACAATTAATAAAGAAAAATAATATTTTTGAAGAAAATTATTTTTTTTGAAAAGAAAGTAAAAGACTCTAAACCAAAAAGACAAATTTTTCCTAATCTAAGTTAACAAAATAAACCGTCAGTTGTTCAAACTCGAACAATCCCCAGCAACGGTGCCAAAAGCTTGGTGCACGAAAATTACAATCACACTTTGTAATTCCGCACAACTAACTAGCAAGTGCACTGGGTCGTCCAAGTAATACCTTACGTGAGTAAGGGTCGATCCCACGGAGATTGCCGGCTTGAAGAAAGCTATGGTTATCTTATTATTCTTAGTCAGGATATCAATAGTGGTTCTTAGTTTTAATTGAGGTTTGGAGATGCTCTGTCTTCTGAAGTTCTGCTTTCTTACTGTCTTCCTCTTCACACACACAGGTCTCCTTCTATGGCAAGCTGTATGTTGGTGGATCACCGTTGTCAATGGCTACCAGCCATTCTCTCAGTGAAAAGGGTCCATGTACATGGCTAATCATCTGTTGGTTCTCACTAATGTTGAAATAGGATTCATTGATCCTTTTGCACACTGTCACTGCGCCCAGCATTCATGAGTTTGAAGCTCGTCACAGTCATCCCTTCCCGGATCCTACTCGGAATACCATAGACAAGGTTTAGACTTTTCGGTTCTCAAGGATGCTGCCAATTATTTCTAACTTATACCACGAAGACTCTGATCTCAAGGAATTGAAGGCTCTGTTGTTAAGAGAGGCAATCAAACGCATGGACCAGGAACCCAAGAGATATACATTCAATCTAAGGTAGAACAGAAGTAGTTGTCAAGCACGTGTTCATAGATTGAGAATGGTGATAAGTGTCATGGATCATCACATTCATCATGTTGAAGTGCAAATGAATATCTTAGAATAAAAACAAGTGTGATTGAATAGAAAACAGAAATGATTGCATTAATCCATCGAGACACAGCAGAGCTCCTCACCCCCAACCATAGGGTTTAAAGACTCATGCCGTCAAAGATACAAAATCATCTCTAAAATGTCATGAGGTACAAAATAAATCTCTAAAAGTAGTTTTTATACTCAACTAGTAACCTAGGTTTTCAGAAAATGAGTAAACTAAGATAGTGCAGAAATCCACTTCCGGGGCCCACTTGGTGTGTGTTGGGGCTGAGCATTGAAGCTTTCACGTGTAGAGGCCTTCTTTGGAGTTGAACGCCAGTTTGTAACTTGTTTCTGGCATTTGACTGTAGCTTGCAACTTATTTCTGGCGTTTAACGCCAGAATAGGGCAGAAAGCTGGCGTTGAACGCCAGTTTGCGTCGTCTAAACTCGAGCAAAGTATGGACTATTATATATTGCTAGAAATTCCTGAATGTCTATTTTCCAACCCAATTCAGAGCGCACCATTTGGGTTTCTATAGCTCCAAAAATTCCATTTCGAGTGCAGGGAGGTCAGAATCCAACAGCATCGGCAGTTCTTTATTAGCCTCTGAATCAGATTTTTGCTCAGGTCCCTCAATTTCAGCCAAAAAATACATGAAATCACAGAAAAACACACAAACTCATAGCAAAGTCCAGAAATGTGATTTTTGCATAAAAACTAGTAAAAATATACTAAAAAGTAGCTAGATCCTACTAAAAACTATATGAAAATACCCCCAAAAAGCGTATAAAATATCCGCTCATCACCCTCTTATGCTAAGTTCATGAAAGAGATCTTAAGTCATAAGAAGGATTGAAGAGAAACTGAAAAAGTTTTTCTCACTGAAGAATGCAGTGCAATCATTTTAAAGAGCTTACCAGAGAAGCTTAAGGATCTTGGAAGCTTTATGATACCATGCACATTAGAGGGTACCTGTACCAAGACAGCTCTATGTGATCTTGGGGCAAGTATCAACCTAATCCCTACATCCACTATCAGAAAGCTTGGCTTGACTGAACAGGTCAAACTAACCCGGATTTGTCTTCAACTTGCTGATGGCTCCATTAAATATCCATCAGGCGTAATTGAGGACATAATTGTCACAGTTGGGCCATTTGCCTTTCCCACTAACTTTGTAGTGCTGGAAATGGAGGAGCACAAGAGTGCAACCCTTATTCTAGGAAGACCTTTCCTAGCAACTGGACAAACTCTCATTGACGTCCAAAAAGGGGAAGTGACCCTGAGAGTCAATGAGGATGAGTTTAGGCTGAATGTTGTTGAAGTAATGAATCATCCAGACACATCAAAGGACTGTATGAGAGTTGATATTATTGACTCCCTGGTAAAGGAGATCAGTATGGCTGAGAGTCTCGAATCAGAGTTAGATGACATCTTTAAAGATGTTCAGCCTGATCTAGAGGTACCAGAGGAAATAAAAGAACCTATGAAAACTCCTCAGGAAGAGGAGAAACCTCCTAAACCCGAGCTCAAACCATTACCACCATCCCTGAAATATGCGTTTCTGGGAGAAGGTAACACTTTTCCTGTAATCATAAGCTCTGGTTTAGAGCCACAGGAAGAGAAAGCACTAATTCATGTGCTAAGGACACACAAGACAGCTCTTGGGTAGTCCATTAGTGATCTTAAGGGCATTAGCCTAGCCAGATGCATGCACAAGATCCTACTGGAGGATAATACCAAGCCAGTGGTTCAACCACAAAGGCGGCTGAATCCAGCCATGAGGGAGGTGGTGCAGAAATAGGTCACTAAATTACTAGAGGCTGTGATTATTTATCCTATTTCTAATAGCACCTGGGTGAGCCCTGTCCAAGTTGTACCCAAAAAGGGAGGCATGATAGTGGTTCATAATGAAAAGAATGAACTGGTTTCTATGAGAACAGTTACAGGATGGTGTATGTGTATTGACTACAGAAGGCTCAATACAGCCACCAGAAAGAATCATTTTCCTTTACCATTCATAGACCAGATGCTAGAAAGACTAGCAGGTCATGACTATTACTACTTTTTGAACGGCTATTCAAGTTATAACCAAATTGCAGTAGATCCTCAAGATCAAGAGAAAACAGCATTCACATGTCCATCTTGAGTATTTGCCTACAGAAGGATGCCTTTTGGTCTATGCAATGCACCAGCAACCTTTCAGAGATGCATGCTCTCTATCTTCTCTGATATGGTGGAAAAATTTCTGGAAGTCTTCATGGATGACTTCTCAGTATTTGGAGACTCATTCAGCTCCTGTCTTGATCATCAAGCACTTGTTCTAAAAAGTTGCCAAGAGACTAACCTGGTTTTAAACTGGGAAAAATGTCACTTTATGGTGACTGAAGGAATTGTCCTTGGGCATAAAATTTTGAACAAAGGAATAGAGGTGGATCAAGCTAAGGTAGAGGTAATTGAAAAATTACCACCACCCACCAATGTTAAGGCAATAAGAAGTTTTTTGGTACATGCAGGATTCTACAGAAGGTTTATAAAGGATTTTTCAAAAATCACAAAACCTCTGAGTAACTGCTAGCTGCTGATACACCATTTGTCTTTGACATAGAGTGTTTGCAGGCCTTTGAGACTCTGAAGGCTAAGTTGGTCACAGCGCCTGTCATTTCTACACCAGACTGGATATTACCATTCGAACTAATATGTGATGCCAATGATCATGCTATTGGTGCAGTATTGGGACAGAGGCATAACAAGCTTCTGCATGTCATTTACTATGCCAGCCATGTTCTAAATGATGCACAGTAGAACTACACAACCACAGAAAAGGAACTGCTTGCAGTGGTTTATGCCATTGACAAGTTTAGATCCTATTTAATAGGATCAAGAGTGATTGTGTACACTGAC
Source organism: Arachis stenosperma (assembly GCF_014773155.1). Lineage (NCBI taxonomy): Eukaryota > Viridiplantae > Streptophyta > Magnoliopsida > Fabales > Fabaceae > Arachis > Arachis stenosperma. Next base: position 62,964,910 of record NC_080383.1, read on the forward strand.
CATGCTACTCTCAAATATCTACTCACAAAGCAGGATTCAAAACCCAGGCTCATAAGATGGGTGCTGCTTCTGCAAGAGTTTGATATAGAAATAATAGACAGAAAAGGGACAGAGAACCAAGTGGCTGATAACTTGTCCCAGATAGAACCAGTGGCAGGAGCATCCCTCCCTTCCACTAAGATCTTTGAAACCTTCCCCAATGAGCAACTCTTTGCTATTCAGGAAGTGCCATGGTTTACAGACATTGCAAACTATAGGGCTGTAAGATTCATATCCAAGGAGTACAACACGCAGCAAATGAAAAAACTGACCTCTGATGCAAAGTACTACTTATGGGATAAGCCATATCTCTTTAAGAGATATGCAGATGGAATAATCTGTAGATGTGTGCCTAGAGAAGAAGCACAGAAGATCCTCTGGCATTGTCATTGATCACAATATGGAGGACATTTCGGAAGTGAGCGAACAGCCACAAAAGTCCTCCAATGTGGCTTTTACTGGCCTACCCTCTATAGAGACTCCTGAGAGTTTGTGCGTAACTGTGACAGTTGCCAAAGAGCTGGTAATCTCCCTCAAGGTTACGCCATGCCTCAACAAGGGATCTTAGAGATCGAGTTGTTTGACGTATGGGGTATTGACTTCATGGGGCCTTTCCCACTATCATACTCAAACACTTATATTCTGGTGGCTGTAAACTATGTATCTAAATGGGTAGAGGCAATTGCAACATCCACTAATAATACTAAGACAGTGCTGAAGTTCCTCCAGAAACATATCTTTAGTAGATTTGGTGTCCCTAGAGCACTAATCAGTGATAGAGGCACTCATTTCTGTAATAAATAACTTTATTCTGCTATGGTCAGATACGGAATTAGCCACAAGGTGGCAACTGATGAGCGGATAATTTATACGCTTTTTGGCATTGTTTTTAGTATGTTTTTAGTAGGATCTAGTTAGTTTTTAGTATATTTTTATTAGTTTTTAGTTAAAATTCACTTTTCTGGACTTTACTATGAGTTTGTGTGTTTTTCTGTGATTTCAGGTATTTTCTAGCTGAAATTGAGGGACCTAAGCAAAAATCTGATTCAGAGACTGAAAAGGACTGCAGATGCTGTTGAATTCTGACCTCCCTGCACTCGAAGTGGATTTTCTGGAGCTACAGAAGCCCAATTGGCGCGCTCTCAACGGCGTTGGAAAGTAGACATCCTGGGCTTTCCAGCAATATATGATAGTCCATACTTTGCCCAAGATTTGATGGCCCAAACCGGCGTTCAAAGTCACCTTCAGAATTCCCAGCGTTAAACGCCGGAACTGGCACCAAAGTGGGAGTTAAACCCCCAAACTGGCACAAAAGCTAGCGTTTAACTCCAAGAAGAGTCTCTACACGAAAATGCTTCAATGCTCAGCCCAATCACACACCAAGTGGGCCCGGAAGTGGATTTTTATGTCTTTTACTCATCTTTGTAATCCTTAAGCTACTAGTCCCCTATAAATAGGACCCTTTACTATTGTATTTTACATCGGGAGATCTTTGAATCTTTTGATCACTGGGGGCTGGCCTCACGGCCATGCCTAGACCTTGTTCTTATGTATTTTCAACGGTGGAGTTTCTACACACCATAGATTAAGGTGTGGAGCTCTGCTGTACCTCGAGTATTAATGCAATTACTATTGTTCTTCTATTCAATTCAGCTTGTTCTTATTCCAAGATATCACTTGTTCTTCAACTTGATGAATGTGATGATCCATGACACTCATCATCATTCTCACCTATGAACGTGTGACTGACAACCACATCTGTTCTACCTTAGATTGGGTGGATATCTCTTGGATTTCTGATACATGACGCATGGTTGCTGCTCGCCTGACAACCGAGCCAGCCATTCCATGAGATCAGAGTCTTCGTGGTATAAGCTAGAATTGATGGCGGCATCCAAGAGAATCCAGAAGGTCTAAACCTTGTCTGTGGTATTATGAGTTGAATGACTGTGACGAGCTTCAAACTCGCGATTGTGGGGCGTTAGTGACAGACGCAAAAGAATCACTGGATTCTATTCCGACATGATCGAGAACCGATAGCTGGATAGCCGTGCCGTGACAGGGTGCGTTGAACATTTCCACTGAGAGGATGGGAGGTAGCCACTGACAACGGTGAAACCCTTGCATACAGCTTACCATGGAAAGGAGTAAGAAGGATTGGATGAAGACAGTAGGAAAGCAGAGAGACGGAAGGGACAAAGCATCTCCATTCGCTTATCTGAAGTTCTTACCAATGAATTGCATAAGTATCTCTATCTTTATCTTTTATTCATATATCATCCATAACCATTTGAGTCTGCCTGACTGAGATTTACAAGGTGACCATAGCTTGCTTCATACCAACAATCTCTATGGGATCGACCCTTACTCGCGTAAGGTTTATTACTTGGACGACCCAGTGCACTTGCTGGTTAGCTGTGCGAAATTGTGTTTATGCCATGGTATTGAGCACCAAGTCTTTGGGGCCATTACTAGGGATTATTTGAGTTGTGAAAAGTAGTGATCACAATTTCGTGCACCAAGTTTTTGGCGCCGTTGCCGGGGAATGTTTCGTGTATGGACAACTGACGGTTCATCTTGTTGCTTAGATTAGGTATTTTTCAGAGTTCTTAAGAATGAATTCTAGTGTTTCAAGGTGATGATCTTATCATCACCAAAGCTGATTGATTCTCATCAATTTAGCTCTTGAATGCAATGTCCTGCTGAAGCTTGGCTATCCATGTCTAATTCCTTTAGACTAAAGCTTTAGACTAACATTGCATGATTCCTGGAATTCTCATTAAGAATTTTGATACCTTTATTTTCTTTTCCACTTAATTTTCGAAAAATCCAAAAAAATTTACAAAATCATAAAAACCAAAAATATTTTATGTTTCTTGTTGAGTCTAGTGTCTCATTTTAAGTTTGGTGTCTTGCATGCATTGTTTATTTGATCTTGATTCTATTTTTCAAGTCAATAATACAGGGAACTGAAGACTCAGTACATGCAGCAGAGGAATTATACAGAAAAAGCTGGGCGTTCAAAACGCCCAGTGAAGAAGGAAAAAATGGCGTTTAAGCGCCAGCCAGGGTGCCTGGCTGGGCGTTTAACGCCCAAAAAGGTAGCATTTTGGGCGTTAAGCGCCAGAATGGATACCATTCTGGGCGTTTAACGCCAGGATGGCACAAGAGGGAAGATTTTGTTTTTAATGCAAATTTTTTTCAAGTTTTCAAAGTTTTTCAAAATCAAATCTTTTTCAAATCATATCTTTTCAATCAAATCTTTTTCAAATCAATTTCTTTCCATTTTCAAAAATACTTGCTATCAATTAATGATTTGATTCAACATTTCAAGTAGGTTGCCTTTTCTGTTGAGAAAGGTTTAATGTCTGAATCATATCTTTTCTTGTTAGCCAAGTCATTAATTTTTAAAATCAAATCTTTTTAAATTGTTTTTCAAATCATATCTTCTCAATCACATCTTTTTAAAACCATAACTTTTAAATCACATCTTTTTCAAAAAAGTTTTCAATCATATCTTCTTCAAAATCTTTTTCAAAATGATTTTAAAATCTTTTTAATTAATTTTCGAAAAATCTCTTCCCCTCTTCTCACATCCTTCTATTTATGGAGTACCACTTCTCCTCAATGCACAATTCGAACCCTATCTCACTAAGTTCGAATTCTTCTACCTTTTCCTTCTATTTTTCTATTCCTCTGACACCTCAAGGAATCTCTATACTGTGACATAGAGGATTCCATATTTTCTTATTCTCTTCTCTTTCATATGAGCAGGAGCAAAGACAAAAGCATTCTTGTTGAGGCTGACCCTGAACCAGAAAGGACCTTGAAGCGAAAGCTAAGAGAAGCTAAGGCACAACTCTCTGTAGAGGACCTAACAGAAATCTTTAAAGAAGAAGAACCCATGGCAGCCGAAAACAACAACAATGCCAACAATGCAAGGAAGGTGTTGGGTGACGTTACTGCACCTACTCCCGACTTCTATGGGAGAAGCATCTCTATCCCTGCCATTGGAGCAAACAACTTTGAGCTTAAGCCTCAATTAGTTTCTCTAATGCAACAGAATTACAAGTTCCATGGACTTCCATTGGAAGATCCTCATCAGTTTTTGGCTGAATTCTTGCAAATCTGTGACACTGTCAAGACTAATGGGGTTGACCCTGAGGTCTACAGATTTATGCTATTCCCTTTTGCTGTAAGAGACAGAGCTAGAATATGGTTGGACTTACAACCTAAAGACAGCCTGAACTCTTGGGAAAAGCTAGTCAATGCCTTCTTGGCAAAGTTCTTTCCACTTCAAAAATTTAGTAAGCTTAGAGTGGAAGTCCAAACCTTCAGACAGAAGGAAGGAGAATCCCTCTATGAAGCTTGGGAAAGATACAAACAATTGATCAGAAAATGTCCTTCTGACATGCTTTCTGAATAGAGCATCATAGGTATTTTCTATGATGGTCTCTCTGAACTGTCCAAGATGTCTTTGGATAGCTCTGCTGGAGGATCTCTTCATCTGAAGAAGACGCCTACAGAAGCTCAAGAACTAATTGAAATGGTTGCAAATAACCAATTCATGTACACTTCTGAAAGGAATCCTGTGAACAATGGGACTAATCAGAAGAAAGGAATTCTTGAGATTGACACTCTGAATGCCATATTGGCTCAGAACAAAATACTGACTCAGCAAGTCAATTTGATTTCTCAAAGTCTGTCTGGAATGCAAAATGCACCAGGCAGTACTAAGGATGCTTCATCTGAAGAAGAAGCTTATGATCCTGAGAACCCTTCAATGGAAGAGGTGAATTACATGGGAGAACCCTATGGAAACACCTATAATTCTTCATGGAGAAATCATCCAAATCTCTCATGGAAGGATCAACAGAGACCTCAACAAGGTTTCAACAATAATAATGGTGGAAGAAACAGGTTTAGCAATAGCAAGCCTTTTCCATCTTCTTCTCAGCAACAGACAGAGAATTCTAAGCAGAGCCACTCTGACTTAGCAACCATAGTCTCTGATCTAATCAACACCACTCAAAGTTTCATGACTGAAACAAGGTCCTCCATTAGGAATTTGGGGGCACAAGTGGGACAGCTGAGCAAGAAAATTACTGAACTCCCTCCTAGTACTCTTCCAAGCAATACAGAAGAAAATCCAAAGGGAGAGTGCAAGGCCATCAACATGGCCGAACTTGGAGAGGAGGAAGAGGCAGTAAACGCCACTGAGGAAGACCTCAATGGACGTCCACTAGCCTCCAATGAGTTTCCTAATGAGGAACCATGGGAATCTGAGGCTCAAAATGAGACCATAGAGATTCCAATGAATCTACTTCTGCCATTCATGAGCTTTGATGAGTATTCTTCCTCTGAAGAGGATGAGTATGTCACTGAAGAGCAAGTTGCCAAGTACCTTGGAGCAATCATGAAGCTAAATGACAAGTTGTTTGGTAATGAGACTTGGGAGGATGAACCCCCTTTGCTCACCAAAGAACTGGATGACTTGTCTAGGCAAAAATTACCTCAAAAGAGACAAGATCCTGGGAAATTTTCAATACCTTGTACCATAGGCATCATGACCTTCAAGAAGGCTCTGTGTGACTTAGGGTCAAGTGTAAACCTCATGCCTCTCTCTGTAATGGAGAAGCTAGGGATCTTTGAGGTGCAAGCTGCAAGAATCTCACTAGAGATGGCAGACAATTCAAGAAAACAAGCTTATGGACTTGTAGAGGATGTTTTGGTGAAGATTGAAGACCATTACATCCCTGCTGATTTCATAGTCCTAGAGACTGGGAAGTGCATGGATGAATCCATCATCCTTGGCAGACCCTTCCTAGCCACAGCAAAGGCTGTGATTGATGTTGATAGAGGTGAACTGATCATTCAAGTGAAAAAAGAATCCTTTGTGTTTAAGGCTCAAGGATATCCCTCTGTCACCATGGAGAGGAAGCATGAAGAGCTTCTCTCAAATCAGAGCCAAACAGAGCCCCCACAGTCAAACTCTAAGTTTGGTGATGGGAGGCCACAACCAAACTCTAAGTTTGGTGTTGAACCCCCACATTCAAACTCTAAGTTTGGTGTTGGGAGGTTCCAACATTGCTCTGAGTGTCTGTGAGGCTCCATGAGAGCCCTCTGTCAAGCTACTGACATTAAAGAAGCGCTTGTTGGGAGGCAACCCAATGTTATATTTAATCTATTTCCCTTTTGTTATTTTATGTTCTCTGTAGGTTGATGATCATGAGAAGTCACAAAATCAATTGAAAAAGCAAAAACAGAATGAAAAACAGAAAGAAAAATAGCACACCCTGGAGGAAGATCTTGCTGGCGTTTAAACGCCAGTAAGGGTAGCAGTTGGGCGTTTAACGCCCAGTCTGGCACCATTCTGGGCGTTTAACGCCAGAAAGGGGCACCAGATTGGCGTTAAACGCCAGAAAAAGGCAAGAACTTGGTGTTAAACGCCAGAAATGGGCACCAGCCCGGCGTTTAATGCCAGAATTGGCACATAGTGCATTTTTGCACAATGTTTGGTGCAGGGTTGAATTTTCCTTGACACCTCAGGATCTGTGGACCCCACAGGATCCCCACCTACCCCACCACCCATTCACCAATCACCTCAACACCTCTTCCCCAAAAACCCTTCACCTATCAAATCCCATCTTTCTCTTCACCACTCACATCCATCCTTCATTAAACCCCACCTACCTTACCATTCAAAATTCAAACCACTTTCCCTCCCAAACCCACCCATAATGGCCGAACCCTACCCCTCTCCACCCCTATATAAACCCATCTTCACTCCCTCATTTTCACACACCCTAAACACTAATTCTCCCCCTTTGGCCGAAAACACAAAGCCATCTCCATCTCCTCTATTTCTTCTTCTTCTACTCTCTTCTTTCTTCTTTTGCTCGAGGACGAGCAAACCTTTTAAGTTTGGTGTGGTAAAAGCATTGCTTTTTGTTTTTCCATAACCATTTATGGCATCCAAGGTCGGAGAAACCTCTAGAAAGAGGAAAGGGAAGGCAAAAGCTTCCACCTCCGAGTCATGGGAGATGGAGAGATTCATCTCAAGGGTGCATCAAGACCACTTCTATGAAGTTGTGGCCTTGAAAAAGGTGATCCCCGAGGTCCCTTTCAAACTCAAAAAGGGTGAATATCCGGAGATCCGACAGGAGATTCGAAGAAGAGGTTGGGAAGTTCTTACCAACCCCATTCAACAAGCCGGAATCTTAATGGTTCAAGAGTTCTATGCCAATGCATGGATCACCAAGAACCATGATCAAAGTGTGAACCCGGATCCAAAGAATTGGCTTACAATGGTTCGGGGGAAATACTTAGATTTTAGTCCGGAAAATGTAAGGTTGGCATTCAACTTGCCCATGATGCAAGGAGATGAACATCCTTACACTAGAAGGGTCAACTTTGATCAAAGGTTGGACCAAGTCCTCACTGACATTTGTGAAGAGGGCGCCCAATGGAAGAGAGATTCAAGAGGGAAGCCGGTTCAATTGAGAAGGCATGACCTCAAGCCCGTGGCTAGAGGATGGTTGGAGTTTATCCAACGCTCAATCATTCCCACTAGCAACCGGTCCGAAGTTACTATAGACCGGGCCATCATGATTCATAGCATCATGATTGGAGAAGAAGTAGAAGTTCATGAGGTTATAGCCCAAGAACTCTATAAGGTGGCGGACAAGTCCTCTACCTTGGCAAGGTTAGCCTTTCCTCATCTCATTTGTCACCTCTGTTATTCAGTTGGAGTGGACATAGAAGGAGACATCCTCATTGATGAGGATAAGCCCATCACTAAGAAAAGGATGGAGCAAACAAGAGACCCCACTCATCATGAAATCCCTGAGATACCTCAAGGGATGCACTTTCCTCCACAAAACTATTGGGAGCAAATCAACACCTCCCTAGGAGAATTGAGTTCCAACATGGGACAACTAAGGGTGGAGCACCAAGAACACTCCATTCTCCTCCATGAAATTAGAGAAGATCAAAGAATCATGAGGGAGGAGCAACAAAGACAAGGAAGAGACATTGAGGAGCTCAAGCACTCCATAAGATATTCAAAAGGAAGAACAAGCCGCCATCACTAAGGTGGACCCGTTCTTTAATCTCCTTGTTCTTTATTCTTCTGTTTTTCAAAAATTTATGCTTATGTTTATCCATGTTTGTGTCTTATGACCATTAGTGTCTTAGTGTCTATGCCTTAAAGTTATGAATGTCCTATGAATCCATCATCTTTCTTAAATAAACAATGTTCTTAATTGAAAAAGAGAAGAATTGCATGAATTTTGAATTTTATAACAGATTAATTATTTTGATGTGGTGGCAATACTTTTGTTTTCTGAATGTATGCTTGAACAGTGCATATGTCTTTTGAATTTGTGGTTCATGAATGTTAAAATTGTTGGCTCTTGAAAGAATGATGAAAAAGGAGACATGTTACTGAGGATCTGAAAAATCATAAAAATGATTCTTGAAGCAAGACAAAGCAGTGAATACAAAAAAAAAAGAAAAGAAAAGAGAAAAAAAAAAGAACGAAAAAAGAAAAGAGGAAGGAGAAAGAGAAAAAAAAAGAGAAAGAAATAAAGTTGTGATCTAAGGCAAAAAGAGTGTGCTTAAGAACCCTGGACACCTCTAATTGGGGACTCTAGCAAAGCTGAGTCACAATCTGAAAAGGTTCACCCAATTATGTGTCTGTGGCATGTATGTATCCGGTGGTAATACTGGAAGACAGAGTGCTTTGGGCCACGGCCAAGACTCATAAAGTAGATGTGTTCAAGAATCATCATACTTAACTAGGAGAATCAATAACACTATCTGGATTCTGAGTTCCTAAAGAAGCCAATCATTCTGAATTTCAAAGGATAGAGTGAGATGCCAAAACTATTCAGAGGCAAAAAGCTAAAAGCCCCGCTCATCTAATCAATACTGATCTTCATAGATGTTTTTGGAATTCATTGCATATTCTCTTCTTTTTATCTTATTTGATTTTCAGTTGCTTGGGGACAAGCAACAATTTAAGTTTGGTGTTGTGATGAGCAGATAATTTATACGCTTTTTGGCATTGTTTTTAGTATGTTTTTAGTAGGATCTAGTTAGTTTTTAGTATATTTTTATTAGTTTTTAGTTAAAATTCACTTTTCTGGACTTTACTATGAGTTTGTGTGTTTTTCTGTGATTTCAGGTATTTTCTGGCTGAAATTGAGGGACCTAAGCAAAAATCTGATTCAGAGACTAAAAAGGACTGCAGATGCTGTTGGATTCTGACCTCCCTGCACTCGAAGTGGATTTTCTGGAGCTACAGAAGCCCAATTGGCGCGCTCTCAACGGCGTTGGAAAGTAGACATCCTAGGCTTTCCATCAATATATGATAGTCCATACTTTGCCCAAGATTTGATGGCCCAAACCGGCGTTCAAAGTCACCTTCAGAATTCCCAGCGTTAAACGCCGGAACTGGCACCAAAGTGGGAGTTAAACGCCCAAACTGGCACAAAAGCTGGCGTTTAACTCCAAGAAGAGTCTCTACACGAAAATGCTCAGCCCAAGCACACACCAAGTGGGCCCGGAAGTGGACTTTTATGTCTTTTACTCATCTTTGTAATTCTTAAGCTACTAGTCCCCTATAAATAGGACCCTTTACTATTGTATTTTACATCGGGAGATCTTTGAATCTTTTGATCACTGGGGGCTGGCCTCACGGCCATGCCTAGACCTTGTTCTTATATATTTTCAACGGTGGAGTTTCTACACACCATAGATTAAGGTGTGGAGCTCTGCTGTACCTCGAGTATTAATGCAATTACTATTGTTCTTCTATTCAATTCAGCTTGTTCTTATTCCAAGATATCACTTGTTCTTCAACTTGATGAATGTGATGATCCGTGACACTCATCATCATTCTCACCTATGAACGTGTGACTGACAACCACCTCCGTTCTACCTTAGATTGGGTGGATATCTCTTAGATTTCTAATACATGACGCATGGTTGCTGCTCGCCTGACAACCGAGTGCTCGCCTGACAATCGAGCCAGCCATTCCATGAGATCAGAGTCTTCGTGGTATAAGCTAGAATTGATGGTGGCATCCAAGAGAATCCGGAAGGTCTAAACCTTGTCTGTGGTATTATGAGTTGAATGACTGTGACGAGCTTCAAACTCGCGATTGTGGGGCGTTAGTGACAGACGCAAAAGAATCACTGGATTCTATTCCGACATGATCGAGAACCGACAGCTGGATAGCCGTGCCGTGACAGGTAGCGTTGAACATTTCCACTGAGAGGATGGGAGGTAGCCACTGACAACGGTGAAACCCTTGCATACAGCTTGCCATGGAAAGGAGTAAGAAGGATTGGATGAAGACAGTAGGAAAGCAGAGAGACGGAAGGGACAAAGCATCTCCATTCGCTTATCTGAAGTTCTTACAATGAATTGCATAAGTATCTCTATCTTTATCTTTTATTCATATATCATCCATAACCATTTGAGTCTGCCTGACTGAGATTTACAAGGTGACCATAGCTTGCTTCATACCAACAATCTCTGTGGGATCGACCCTTACTCGCGTAAGGTTTATTACTTGGATGACCCAGTGCACTTGCTGGTTAGTTGTGCGAAGTTGTGTTTATGCCATGGTATTGAGCACCAAGTCTTTGGGGCCATTACTAGGGATTATTTGAGTTGTGAAAAGTAGTGATCACAATTTCGTGCACCAGCAACTCCATATCATCGACAGACAAATGGGCAAGATGAAGTCTCTAATAGAGAACTAAAAAGAATCTTGAAATGGACTATAATTGCTCGTAGAAAGGATTGGGCAAGGAGCTTGGATGATGCTCTCTGGGCATACAGAATAGCATTCAAGACCCCTATAGGAACTTCTCCATACCAGCTTGTGTATGGAAAGGCCTGTCACCTGCCCGTGGAACTGGAGCATAAAGCCTACTGGGCAACCAGATTCCTGAACCTTGATGCCAAATTAGCTGGTGAGAAAAGATTGCTCCAGCTGAATGAGCTAGAGGAATTCAGACTCAATGCTTTCGAAAATGCAAAAATTTACAAAGAGAAAGCAAAAAGATGGCATGACAAGAAACTGTCATCCAGAGTCTTTGAGCCAGGACAAAAGGTTCTGCTGTTTAACTCTAGGCTCAGACTATTCCCTGGAAAATTAAAATCCCGGTGGAGAGGACCATATGTCATTACAAGTGTATCACCATACAGATATCTAGAGCTTCAAGATATTGACTCTGACAAAAAGTTCATTGTTAATGGATAGAGAGTCAAGCATTATCTTGAAAGCAATGTTGAGCAAGAATGCTCAAAACTGATATTAGATTAAATCTCAGTAAGGTCTAGCTAAAGACAATAAAGAAGCGCTTGCTGAGAGGTAACCCAGCCATTGGCATAGTTTTTTTATTATTTAAATAATAATTATAGGAGTTTGATATGAATTCTCTTCAACATTGATTCTTAACTACAGAAGTTTACATAGTTACAGAAGGATTCAGAGCATAAAGCAGAGAAAAAAGAGCTCACTGGCACAAAAATGCCAGTAAGGGGTATTTTGGGCGTTAAATGCCAGAATGGGCACCATTCTGGGCGTTTAATGCCAGTAAAGATACCTTTCTGGGCGTTAAACGCCAGAATGGGTACCATTCTGGGTGTTTAACGCCAGAATTGCAGCATCTTGGGCGTTTAGAAAAATGCCCAGTGACAAAGGCTTTCTGGCGTTTAACACCAGCCAATGTACCTGGCTGGGCGTTAAACGCCCAAAACAAGCAACAATTGGGCGTTAAACTCCAGAATGGATGCCATTCTGGGCGTTTAACGCCAGGAATGTGGAGGGGAGGAAGTTTTGTTTCCAACTCAATTTTTTTCAAATTTTTATGTTTTCATCCATACTTCCTTGCATGAACATGTTACAAATCCTCATTTTTTTCAATTTTAATTTCAAAAAAAAAATCTTAATCCAAAAAAAAAATCTTTCTTCAACTTCTTTCAAATCTTTTTCAAAATTCATATATCTTTTTAATTTCCTTTCAAATCTTTTTCAAAACTCATCTATCTTTCTAATATCTTTTCAAATCTTTTTCAACTCATCATACTAGCTTTTCAAATTTAGATTTATCTTTTTCAAAACTCTCTCATATCTTTTCAATTTTAAAATTACATCTTTTGCATATCATACTTATCTTTTCTAAATCATATCTTCTATCATATCTTTTTTCAAAATTTTTGCCCACCCCTCTCCTCCACCACTCGAATTTGACTCTCCTCTTATTCCTTTCATTTCCTTTCTTTTGCTTGAGGACAAGCAAACCTCTAAATTTGGTGTGTTTTTCGTGATCACTGGGCTAAGATTCATCAAGATCATGGCTCCTAAGGGAAAACAAATCACTCGAAGAGGCAAGAAAGAGAACACTCCAAAGCCACTTTGGAATCAATAGAGGTTCTTAACCAAAGAACATGTAGACCATTACCACAAAATAATGGGTCTAAGGTCAGTGATCTGGGAAGTTAAATTCGATCTGAAAGAAGACGAATATCCAGAGATTCAAGAGCAGATTCGAAACAGGGGCTGGGAAATTCTAGCTAATCCTGAGACAAAGGTGGGTAGAAATATGGTTCAGGAATTCTACTCAAATTTATGGCAAATAGATAAGCAGAGAATGACTAGAACCGCCTTCTATACCTTTCAAACTATGGTCAGAAGGAAGATTATTTACTTCGACTGGGACAGAATAAGAGAGGTCTTCAAGCTGCCTTAACTACAAGATGATCCAGAATCCTTTAATAGGAGAATGGTGAGATTAGATAAGCCCTTGGACCAAGTTCTAGAGAACATATGCCTCCCTGGAACCAAGTGGATAACCAACACAAAGGGTGTCCCAAACCAACTCAAGAGAGGAGATCTCAAACCAGTCGCTAGGGGCTGGCTAGACTTTATTGGGCGTTCTATACTGCCCACCAGCAACCGCTCTGAAGTCACTGTCAAAAGAGCAGTGATGATACATTGCATTATGCTGGGAAACGAAGTGGAGATTCATTTTCTGATCTCTTGTGAGCTTTACACAATTGCAAACAAGAACTCCACTGACACCAAATTGGCTTACCCAAGCTTAATCTCTCTGCTATGTAAAGATGCTGGGGTAAAGATAGAAGTGGACGAATATATCTTAGTCGAGCACCCAATCACCAAAAAGTCAATGGAAGGACAACAAGTGCAAGATAACTCCATCAAAAGGAGGGCGCAAGAGTTCCTCCCAGAAATCCCTCAGATTGACTACTGGACCCGCCTAGAAGCTATGGATCAACTTAAGGAAGAACAGCAAAATCAAAATAGCCTGCTTTGTAAACTGCTTAAGGAACAAGAAAAACAAGGGCGTGAGCTACAGGAGCTAAAGCGCCAGAAGCTCTCCCTTGAGAGACCAGACACCCCACAGATTGAAGGAGCATCCATCTCCCAAAATAAAGGTTGTTGAGTCCTAATCTTAAATATGTGATAACTTTTATTATTAGAAACCTATCTTAAGAATTATATGAGTATTAGTAATTAGGGTCCTTATTTTTATTTTTTTATTTTTTTTCTATCTCCAAGTAAGCTATAATTTGTTCCTTTCATCATCACTAAACATGAATAAAATAGTAGATTCTCTTTAGAGTAAGGAGGCAATTATTTCAAGTTTTCAATAAGAAAAAAATTCTAATTATTTTTATGTGGTGGTAACACTTTTTGTTTTCTTAATGAATGCTTGAACAGCGCATATTTATTATAGTGAAGTTTATGAATGTTAAAATTGTTCTCTCTTGAAAGAATGATGAACAAAGAGAAATATTATTGATAATCTGAAAAACCATGAAATTGATTCTTGAAGCAAGAAAAAGCAGTGAAAAAAAGGCGAAAAAGAGAAAGAAAGAAAAAGAAGAAGCAAGCAGAAAAAGCCAATAGCCCTTTAAACCAAAAGGCAAGGGTAAAAAGGATTCAAGGCTTTGAGTACTAATGGATAGGAGGGCCCCAAAGGAATAAAATCCTAGCCTAAGCGGCTAAATCAAGCTGTCCCTAACCATGTGCTTGTGGCATGAAAGTCCAAGTGAAAAGCTTGAGACTGAGTGGTTAAAGTCGTGATCCAAAATAAAAAAAAAGTATGCTTAAGAACTTTGGACACCTCTAACTGGGGATTTTAGCAAATTTGAGTCACAATCTGAAAAGGTTTACCCAGTTATGTGTCTGTAGCATTTATGTATCCGGTGGTAATACTGGAAGACAAAGTGCTTAGGGCCACGACCAAGACTCATAAAGTAGCTGTGTTCAAGAATCAACATACTGAACTAGGAGAACCAATAACACTATCTAAAATTCAGAGTTCCCATAGATGCCAATCATTCTGAGCTTCAAAGGATGAATTGAGATGCCAAAACTGTTCAGGAGCAAAAAGCTACTAGTCCCGCTCATCTAATTAGAATCTGAGCTTTACTTAAAACTCTGAGATGTATTATCTCTTTATCTTCTTTTTATCCTATTTTATTTATCTAGTTGCTTGAGGACAAGCAACAGTTTAAGTTTGGTGTTGTAATGAGCGGATATTTTATACGCTTTTTGGGGTATTTTCATATAGTTTTTAGTAGGATCTAGCTACTTTTTAGTATATTTTTATTAGTTTTTATGCAAAAATTACATTTCTGGACTTTACTATAGGTTTGTGTGTTTTTCTGTGATTTTAGATATTTTCTTGCTGAAATTGAGGGACCTGAGCAAAAATCTGATTCAGAGGCTGAAAAAGGATTATAGATGCTGTTGGATTCTGACCTCCCTACACTCGAAATAGATTTTCTTGAGCTACAGAAGCCCAATTGGCACGCTCTTAATTGCGTTGGAAAGTAGACATACTGGGCTTTCCAGCAATATATATTAGTCCATATTTTGCTCGAGTTGTGATGACGCAAACTGGCATTTAACACCAACTTTCTACCCTATTCTGGCGTTAAACGCCAGAAACAGGATACAAGCTGGAGTTAAACGTCCAAACTGGCACAAAAGCTGGAGTCAAATGCCAGGAATAGCCTCTACACGTGAAAGCTTCATTACTCAGCCCAAACACACACCAGGTGGGCCCCGGAAGTGGATTTCTACACTATCTATCTTAGCTTACTCATTTTTTGTAAACCTAGGTTACTAGTTGAGTATAAAAACTACTTTTAGAGATTCATTCAGTATCTCATGACATTTTACATCTGAATTTGTATCTTCTATAACATGAGTCTCTAAACCCCATGGTTGGGGGTAAGGAGCTCTGCTGTGTCTCGATGAATTAATGCAATTATTTCTGTTTTCTATTCAATCACGCTTGTTTCTATTCTAAGATATTTATTCGCACTTCAACATGATGAATGTGATGATCCGTGACACTCATCACCATTCTCAACCTATGAATGCGTGCCTGACAACCACTTCAATTCTACCTTAGATTGAATGTATATCTCTTGGGTTCCTGGTTCACGAGTTTGACTGCCTCTCCTGACAACAGAGCATTCAAATCCGTGAGATCAGAGTCTTCGTGGTATAAACTAGAATCAATTGGTAGCATTCTTGAGATCTGAAAAGTCTAAACCTTGTCTGTGGTATTCCGAGGAGGATCTGAGAAGGGATGACTGTGACGAGCTTCAAACTCGTGAATGCTGGGCGCAGTGACAGTGTGCAAAAGGATCAATGGATCATATTCCAACATTAGTGAGAACCAACAGATGATTAGCCATGTACATAGACCCTTTTCACTGAAAGGACGGCTGGTAGCCATTGACAACGGTGATCCACCAACATACAGCTTGCCTTGGAAGGAGATCTGCATGCGTGAAGAAGAAGAAGACAGCAGGAAAGTAGAAATTTAGAAGACAGAGCATCTCCAAAACCTCAACATGTTCTCCATTACTGCATAACAAGTAACATTTAATTCATGCTCTTTTACTTTTCACAATTAAAACTAAGAACCACTACTGATATCCTGACTAAGAATAATAAGATAACCATAGCTTGCTTTAAGTCGGCAATCTCCGTGGGATCGACCCTTACTCACGTAAGATATTACTTGGACGACCCAGTGCACTTGCTGGTTAGTTGTGTGGAATTGCAAAATTGTGATTGTAATTTTCGTGCACCAAAAATATTGAATTGGAATTATGGATTTGTGTTGAATTATGGTAGAAAGATTGAGTGAAATAGGTGTGAAAGTAATGGAAGTACAATGGAATGGTAAATGTAGTGTGTGGTAGTGGTTTGTGCTGAATTGAGTAGGTTCTGTTTTGGTTTGGTTATGAAAGTTTTGAAAAACTAGAGAATTGTCACTTTTGGTAAAAACCTGTTTTTAGTGAACTATAGCGAATTATAACTTCAGCCTCAGTTTTCAAAATTGATTGGATTTTATTTTAAATTAAAGATGATTTTAATATCTTTAAAATGATGTTCAAGTTTGAAGAAAATGGAGTTTTTTGTAGAGGAAGTTATGAGCGTTTAAAGTTTGGTATAAAAATCTGATTTCTGCAGCTTTAACATTTTCCTAAGTCTGCTAAGGCTTGCGTACGCGACACTATACACGCGACGTGAGCATTCTCTACTGCCTGGGGGTCTTGCGTACACGGGCACTAGCTTGCATACACAAGCATGTGTTTTTAAGGTTTGCGTACACGAACATTTAACACACGATGCGAGCATCCCATTCAGGTTGGGACACTCGCGTATGCGAGCAGGAGGTTGCATACGCGACCATCTATTTTTAACAGCATGTGTACGCGGACAGAGGGCATTCGTACGTGAGACCCCTGTTTTGCTGAAAAATTATTTTTCTTTATCTTTAAGGGTTCTCTAGATTTTCAAACTTCTTTAATAAGCGTTTAAGATTATTAATTAGTAATTAGGCCCTAAAAATAATAGAGAATGAGTTAGTAAAATAGATTGATGAATTTCTTTTATAAGTTTAGAAGACAATGATTTAGGCTTAGGAAGTTCTGTGGGTGGAATAGCATAAGTGTCTAGGCGGAGTGCTGAAGTGACAATGAATTGAGAAACATGAATGATTATGGTTAATGAGATGAGTATAAGCAGACTTGTGCTATGAGCAGTGATCTCTGAGATGGAGTATGTGATTGTGATATACATTGTTCTCCGTCGTAAAGGATGTGGCAATCTCCCACCTACGTTCGGATGTGAGGGCTGTGGCAGTCTCTCGCTCACGTGACATGTATTGATTTGGTAAGTCGCTATGCTCCTCGAGCAAGGGCTGTGGCAGTCTCTTGCTTGTCGAGGTAGTGGTGCCGACGTAGGTTCTATGGCAGTCTCCCATCTACGTTGAGATGTGAGGATTGAAACTGGGCTTCCCACTCACATTTCTATCTAGTTGCAAGATAGTAGGACACTATCCCATAGAATCATACGGCATCCAGAGGAAGGTGGTAGGGAACTCTCCCTCGGAACGTTTCCCTCTGAATGGAGAAGGTGGTAGGGTACTCATTCCTCGAAATTATTCCTCTTGAGTATGCGCAACAGATAGACTAATCCGGGAGTGGCCGACCAGATTTTGTGTCGGGTTTGATACTATAACCGACATGTGATATCACAGCCAATAGGACAGACATTCATCATATGCATCTCTTATGTGCTTGTTTGCTTTGATTACTTGCAGTTTGATTAAATATATAATATGCCTACTTGCTTCTTGAATTACTTACTATACATGAATATTACCTATGTATTACTTGTTTGCATATACTTGTGATTGTCTGGGATTGAGAAGGCTCGGTAGGAGGCAACGATGGGATCACACAGAGGTTAGGTGGGCAAAGACTGTGGGATACAACAGTGTGATTGGTATTAGTTAGAAATCCCCTAAGTTTAGATAACTTTATTTATGGTTTATGGTTTAATTTATTTATTTCATTAAGCTTGAATATCTGTAATCGATATGAAGTTCTAGAATTGCCTTTGGTGTCTCGGAACCTTATATCTTACATATTGGACACTGTTACCACACTGAGAACATCTGGTTTTCATATCATATGTTATTTTTCAGATGCAGGTCGTAACCCACCTCGGTGAGTTGCGAGATAGTGACGGAGCGGAGGATCTTTTGCTATCTTTTATATCTTTTAGTTATTATGTTGTAGTTCTCTCACTTTTGTACCTTATAATTGGTTGCCTTAGAGGCTAAACTCGAGAGACAGGATGTATATGCTGTTTTAAATCAAACACTCTGTTATGTCTGTATATGACTAATTGGCTCAAACTCTGCGAGATGCGGCTAGCATTCTTTTGGCTATTATACTCATATATATGTCTATACTTCTTGTGATATTTTGTGTCCTTATCTTATACATCTTGTTCTTTACGCTTTTAGTTATCGTGTGAATACTTCGCGCATTTCTAATTCTATTTTGAGCTGTATTTCTTCATCAGACTTCTAGTATTATTATTCCTTTATATATATATATATATATATATATATATATATATATATCGTATAAGTCTTAGAATTGTCGTGACCTTTAATTATCCTTTGCTTTAGGGCATAAGGTGAGTCTTAGGGTAATTATGGTGTTACAGATATCCAAATAACAAAACGGATATCCAAATAAGTAAACGGCAACCTGGGGATCGATCACCCCGAGGCCAACAAAACAGATATCTAAATAACAAAACAGATATCTAAATAAGTAAATGGCTACCCGAGAATCGATCACCCCAAGACCAGCAAAACAGATATCCAAATAACAAAAAATGGTGGCCTGAGAATCGATCACCCCGAGGCCAATAGAACAGATATCCAAATAAGTAAACGGCTACTTGGGAATTGATCACCTTGAGACCAACAAAATGGATATCTAAATAAAATAACACGTATCCGAATAACAAAAAATGGTGGTACGGGGATCGACCACTTCGAGGCTAATAGAACAGATATCTAAATAACAAAAACGAATATCCAAATAAGTAAACAGCTATCCGGGGATTGATCACCCCAAAGCCAATAGAACAGATATCCAAATAATAAAAATGGACATCCAAATAAGGAAACGGCTACCCGGGAATCGATCATCCCGATGCCAACAGAACAAATATCCAAATAACAAAAATGGATATCCAAATAAGTAAACGGCTGGTACACTAAATCGTGATACACAACTCCGTACAGCTAACTAGCAAGTGCACTGGATCGTCCAAGTAATACCTTACGTGAGTAAGGGTTGATCTCACAGAGATTGTCGGCTTGAAGCAAGCTATGGTCACCTTCTAAATCTCAGTCAGGCAGATTCAAATGGTTATGGGGTTTTAATAATTAAAGGCTGAATAAGACATAAAATAAGATAGAGATACTTATACAATTCATTGGTGGGAATTTCAGATAAGCGTATGGAGATGCTTTGTTCCTCCTGAATCTCTGCTTTCCTATTGCCTTCGTCCAATCATTCATACTCCTTTCCATGACAAGCTGTATGTAGGTGGATCACCGTTGTCAATGGCTACCATCCATCCTCTCAGTGAAAATGGTCCTCTACGGTTTCTCGCATGGCTAATCATCTGTCGGTTCTCGATCATTTCAGAATAAGATCCATTGATCCTTTTGCACCCTGTCACTGCGCCCAACACTTGTGAGTTTGAAGCTCGTCACAGTCATCCCATCCCAGATCCTACTCGGAATACCACATACAAGGTTTAAACTTTCCGGATCTCAAGAATGCTGCTCATTTGATTCTAGCTTATACCACGAAGACTCTAATCGCACGGAATGGAAGCTCTGTTGTCAGGAGAGGCAACCATGCATCGTGAACCATGAGGCCAAGAGATACACACTCAAGCTCTTGTAGATAGAACAGAGGTGGTTGTCATGCACGCGTTCATAAGAGAGGATAATGATGAGTGTCACGTATCATCACATCTACCAGGTTGAAGTACAAGTGAATATCTTAGAACAAGAATAAGCTTGAATTGAATAGAAAACAGTAGTAATTGCATTGATTCATGAGGAACAGCAGAGCTCCACACCTTAATATATGGTGTGTAGAAACTCCACCGTTGAAAATATATAAGAACAAGGTCTAGGCATGGCCGAATGGCCATGCCTCCCAAATAGCATAAAACAAACGAAAAAGGGTTCAAAGACCTTATCCCAAGATCAAAGATGATCAAAAGATCACAGATGATCAAAAAGATGAAAATACAATGGTAAAATGTCCTATTTATAGTGAACTAGTAACCTAGGGTTTGCAGAAATAAGTAAATGATGCAGAAATTCACTTCTGGGGCTCTCTTGGTGTGTGCTTGGGCTGAGCATTGAAGCTTTCACGTGCATAGACTTTTCTTGGAGTTAAACGCCCAGAGCTGGCGTTTAACTCCAGCTTTTATGCCAGTTCTGGCGTTTAACGCCAGAAAAGGGTCTCTGACCGGCATTTTGACGCCAATTTGGGCCATCAAATCTCGGGTAAAGTATAGACTATTATACATTGCTGGAAAGCCCAAGATGTCTACTTTCCAACGCAATTGAGAGCGCGCCAATTGGGCTTCTATAGCTCCAAAAAATCTACTTTGAGTGTAGGGAGGTCAGAATCCAACAGCATCTTCAGTCCTTTTTCAGCCTCTGAATCAGATTTTTGCTCAGATCCCTCAATTTTAGCCAGAAAATAACTGAAATCACAGAAAAATACACAAACTCATAGTAAAGTCCAGAAATATGATTTTTGCATAAAAACTAATAATTATATACTAAAAACTAACTAAATCATACTAAAAACTACCTAAAAACAATGCCAAAAAGCGTATAAATTATCCGCTCATCAACGGCTACCCGGGAATCGATCACCCCGAGGTAACAAAACGGATATCCAAATAAGTAAACGGCTACCCGGAAATTGATCATCCCGAGACCAACAAAATAGATATCCAAATAACAAAACAGATATCCAAATAAGTAAACGGCTACCTGGGAATCGACCACCCTGAGGCCAACAAAACGAATATCCAAATAATAGAACAGATATCCAAATATCAAAAAAGGCAGCCCACGGATCGATCACCTCGAGGCCAACAGAATGGATATACAAATAACAAAACGGATATCCAAATAAGTAAGACGGCTAACCTCAGAAACCGATCACCTTTGAGGCTAACAAAACGGTAATCCAAATAAACTAAATAAATAAAGTATTGAAATCAGCCCACGAAGAGGCCTAAAATAAGTTCACAATAACGGCTCCAAAAAGGCCATACAAAATAAGCATGAGCTGACGGTCTTCCAACTCGTGGAAAGTCGAACTCACCAACATCCCACCAATCAGTGCATGATGACGTCACGCCCTTTCCAGGTCCCTCACAATCTCTTAAACTACAGAGAACCAAGCTCCCCAACAACTCAGCATTGAGACTAAGCAAGCATGCTCTCATGCTCTAGGGGGAATTGTTCCAAACCTGATCTCTGGGTCCGTCCTCGCAACGGTCACCGAACCCGACAATTCCAAGATGGGGTCATCCTCACGGCCTAAAGACGGATCAATAACTTACAATATTCTGACCCAATATTCGAATTCAAATACCTCCCTTATTTTAACGAGATAAGATAAGATGATGACAGCCCAAATCGATCTTACAATCTCTAACCGACATTCGAATTCAAATACTTCCCTTATTTTAGCCAGATAAGATAAGATGAGATAACTATCACTAGCTATATAAAGGGGAGCCAGAGGTCCCCTCAGGTACGTCACTCATTTCACTCATCTCATACATCTCAGATCCATTCTGACTTGAGCGTTGGAGTGTCTTTGTAGGTACCACTCTCCATTGCTCCAGTCAGATAATTTGCGTGATCGTCTCGACTCACAAATCTCTGATCCATCTCACAACCCATACTAGAGACATCTTGTACAAAAGTTATTTTCAATTTATTTATTTTATATTTAATTATTTATTAAAATAAAAAATTTAAAATTTTTATTTACAGTAACTTTGATATCTATGGTTAGGACACATATTAGCTATTATGTTAACGAGAATATGTTGATATTGTTGATATTGAAAAAATGACAGTGAAGGAGGAGAGATATGGATGATGGATCTAGATAGAAAGATTCCGCTGGAGATTTTGGGACATGCAATGCAACATTGTAGAATTTGTAGTCCTCTTAGTTGGTACGGTTCACATAAAGATAAAGCTGCCCTGCACTTCGGCACTTCCTCATAAAATCACATGTCGGCTAGGTGGATCCTATTATAAAATTTTTATAATTATTTTTATGTGAAGATGCATATTTTTTATCATTAGATAATAAATTGTAGAATTTAATTTTTATATATTATAAAAATATTATTTTTTTTAAAATATAGTCAAACAAATAAACATATTTTTAATATAAGACTCTTTTTATAAGAAGATATTTTTAATATCTCTATTTAAATAAGTACCTAATCATTTAAATATTTTTTTATAAAAAATAATATTATATTGACTTGCGAAGTGAATAATTATTTACCAACAAAAAAAAGTGAAATTTTAATTAAAATTTGAAGTATACAATTTTAAAGCAGCTTGATCCTACACAAGAGTCATCCGTATTCTACTTGGTTGGTATGCAACTGCCAGAGATAGAGTAAACCACAAAAAATGGGTAGGGAGTTGGAACTTGCTTGGTAAAATGGTCCTACACCCACAGCCACCACATGAAAAGTTGGAAGGGGGGGGGGGGGGGGGGGGCGAAATCGTTCTCATTAACTCTCTATGAGCTTAACTTTGCAACACTTGTGGATTTCTTAAATTGTTAAGCATGGATTGCTTCTTTATCAATTTATCATGGATGGGTGTGTATGTCGCTCTCAATATAGTATGCTTCTGTGTCATTGATAAGCAATATAATTCATCAAATAACCAATAACTTTGTTCTGGCTGTTAAAAAAAACCATGGCTTAGCTTTTTGAGGATAGGGAACAAAAGAACTAGTGAAGGTCACCAACTTGAAGGAGATGAAGCATTTTTTTGGTTCCAAAGTATATCTATATATGGGTGTCCAATAGATTCTTTTATAAATATTTAGGATTGAATCTTCGAAATTTATTTTAGTGAACAAGTGACTCAAATTAGTTATGTAATTTCAATTATGTAATCATAAAACCAATTTAACTTGCAATAAAAAGCAACTTTAATCGCAAAAATTTACTTAACTGTCAAGTGTCAATATAATATACTATACTGTAATTTCATACTAAGTACGAATACTAGTTAAATCTCTTAACATTTGTTTCACAATCTCTTTGTTGGGGCAAATTTATTTACCATTTTCCATATGGTTTATAATAATAGTCATTGGCTAAAGTTATCCATAATTTTAAGAACTTATTTACTTTAGACAAACCATAATTTAGAATATAATTTTAAACATCGAATTATTGTTTTTTAAATGAAAAGATATTAGGTAATTATTACTCTTTTATTTTTGTTTCGTATTTAAACAAATATGAGTTAAGTTTTACTTTTTTTTTTTTACTAAAACTATTGACTCTAACATTTTCTTTTCAAATGTTTAAAAAAAATTGACATACTTACAAATTACGAAATTACACTCAAACTTAATATGAGTAAAGCCTACAATAATAAGATGGAGTAACATTTTCAATAATTTATGATAAAAAAAAATTGGATTTTGAATCGAGATTCATTGATTAGATTCGTGAATTGGTGATAATCATTTTTTTACTCTTTTAATGTGGAAGGTCAACCCTATAATTTTTTTAAACCAAATAAAAGCATTCGTCAAGTTGACTATCTATCTCCTCTTCTTTTTTTATTATGTGCAGAATGATTTTTTTTTCTTTCTATACAAAGTAGTAGAGCAAAACAGTTTCATTTGGAGAATTCAGATAAACAAAAGATGCCAAACTATAAATCACTTGCTATTCGCTGATGATTCCATTCTATTCGATAAAGTCTCAAAAAATAATTGTGCCTGTATTCTAGAATTATTAGAATTTTATGAGAGCTTTAATGAGAAAATAGTTAATCTTAATAAATTGGGTCTATTTTTTAGTAATAACACTCCAGTACTGATTAGAACATTTCTAACAGCCTAGCTGAATATTTCTCACATAGGTGTATAGGATAAATATTTGGGTCTACCTTCCCTTATCAACTGCTTTAAGAAAGCCACCTTCAACTTCATCAAATATAAGGTTCTCAAAAGGATATAAGAATGAAAAATGTACTTATTATCTAATAGAGAAAGTCATGTATTATTCCGTGCAGTTGATGAAGCCATACGAATCTATACATTATCATGTTTTAAACTTTCGAACAGTTTGCTAAATGAAATTCATAGTATTCTAACCTAGTTCTGGCGGGACAGCAAGGTTCTGAAAGACAAATAGTGTGGATAAGCTGGAATAAGATGACTAGGCCTAAGAAAGAAGGCGGGCTTGATTTCACAAATCTTAGGACTCAAAACCTGGCTCTTTTGGATAAACAGTGCAGGAAAATTATAACTCAACCTAACTCTCTTCTTTCTAAAATACTTAAAGATAAATACTTCAGATTTAATTTTATCTTTACAATAGAAATATGAACCTTACCTTCTTGGGGTTGACAAAGTATTCTTGAAGGGAGGTGAGTTGTAGAGAAAGGTATTAGCTAAAAAACAAGTTCTGGTGATATCCGACTTTTCAGTGAACCATGGCTCCCTCTTCCTTATCCTTTCACTGTTCCACTATTGCGGTACTACTATCAGATAGTTACCATCTGTTATGGGTGAAAGACATATTTTTGTCAAATAAATAGTGGAACCAAGCATTAATCTCAAATCTTTTTCCTCCATAAATTACTCAGCGAATCCTTCCCATAATCTCGGGAGAAGGTGAAGACACAATTCAACGGTGATGAACAGAGCAAAAACATATGATATTGTATCAGGGTAAATGATTGCTTACCAATTTTACTATACTTTCATTGAATTTTGTCCGAACTTCATGCAACAAATGTCAGTTTGGAGTCATCTATAAAAGCTAAAAATTCCTCACAAGATTTTGCTCTTTGCTTTGAAAATCCTCTATGGTAAGCTTCTTGTTTTGCTTCTCATCCACCAGCGATTCTCATCCACTACAGCAACTTGTTCAATTTGCAAGTCAGCACCAGAATCACTCATGCACTGTCTATTTTTTTGTGTAGACGCTAATCTAGTATGAAAGAAGAGTTCTTTGACTTACCTCATTCCAGACCTCAGATATTCCTTGTTTTTCGATTGATAAAGGGATTTTGTGTTACAAACTGGATTTCAGGGAAGAAGCTCTCATAGAGTTCGACTGTTTTTTGTTAGAGTTTGGAATATTTGGAAGGAGAGGTGTCAGCGAGTCTTCGAGTATGTCCAGAAGCCTTCGAAAAAAATGTTAGCAACATCGCTTAAGTTCAACCAGGAGCTATTTATTTTGCCTTATGCATAATAGTCTAAGATTTTTTTTCTTGTTTATATTTTAAAGTTATTTTCTTCTTACAATTTTACCTGGTCGTGAATATTTGGGAATTTTTATTTATTTATTTCTCGTGTCCTGATTTTTAGACATTATTTTTTTATTGAATAAAATATCACTATTATCTTAAAAAAATAGCAAATTGAAGTTTTTTCCTTAGTGCTTGTTTAGGCTCATTATTTTGATAAAAGAAAAAATATTTTTTTTAATGAATTTTTTTTTTATTTTTTAGTGTGTGACAAATTTCTAGTAGTATAAAAATAAAAGCACTAAAAAATAAAAAATATATTTTTTAAAAAGCTGTCATTTATATTTTTTTTAAAAGATTTTTTTAAAAAAAATATTTTTCATATAATAAATAAACAAAAAGTTACTTTCATATTGTTATACCCAAATATTATTGATAAATAAATTTTTTTTGTATAAAATATCCAAACATAAACTTATTTTTTATAAAATTTAAAAAAAAATTAACTAAAAAAATCTTTTTTTAGACCCAAGCAAATCTTTATTGGTGGTGATAGTGGACTAGTGGGCAACAAGGTAATAGGCGTCGCAGTTATTCCCGCTCAATTTCACATTTTATTTTTGAAAGCTTGTCCTCTCTTTTCTCATGCGCGGGCGCCTCCACTCCACAACTCATTCGCCACGTCATCACCGTAAAATTGAATTCCATATGCTACTGCCTTCAAAGTTCAAACCCTATCGTGAGAAGCTAAAAATAGAAAAAAAAAAGAAAGAAATTAAATTTAAACACATCATCTTCCCCAATCTCTCTCTCGCCTGTTACTGATTTTCTTCTTTCTTCACTGCAAGTCTGCAACTTCCTCTGTCTTAAGCAAGACGAAACAATCTCTCACTCTCTCTGCGTGTTCCCCTCCGCTTGTCACAGGTCACAGAAAATAATATCTTATCTTACTAATGTAGAAAAATAACAGAGAATAAAATAAAATGTTTTTTATTTAATTTCTTTTTTCAAAAAAGAGCAAGAGAACCAAATGCTCCACGCTTTAGTGTGTCAAGCCATGTGAGAGTTCTGACACATTCTCTTCCCCTCCATCGGCAATTCAATTTTGCTGGTCTCTACTGAGTCGCCAACTCGGTGAGTGAACCCAATGGCCTCGTCTTCGCGAGCAAGGAGTAGCTCACCGTTTTCTCACCGCAAATCCTCCACGCCTTACTCCTCCACCTCTTCATCCTCCTCCTTCATGAACGGAAGGTTAATACCTCGCTCCAGCTCCTCCTCTTCCTCATCGTTCTTCAACTCCGGTGGCCGATCCATTACTCCGAGTCGTGGTCGCAGCGAGTCAACGTACTATGGTGGCGGCGCACGCAGCTACAGTGGTCGTTCGCCTGTGGCGTTCGGAAATGAGGAGCTGATCGCGGAGCCTTTGGATTCGTCGAGGTCCGCGGACAGCATTTCGGTCACGATTCGGTTTAGACCATTGAGGTAATGCTTAGATCTAGAGTTATGCTTTCAGATCCATTCCCTGCGGGATTGAATAGTTCGATTTTGGCGTTTGTGTCATTTGAAATTTAAACGTCACTGAAAGTGAATGGTGCGGTTGCAGTGAAAGGGAGTATCAGAGGGGAGACGAGATTGCGTGGTATGCCGATGGCGACAAAATTGTCAGACATGAGTATAATCCAGCTACTGCATATGCATTTGGTATTATATATTCCTCTTGTTATCTCTCTTGTCTTATTTTAGGAAGTAAATTTTAGGGTGAATTAGGTGTTTGGGGAAATCTACTGGGGAATTTTATATGATCCCGATATAAGTGAAGAAACTGTGGATGCTGATTCTACAATTATGATTTTGATTTGTGATAGATAGAGTTTTTGGGCCACATGCCAATTCAGAAGAGGTTTATGAAGTTGCAGCAAAACCTGTGGTGAAGGCTGCCATGGAGGGCGTCAATGGTACAAATTATCACTATCTAGATGGATTAACGCAAATCTGTTTTAGCTTTGATATTATTTTTCTGCTTGAGCGAACTGGCATTGCACGGGTATAGTGTTAAGGCAGCTAACAACTAACAGAGTCATGCATTTGGGACGTAACTTTATTCTAAACATTGCAGGAACTGTGTTTGCCTATGGTGTGACAAGTAGTGGTAAGACACATACTATGCATGTAAGTGTCATTCTTTAATACCATACTTTCTCTTATTAGAGTTTTTTTTTTCTCTTTAAATCTGTTTTGTGCTGAAAGTAAAGGTCTCCTGTGTCACTCTTATACTGGATTTTGTATTTTAGATCACACATATTGTATCATGTAGTGTTGGTTATTTGTCAAATTAGGATTGTGTGTTGAAGTTGATAGGACATTGTGGCATCGACTTATCCATGTAGCTAACACAACCTAGTGAGATAAACCTTGGTTGTTGTTTGAAAGCAAAAGGAAAATACATTACAAGAAAGTAGATAGTTTAACATTTTGTATTCTGATTCCAAAAAGATTCACAGTGTTGATTTTGTTTTAAAATACTTTCTGCCTGCAACTGCATCGTCTAATTCATTTACTTTTCTTGGTAGAATTTTCTCTCAAGTTCTGTTTTGATCATAATATGTGCAGGGAGACCAACATTCTCCAGGTATCATACCTCTGGCTATAAAGGATGTTTTCAGCATGATCCAAGATGTAAGATATTCTCCAAACTTAGTAAACATGGATCATTTCTTTATTGTGTGGGTTACTTTTAATTACCTGTGCAGCATTGTGCGCCACTATTGTTCATTTTAATGTTATATTTTGAAGTAAAAACTACAAATCGTGTTTTTGTACCTGCTTTGATAATTTTTGTGAATATGTGTTTGTGTTGGTTACTCTCTGTCTCTTGTAATTGAAGCCATCTACTTGTCACTCTCTTGAAAAGTTGAACATCATTAATACCTTTTACCTTAGTTAATATTTATGCCTTTGTTGAGTTATTCACAAGAATACATAAGCTCTATGCTTTGATTGGAAGCTGTAACTAATAGTTACTCGCTTACAGCAACATTATTTGAAAATCTGATTATACTTTTTCTGCAGACCCCAGGAAGAGAATTCTTGCTGCGAGTATCATATCTAGAAATATATAATGAGGTAAAAAACAATTCTTTGTTCCATCATCTTGGAGCTGAACTAGGTCTTGCACATTAAAAAATGATACCTTGGCAGCAGCCTTTTCTCCCCTATCCTCTGCCTCTTTGTGTCATTGATTATCATTTATCATATTGTATTTAGTTTATAAACTATTTCGTTTTAATAGATGTGCGCTGGTTGTTTCTACTTGTTGTCAGGTGATCAATGATTTGCTTGATCCAACTGGCCAAAATTTGCGAGTTAGGGAAGATGCCCAGGTCTTTGCTTTATTCTCATTATATATATATATATATATATATATTTCTTCATCCATTCTTTCCATATCTACTTATCTATCTATCTATATGTGTTGTGTTAACTTTGAACAAAAACTGGTGTGGTGTGGCCATGGCTGATAAACTGGTTGATGTTCAGTTATGATGTTGGATTCTTATAATTTCTTTTTCCATCATCCTCTCTTTAAGCTTACAATATAGTATCGTGATTGCAGGTTTATTATTTGAAGATTAAGTCTTCATTTATTACACTCCTATTCTATGATTTACAAATAATAAAAGAAATTATTTCTATATGTTAAATCGTGTTTTTGTTTTTTCATTAAAGAAAATTTAATTACAATATCTGTGATTGGAAGAAAATTTGGAATAATTGTCAATTTTGAATTTGAGACAGTTTCTTGTTTTCTTAAGTCCAATTTGGGATATATTTGATTTGTTGTTCCTCCTTTATTCCAGGGAACGTATGTGGAGGGTATAAAGGAAGAAGTTGTTTTATCTCCAGGACATGCACTTTCTTTTATTGCTGCTGGAGAAGGTACTTATGTTGACACTGACAGTGACAGTCACATATACCCAAGTTATTATTGTTTTAATTGAACTTTTAATAATATACTATTCGGTAGTCAGCTAGTCATGATTAATGATAAGTTGAGAACATTCTTTAACACGGTTTTGCTTGGATGGCAGAGCATCGTCATGTTGGATCAAACAATTTTAATCTGTTTAGTAGTCGGAGTCACACGATATTTACATTGGTAAGCTACTAACATGGTTGATATGGTAGTGTTAAAATTGCCATCCAATAACCGTTTTCTACACTTCAATTTTAAGAGTTAATACTAAGAGTGTATTTGCTATAGTTTTTGGGGGAAAAAATCTGGAATTTTATAAATTATAATTTTATGTAATTTAGAATGTTGAAACTTGAGATTTAAAAATTGAAAATCAACCTTTTTGCGATTCTGATTTGTTATGATACTTTTGCAGATGATTGAAAGCAGTGCCCATGGCGATGATTATGATGGAGTGATCTTCTCTCAGCTTGTATGTGAAACTTATTTATAAATTATTACTTGGAGGTGTCCATATTCATAGTTGATGAACAACCATTCTCAGTCTTATCTTATTTTTCTTTTTATTATCTTTCAGAATCTAATTGACTTGGCTGGATCTGAGAGCTCAAAAACTGAAACAACTGGGTTAAGAAGAAAAGAAGGATCTTACATCAACAAAAGTCTTTTGACCCTTGGAACTGTAGGTGTCTTCCTATACAATTCTTTATATATTTGGCCTTCGATAAGTTTTTCTTTGGCCATGTTTTATTTGCTACCGAGACCTCTAGTTGTATATAATAAGCATGCAGTAACTCTGATAAAGATATAGTTATTACTGCATAAAATTGATGTATTTCTAATTATTTTATTTATTTTTTGGGTAAGCGAGTTAGCCAGAAATCATTGCATCAGTAAAGTAGATTATGTTAAGTGTTAATGAGATGATATTTATCACTGAACGGATTGTCAAAAACAGCCATGCTTAGTTGTGCAAATGCTTGTTATTTGTTTGGTTGGAACTGGAGATAGATGAAAATTGCTTACCCTTTCTTTTGCCAGCTATTGTTGTTTTGGGTATTGGGATGCATGATTAAGGTTCGAATTTTATGGTTTCAATGTGAAGGTTATAGGAAAACTGAGCGAGGGGAAGGCATCTCATGTTCCGTATCGAGATTCAAAGCTAACCCGGCTGCTGCAGTCCTCTCTTAGTGGGCATGGTCATGTTTCAGTAAGTTTCGGATTCTACAAACTTCTTTGTTGATTAGATGGTTTAACCGTCCTTTTATTATGTACAAATGCCGAGTTATTATTCTATTTCAATATGTCATTTACATCGATGGGCTGTGCATATTTGAACATTAATATTTGTTTAAATACGACAATTTCAGCTTATATGCACAGTTACTCCAGCATCCAGTAATATGGAGGAGACTCATAATACTTTGAAGTTTGCCAGCAGGGCAAAACGAGTAGAAATATATGCCTCACGCAATAAGGTTAGCTGAAACTATTAATTTACCTGTATGCCTTACATATAAGCATTTTTTGGAGGTACCTGATTTTTTATGGAAATATATGTCAACAGATTATCGATGAAAAATCTCTAATTAAGAAGTACCAGAGAGAAATTTCAGTTCTTAAACTCGAACTTGATCAGTTAAAGAAGGGCATGCTTGTTGGTGTCAATCACGAGGAGATTCTGACGTTAAAACAGAAGGTTTTAGCTTCCTCTGATACTACTTTCATAATATGATGGTTTTTTAGTACCGTACTTCTGTGATTGTGTGTAACCATTTCTGTCATGCTTTCGTCATTAGTTGGAAGAAGGTCAAGTGAAAATGCAATCAAGATTGGAAGAAGAGGAAGAAGCTAAAGCTGCTCTAATGAGTAGGATCCAGAGGCTAACCAAACTCATTCTGGTATCCTCAAAGAATGCAATTCCTGGATATATAGCGGATGTTCCCAGCCACCAGCGAAGTCTTTCTGTTAGCGAGGATGATGTGAGCTCCTCCTTCGATTAAGTGTCTAGAATGTTATACTGTTTGCTACACTTAAAATTCTAAGTGCTTGGTTTTTTGGCTCAATATTATTTGCCGTAAAACTGCTTTAGCACATTTAACTTTCTCATGATATTCTATCCATATAGCTTACAAATTTTATGATTTTACTGCTGGGAGACATTGAAGTTGTTCTAGGTAGTTATTTTTTGTTTCTTCTCGTCACTGATTTAGTACTTGAAACTAAAATTTGTGTGTTCATGATCGAAGGATAAAACCATTTCACGAGAACCATTTGTGTGTGTCTCTTTAACAGCTAGCTTTTTTGTTTTAGAAAGCAAAGCAATATGTTTTTCTAAACAGTAGTACAGTACGTAAAATTGTTAAATCTTTTTTAATTTTAGAAATTTGATGCCCCGCGTGATGGTGGGTTGATTGAAAATGAGAGCCAAAAGGATGCTTCTGCATCGAGTAAATGGAACGGAGAGTTCTCCCCAGCTAGCAGTACTGTTACTGAATCAACACAAGCTGGTGAATTGATCAGTAGAACAAAACTGGCAGCGGTATGTTCGTTTCACTTCTCCCTAACAATATCTGTTTCAAATAGATTTTATTATTGGATGCTCTGGGCAGAGTTGTATTTCACTATAGATCCATCCATCCAAAATTCTTAACTTGATTGGTAATTGTAGGGAGGGATGACAATGTCTGATCAGATGGATCTTCTTGTTGAACAAGTTAAGATGCTTGCTGGAGATATTGCTTTCAGTACCAGTACTCTGAAGCGCTTGATGGAGCAGTCTGTAAATGACCCTGAAAGCTATAAAACTCAGGTATGTTGCACTTAATTGTGTTGGCATGATCTATTTTGTGCTTGCATCTCGAGCTATTGCTTTCACTTTGATACCAGGAGCCGATGCGAGGGAAATCCCACCGTAATTTTGAATGGAAATGGATAAGAAAAAGGAGAATAAAATTTCTAGTTGTCAAGACATTTCAAATAGCGATAATTAAATAGGATGACTAGCATCTATTTAAAGAAATCAAAATAAGATTAAATTAGAGATTTGAGACGGTGAGGGTGCGGTTAAGAGAAAACATGGCAGATTGAAATTCTTTGTTCTTCCATGATGGTTAGCCTTTCTGGGGAGACATTGGAAGTTGGTTTTCCAGACAAAATCCCTGGCAAAGAGGTGCGGGTAGTGGAATCAAGGTCGGCAATAGGCTTGACTGAATTCCCCCATCACCGTGAAGATGGTGGGAGGCTTGATGGTTCAAGTTTGGCCACGCAGGATTGTGCGCAAAGGAAAAGCATCGCCAAGGGTGAAGGTTTGAGGTGGAGGAAGCTGTGAT
This sequence comes from Arachis stenosperma, assembly GCF_014773155.1. Classification (NCBI taxonomy): domain Eukaryota; kingdom Viridiplantae; phylum Streptophyta; class Magnoliopsida; order Fabales; family Fabaceae; genus Arachis; species Arachis stenosperma. The sequence continues at coordinate 62,997,709 of NC_080383.1, forward strand.
TGATAGCGCCTCTGTTAATGAATTGAACACTGGTAGCCGCTGAGTGTTAGGCTGGTGACCCACGGTCTTTTTTAGTTCAGGATATAGGTTAGTGTTACCTGTTTATTTATTATCGACTATACTACGTGTACACCAAAATCAGCCACCAAAATCATCCACAAATATAAAATATATATTGAAATACAACAACAACAATAAAACCTTGTCCCATTAGATGGGGTCGACTATATGGATCAAACGACGTCATTGAGTTCTATCATGCATCATATCTACAGAGAGACCGTTTACATGTAGATCTCGTTTGATTATTTCATAGATGGTCTTCGTAGGTTTTCTTCTGCCTTTCACCCTTTGTCCATCTTCTATCTCATCTACTCTCCTTACTGGGTGCTCTGACGATCTTCTTCTCAAATGTCCAAACCAAAATCAATTAAACCACATATGCATTTATATACAAATATATTAGTGGCTGGTTTTATTAGCTGATTTTGGTGTATGAATAACATTTTTTATTTACAATAATAGGAGTTGAGTTTTAGTATTTTTTGTTGGGACAAATATCTTGGTAAAAGTATATTATTGAGAGCCTTCTTTGAGGTTAAAATCACTTCAAATATAACTGAGGTTGCATAAATTTTTCAATTGAAATGGTGTTTTAGTGTCATTGTTGTCTGAGAGTGTCATTAGATTTGAGGCAGTTGTGCTCAATAATTTTTTTGCTGCTCCATCAAAAAGCACAAAAGTTGTTGTAAAATTTTGATTTGAAACCTTTAATTTAATTTTGAACCTAGAAAATTTAAGTTAATAATTTATAATTTGATAAAATTTTTATGATAAATATATATGTGCCACAAATGTATTTGTTTCCTTTTTTGTGTGCTTTCTTATACTTTTCATATTCAATATAGTCCCATCTAAATTTATCATCAATTTTGTTTATAGTTGCTAAAATTGTGAAAATATTTTTCTATTCGAATTTCTAATTTTTGTTATCATTAGATATATGGTATTTGAGTTGTACGATGTATGTTGTAAGTTTTTGTAGTCATATCTAATTATCTGCTTTCCATTGCATGGCCATTAGATATTGGATAATTATTCAATTTTTGATCATCCTATTTTAAAGATTTGTTTTAACATATTCTTAGCTTAGTATTTCCATTATTTTTTCATATTGACCAATTTTTTTAGGAGATTATATATATTTGTTAAATTGAATAATAAAATAAATGAATTAATATTTAAAAGACTTGTTATTATGAAATATCCATAAATAAACTCTACAGATTATTGAGTTTGTGGATTGATGTGGATTTTTGTATTTGAAGTTGTGCTAATCAAATAGTCTCTTGAATATATTATAATATAGTAGTTAAAAAAGAAATAACTGTAGGCGAAATGAAGTTAAAGTTATGTTGAAAATTTTTTGGCATATAAGATCTTGTGGATGTAGACCCTTTCCAAAATAAGATTGTGGTATATTTTTCTAGTTCAATTATATAAAATATAATTCTTTTAGATAAAAACATAATATATTTAAAATTTTTATGAAAAAGAACATATATTTGTATTCACTAATCAGATGTCACTACAATAATTTTTTGACACTTTGTTTGTATTGTTATTTCGTTGTCCATTTAAGTTGATATGTTCCTCCAGAAATTGACTTTCAATACAATATTTCTAAAATTATTACTACCTTGTTAATTATTATCATGTAAATTAAAAATGAATTGTATATTTATTTTTATACTCATTAAGTACCAACTCCATTCTTTGTACTTTTATGGATTTTTTTTTATATCTACTTGTTCTTATTCTCCTAGTACATACAGTTTTCTAATGGCATTTATGATAGTAATAATAAAATTTTTTAGGATATTTATTTTGTGTGTGTATATATATATTAAATAAGTTATTATTAAAAAAATAATTTAAATAACATAAAGTAAAAATATCTGTCAATATTTTTAGTTGACCGACTTGGTCAGATAATGTCTCAAGTGATACAACTCAATAATGTTGTAGAATCTTTAAAACTGGTTTTTTGATTTTGTTCACAGTAGTTGTGAGCAAAAAGTATATACTTGTACCTTTAATTGACCTATACAAATTATATGCCTCTTCTATTTTCAAATTTTTATAGTATAGACTTTTCTTTTTTGTAAATGTTTAAATTTATTCATCATATTTTTTCTCACAATTACATGAAAAGGTGTTTCCTGCACGGTTAGTAAATCATAGTTAAAAAGTTAGTAAATAAAATTGTTAATGTTAAATTTTTTTAGTTATTACAAAAGCAACAACCAATAGCATATTTAAGTAAGTATAATTATAAGAATCTTAAAATATAATTATATGTAAAATATTACAAATTCATGAAAAAAAGTATAACAGTAAAAGTAATAAGAGTGTTTTTCATTTTAAAAATACAATAAGTATTTTTGTTTTGTACTTTCTCATCTAATATAATAATTTCTAAATAGATAAGCGCTTTTTTATTTGTTTGTGTAAATATTTTTTATTGGATTTTGATAAACTAATTATATATTTGTTTGGTGATACTGTCTAAAGAATGGTGCTTTATTGTATAACTTTGAGATGTTCTATAGTTTGAAAATAATTAAAAAAATTAGAACTAGAAAAAATTATTTGAGAATGAGAATACGTATAATATAATATAAAAATAAAAATCAACTATATGATCATGGTATATTTAAATATATTTATTAAGGATATTTTGTTGTGTAAAATTTGAGGTTACTTTAAAGAATTTTCAACAGTTGGCGCGAGAGTTTGTGAAATGAAATAATTGTGGTAAGAGTCTTATGTATGATATATAAGTAAGTCATATAGTATGAAATTTATATATGTGTAATTCAAAATTTATGATTAATATTATTATTATGATACTTTTAATGTTGATGTTTATTACATTTAATTAGTATTTTATATTTTTATTGAATAATATGTAACAAATTAATTAATTAATTATAGGGGGGGTTATAGTTTTAATTAGTTGTGACGGTTGTAATACAAATTCATTAAGCAAAAAAAAAAAAAATAGAAAAACTTGTGCTGCATGCAATGATTTCACAACAAAAACTTCACTATTAAATACAAATAAATAATGAATTAAAAATGTTATTTAAGAAGAATAGAGAAGGACAAGAAATTCTTGTTTTCACTGAAAAATAGATTATTTTTTTAATTTTTTAAAATATTTTATTAAAAGTTGATTATTAAGTTTTTGTCAAGTAATCAAATTTGCTGACATACATTATTAGTAAGAGATAGTATGACTTCGACTTAATGTAGAAGTTGGTATTAACTTTTATATAATAAAAATAGATACATGCTTGTATAGTTGATTATGTTCTTCTTAGAAGGTCCTTTCTTTGTTGTAGATTGACAACTTGGAACGTGATATCCAAGAAAAAAGAAAGCAAATGAGGGTGTTGGAACAAAGAATAACCGAATGTGGCGAATCTTCTGTGGCTAACTCATCATTAGTTGAAATGCAGCAGGTATTGATATGGTATTGAAGTTAACCTTTTTAGATTTGAAGGGTGCTTCTTTATATAGGTGCATGTGCTTTAAGAAAGCTTACTTATACCTTCGAATTTCCTTTATTGGCTTGTTGGCACAGACAGTTACAAGATTAATGACTCAATGTAACGAAAAGGCCTTTGAGTTGGAGGTAAGTAATATCTTATCCATGTTAAAATATTTCTTCACTAATCAATTTATGTCCCCCATCTATTTTTTCGGCATTGAATTGTGCATGTTCAACATGATCCACGGGCAACCCCCTAGTCGTTCGCTTGTAATAACTAATGTCTTCTACATTATCTGTAGTTAAAATCTGCAGACAACCGTGTCCTTCAGGAACAACTAAATGATAAGGTATGCGTGTTTCCTGTGCAATGGGTCTCCCGCGTGCATTTTATTTCTTTATCCTTTTAAGTTTACCGACTTTCTTAAAGTTGAAGATGCTGAAATCTCTTACAATTAATTACGAATTTTCCTATTTTGACATTTTTCTTTGGTTTGTCTCTTGTGCAGTGTAATGAAAACAAAGATTTGCAAGAAAAAGTAAAGGTGCTAGAGCAGCAACTGGCAGCAGTAGCTAGTGGTACATCTTCAGAAAGGCCCATATCTAGAGGACACATTGATGAGTTAAAAAAGAAAATACAGTCCCAGGTATCTGAGAATTTATTGCATATGTTGTTGCAAAGTGCTAAACCTAAAGAAAGTGAAAAACCACATCCTAAAAGCTAGTTATTAAGGAGAAAGAATCACTCTCCTTAAATACAACATCAAGTATCTATACTAGATGTGAGGCTTTGGACACACCATAATACCCAAATCTCTAACAAATCATCGACCCTGAAAAAATCGACGTCTAGGTTGTCTTCAGTCTATCAACACTAACCCAGTGGCCAGTGGTAGCTACTCGTCTATTGACCATCAGTGTTCTGTATTTACCTTAATATAGCCTATTGGTAGCCCTACCCTTGCTGCCAACAACCGAAGTTCCGATACCATTGTTAGACTAGGCAGTAGCAACAGAGTAAGAGTAAGAGGTGTAATAGAATTATAGAAGAGAGAGTAGAAGTGAGGGAGTGGATAAGAAACAGAGGAGCTCGAAGATATCCAGCTGATACCCTCCCAGTCTCTGATGTATTAATTGAAGAATAAAATGCTGAAAGGTCGAGAACAAGGTAGCATTAGAGAGGCTACCACTCTCCTTAAGTCCAAAGGTCCTGACATCCCAAATCGTTTCTCTTTTCTATTGATTCCCTTCATCCCTCATATACATTGTGGATCCTCTCTCCTGTAACATAATTTATCCCTCTCTCACACCCTCCCACTAATTTTCCAGCTGTCCTATTTGTTACATCTGCTGGTCCACTATATTTTCGTTTTCAACCATCTTATCTTTCACTATTCTACTGTAAATAAAAGGCAAAAGTGCTATTTTTGACCTTTCTTCGCTAACTGAATGAATTAACTCTTTTTCCTCATTCTTCTTGTTTTCTTCACTTGGGTACTTAACAAAAGGCTGAATGGGTTATGTGCTTTCAAATATCATTTGCTGGCTTTCTATCCAATTATTTTGCACTAGACCAATTTGATTATGTGTCCCATTAGCAAATTTTGACACCATCAACAAAGAAAGTGATGGAAGGACTAATATGATTAATTTAAAATCTTTAAAAAAGAAATTTAATTAAAAAATTCTTTCGAGAACCAATTTGAAAAACGAGTAATTTTTTTGGGACGAATTTGACCATTCACTCGGATTAGTATTGAACCTATTATTCAATTAGAGAATTATGCTATAAATGTGAATATGATATAATAGTATAGTTATACATGATATAATTAGAAACTCAATTTCTCTCTTGGTCCTAATTCTAGGATTTCTATTATATTCTCCCTGGATTTCTACTTAATACTCTATCTCTTGATACAAATTCGTATCAATTTAAATTCTTTCTATAAATAATTGCAAGACCAAAGTAAAGTGAGAATTCTAGAATGGATGAAGGTAACAGTTTTTAGGATGGATTAAATGTTGTTAATTTTTATTTCTTACATAAATCGGTTATAATATGAGACATCTGCAATACATAGTCAATTCCAAACCTGGATTAAGGAGAAGAATTGTATTAGGTTTTCAATAGCCAACATAAAAACATAGTCGAATCTTCATGACATGGACCAAAGATATTGCGCTAAAGCTAAGCCGTTGTCTGGAAGCAACACGTTGTATGGCTCGCGGACAGTGTCAAATAAGCAAGAGTCGCTGCATCGGTGCTCGAGTGTAGTGTTAAATGAGTAAGGATTTCCACGTTTTATGAATGGACGAAGGTAAATAAGCTAGTCCACAAAGAAAAAGGTAAAGGTTGAAGAGACAGAAGGCTGAGATTTGGGACATGGAACATAGGCACTCTAATAGGAAAATCTATGGAAGTGATTGATATCATGACAAGGAGGAAGATTAAGATCAAATGCCTACAAGAAAAAAATGAGTCGGTGCGAAGGTTAGGGAGTTGGATACTTTTGGGTTTAAACTTTGGTACATATGAACGGTGAAGAATAGGAATGAGGTAGGTATTATCGTGGATAAACAGTGGAAGAAGGATATGGTGGATGTCAAGAGGGTGAGTGATTGGATTATCTCTATCAAATTTGTGGTGGAAGGAGGTATTTTTCATGTGATTAGTGCCTATGCACCGCAAGTGGGTTCGGACGAGCAACACAAGATAAGGTTTTGGGAGGATCTAGAGAGTTTGGTCCAAGATATACTTTCGGGAGATAGGATTTTCTTAGAAGGAGATTTAAATGACCATGTTAGAAGAGAAGTGGCTAGGTATGGAAGTATTCATGGAGGCTATGGCTTCAAAGTGGTTAATACTGAAAGTAAAATTATTTTAGATTCTTTCTCAACTTTTGACATTCTCATCGTAAATGCATGTTTAAAAAAAAAAGACGAACATCTTATAACTTATAGGAGTGGTATGACAAGCTCTCAAATAAACTTCTTTTTGTTAAGGAGAGTCTATCGAAAATTTTGCATTAATTGTAAAATTATTCCGGGAGAAATTTTAACAACACAACATAGGATGTTTGTCATGAATTTTCGCGTTGAGCAAAAGTTGAGGAAAAAACATTATACGAAAAACCCAATTATACGAAAAACCCAAGGACGAGGTGATGTCGGATGAAAGGTGATGAATAATAAGCTTCCTAAGATGGGTAGGAGAAGAGACAAAGTGGGAAGGGGATGAAAGTGTGGAGGAGATATGAAGGGAGATGACAGAAGTTATTAGAAGAACAGTAAAAGAAAGTTTTGGTAAATCTAGAAGAATAGGGTTAAGAGACAAAAAGAGTCCTGGTATGAGTGTACAAGAAAAGATAAAGGCAAAAAGGGAGTGCTTTAAAGAGTGGTTTTTGTGTTGCAATGCAGATAACTGAGAAAAATATAAGGTGGCTAAAATTATAGAAGGATCAAACTCATAAGCCATACCATGAATTTATAAGAAAGAGTGATAGAATGGAGGCTGAGACAAGAGACAAGTAACAGAGAAGCAATTTCATTTATATTAAACAGATTCTCCACTGAAACTACATACCTATTAAGAAGGATGATGGAGAAGTATAATAGTAATAAAAATGATCTATATATGGAGTTTATTATTTTAGAAAATGCGTACGATAAAGTACCAAGGGAGGTCTTACGAGAGTTTTTGGAAAGGAAGAAAATAAGAGTTGCATATATTCGTACAATTAAAGACATGCATGATGTGACTATAACTAGTATGAAGACTCAATGTGGTGTAACAGAGGAATTTTCTATTGGTATAGGATTATACCAGAGATCATCCTTAAATTCATATGTTTTCACATTAGTTTTGGAAGTACTCACAGAGCATATCCAAGAGCCTGTGCTATGGTGCATGCTTTTTGCCGATAATGTCGTCCTTATGGGAGAGTCATGAGAAGACTTAAATAAAAAATTGAATTTATGGAGAGAAGTTCTAGAAGTGTATGATTTGCGCATAAGTCGTAGTAAGACAGAATATATGCAATGTAAGTTCAGCAATCAAAGGAAAAATCCTAATACAGAGGTGAAGATTGGAAAAAGCATCCTACGAAAAGTTAAAAGTTTTAAGTATCTTGGGTGTATCATACATGATAATGAAGAGATTGAACTAGATGTAAATCACAGAATCCAAGTAGGTTGGTCAAAATGGCGGAGTGCGTCTGGTTTTACATGTGACAAAAATGTGTTTTTATAACTTGAAGGTAAATTCTATTGCACTACTATCAGACTAGCTATACTTTATAATACTGAGTGTTGGACGGTCAAAGGGGAACACGAATATAAGTTAAGTATAGTAGAGATGAAGATGTTGATATTGATGAGTGATCATACGCGATTAAATAGAATAAAGAACAAAGATATAAGAAAGAGAGTTGGAGTAGTACCTATTGTAAAAAAGATGGTAGAATTGCGTCTCAGATGGTTTGGACAAGTGACAAGAGGACCGACAGAGCATCCAGTCAGGAGGGTGGATGAGATGAAAGATGGATAAGGAGTAAAAGACAGATAAAGACTTAGGAAGAGCATTCATGAGGTGGTCAAACGAGATCTATATGAAGATGGTCTTTTTATAAACATGATATATGATAAAGTTCAATAACATCTAGTCAATTCCACTTAGTTGGACAAGACTTTGTTGTTGTTGTATTATTCAATTACTAAGTCCTGTTAATTTATGCCTTCCATAGCTCTTATTGGTGTGACAAAATGGAGTAAATAAATACGAGGAAAGGAGATGTTGCTAATCTTGCTATAAGATGATGTGGCAACAATATAGAATACTGTGTCAAACTTTTAACAATACTACTTTGGTCTCTTTTTTTATAAATAGATAAATAGATAGATTCCTTTGCCGTTTTCCCTTGCCGTTCCTAGATTATAATCAATGAAGGAAACATGGCCTAGGTTTACATTTAAAATCATTTGAGGTCTTTTCTATTTAATTTCACTAAAGGTACATTTGTCTTTTCATATGTTATCAGGAGATAGAAAATGAAAAACTAAAGCTAGAGCAAGTTCACTTGTCAGAAGAAAATAGTGGATTGCGTGTGCAGAATCAGAAACTCTCTGAAGAAGCTTCTTATGCCAAAGAGCTTGCCTCTGCTGCTGCTGTAGAACTGAAGAATTTGGCTGGGGAAGTCACAAAACTTTCATTGCAGAATGCAAAATTGGAAAAAGAATTGATGGCTGCACGGGACCTGGTCAATTCTCGTAGTGCTGTTATGGCAAATGGTGTCAACCGCAAGTACAATGATGTTAGATCTGGGAGGAAGGGGAGATTTTCTAGTCGTGCTAATGAAATTTCAGGAGCTGGTCTAGATGACTTCGAGTCATGGAGTCTTGATGCTGATGATTTGAAGCTGGAACTGCAGGCTAGGAAACAGCGAGAGGCAGCTCTTGAGGCTGCCTTAGCTGAGAAGGAATTTATGGAAGAGGAATACAGGAAAAAGGCTGACGAAGCCAAGAAGAGAGAAGAAGCCTTGGAGAACGATTTGGCAAATATGTGGGTCCTTGTTGCGAAGTTAAAAAAAGAAGGGGGCGCTGCCCCAGAATCAAACATTGATAAGAAAAATGATGGTGCAGAGCATATGGATAATCCAAAAACTGATGACGTTGAAAATATTGAACCCAAGGAGCAAGTTTTGGATGTATCAAAACCAGACATTGATATTCCCAAGGATGAACCATTGGTTGCTCGCCTTAAGGTAACACCTCCTTAGTTATTTATATGGTTTGTTGTTGTGGGAAAATTCTTTTAAGTGATTTTGCTTTGTTTGATCACCAGAATATATCGTGGTGCCACTTTCTATTTTTCTTCCTAGATATTTTTTTTTCAACTTTGTTGGCACACAAGTTAGGCTTAGGAAGAAATCTTTTGGGATGATGTTATGTATTCAACTTCACCGAATGGGAAAGTACTTCATTTTTGTTATTAGGTTTGGCAAAGCACATATTATTTTCATATTTGCTGCAAAATCATGTAATAAATGCTGATATAAATGATTCTTTGAATTTAGTTTTTGAATTATGATTTTTCTCTTCAGGCACGCATGCAAGAGATGAAAGAGAAAGAACTAAAAAATCATGGAAATGGTGATGCCATTTCCCATGTTTGTAAAGTATGTTTTGAATCTCCGACTGCAGCAATTCTTCTTCCATGCCGGCATTTTTGCTGTAAGCCTTTTCGAAGCTTATTTGAATATTTTATTCTTGTAAATTTTGTTGATTTTTCTTCAAATTTTCTCTATTTTTGGGTCCCACTTACATCTTCTCGTTTGCTCTTTACAGTGTGTAAATCTTGTTCACTTGCTTGCTCCGAATGCCCAATATGTCGCACCAATATTACAGATAGACTTTTTGCTTTTACACCTTAACCCTTTTAATAGAGGTCTTGCAATTATATTATAATATTTTAATCAACCTATAAGCTGTTGTTTAGTAACAAAATTTAATGTTTTCGCTTGCTGTTTTAAATTTTTGCAGGGACTTGTTTCATTGAGTGAATATATTCCATGCAACTACGGATGCAATTCTTTTATTAGTTTTCCTGTATGTAAAACCATTTTAAAGGTATATCAAATTCTCATTTCCTTTACTCTGCCCCAAGAGAACTGTAAAATAGGGGGAGACGGGTGCGGGGGAAGAATGTAAAAAGGGAACAGTGTAAACTGCACTGCTGAAGTACATATTATGCGCAATGTATGCTTCTTTTCTGTAATACATCAGAAATTTTTTGGCCATCCTCTCTAGTCTATATATCGTGTTAATCAAAACTTGAATTGCTTAGTTTAGTTTAGCCAATTAACTCTTACTAATAATGAATCGTGGAGATTCTTTATTTTGCCGAATGATCTCATAATTACTACTCCAAGAAACATAATCTGTTCAATATTGTGAGCTTCTTCTTTTGACTGTCTTGAAAGGTAACACCTATTTCAATCCTAGTTCCTATGTTGAATTATTGACGGCTGCAATATACGTGGGAAAGGTCCTACTTGAAAGGTATCAACCGAGAGAGTTGAACAGTATAGATGTTTCGCATCATTAAATTCGGAAAATTTCAAATCTGATGTTCGATTGAACTATGCTTTACGTTGAAAGTTGAATGAATTGATATTAGTTTGAAAATTGATGCCATGTGCACCCGGCCATTGATGAGGAATGTTATATGCAACATATATTACTTTTAAATATATAACTAAAATAATAAAACATAAGGTCTTTTTTATACCATAAAAAGGTACAAGATAAATGGATAAAACAAATTAAACAAACATCATTCATCATTCAAGATTACCAGGATTCTGGCCTTCTTACAAGAAAAGTATAACATAGAACATTTTTGTGGTACCGGTACCTTTTTGGTTTGATTTGTTCGTGTGTACAATTGAATAGTACAGATTCAACACTTGAGTACCCACCGTAAGGGTAAACGATTTTACAATTTGCATGTGATACTGTCAATAAGACTTCTCAATCATATTCCAGATCGTGTCCGTCCTCTTCTCATTTCAAAACTTCAATTTAAGATTTTAAAACAGACTTGAAATGTCTCAACGTTTTAAATTTTGAATAAAAGTCTAACAGGTATCCCAAATCCTTTTGTTTTATGATTTAAATACCCTAAAGTTCATTCCTTTCAATCCTATTCTTCTATCTCTTTCTTCTTCCACCTCTTTCTCTCACAAGAATATTCCGTGTATGAACACAAATAAGAGTCAACTTTATAAGTTGATAAGTCTTCTTTCACCTCTTTCTCTCACAAGAGTATTGCGTGAGTGAATACAAAGAAGAGTCAATTTTATAAATTGATCAAGAAGCGTTAGAAAAAGTAGGAATTTTTTATTTTACATGTCTTGTCATTATTATGCCAAATTTTTATTATCTATGTTTACTATACATAGCTTTATCTTTTCATCCATAATACTTTTTATAACATTAATCCTTTTGTCTTCACGCATATACTTAAGTTATCATCCAAATTTCTATCACATATAAATTTATCATTATATAAGGTTTTTAATTAGAAATACATGCATAATTTTATGATTTTGTTGATTGATACTATTTCTATAATGGTTATCATTATATTACAAACTATGTAAGTCAAGAGTATCTATATTTTGTGAACTCTATACGGATTATTTAATTTGCACCATCATTGTTATATTTTTGTGAAGAGTAATGTTAGGGAATCAAAAGGGTATTAGTTAAAAACCAGCCAAATATTTTTAGGTAAATCTAAAATCTCTACGAGTTAATATATATGGATGTTTCTTCTGCTAAGTATTAGAATGTTTTTTTATATATTTTTCGAATTTTTTTGTATTGCAAATGTAAATGTTTCTATTTCTTTAAGAATTTCATATTTTTTTTCAAATTTTATTGATATTTAATTATTTTTGCTAAAATATAACTAGATATTTCTTTTGTTAAGTAGTAGGATGTTTTTTTTTCATATTAAATGAATGTTTTTTTATAATTTTGTAATTGTGTAGTTTGCAGTCTCTTTAATCATCAAAACGGCACCCAGAGCAACATCTGCAACAAACCATACAAAATAGAAACTCCATCATCCACCATCTTTCTCACTAGCATCATAGCACCATCCACCTTTAAATCCCTTCACTTCCCTCCCCACCTTGCTTACCACCCCAACGATCTCGTGCCCCGGAACAACCGGGTACCTAGTGATTCCCCATTCATTTTTGACGTAGTGAATGTCCGTTTGGCAAATCCCACAGTACAAGATCTCTATGCTCACGTCATTAACACCGTTCTCTCTGCACAACAAACTAACTAAGCTACAAATCCAAATACATTCAAAGCATGTATTAAATATGTATATACCTTCTTTTGAAAGTGTAGGGGGTTATGTTGCCAGAAGAATCATAAGCAGCCCATTCAGAAACTGTTTGTGTGTGATTGGGTGTGGTCTCAGCCATGATCCAAGAATGAATTCCTGATCTAATTGTTTCTACTTTCTACTGATGATGTGGAGCAGCATTGGTGAGAGAGAAGTACGTGTGTGTGAATATTGGAAGTGGGTAGGTTAATGTGAAAGAGAAGAGGAAGGTTTTTATAAGTTTTAATTAGGTTTACTTAATTAATTTTAATTTTTTTAAATTTTGAATTTAAAAAATTTAAAATTAATTATTAATATAAATTAATGTGATTTTGTTTAGTTTTTGACTGGTAACCTTTTGGTTCCATATACTTTTCTTTTTGTAAAAGTATAATCCTACATGATTTCTAGGTTGTGCCATTAATATCGTTATCTTACTATTTTTTTTGGTGACTGTTATCTTACTATATTACTGGATTGAACTCAATACTTTTTTATAGTGGATTGAACTCAATACTTTTTATAAATATTAGAAAAAAAATAATGAAAAGTACAAAAGAAAATATGATCATATTTTTATTCTTTCTACATAATTGAATATGATAATGTTACAGTTATTTTCTTTAAATTTTTTCTCTTTTTTATTGCTCAAGAAAAATATAGTAGATGCCATGCTTTTCATTTAAAAATCCAATAAATGAACTGGAGATACACAAGATTGAGAGTTTTTTTTTTTTTTGACAAATATTTAATTTATGGCGTATTCTATTTCTTCAATTATTTTTCTTTAGATATTTAATTGAATACTAAGAACTAAGGTTCATAGGATACTGTGTTTCTATCAAACGTGTCTTCTTTTTTTTTTTTATCTTTTTTTACTTGACATAATACTTAAATGAGATTTCTTCTCAATGTGTAACACCTACTCAAAGGCTTTAATAACTTAGTTTGGGGTGTTACATAAAAGTACATGAATAATTCACATAATAGTCTTCTGAATTGAGAGTAAACAATCCATAAGCAATCTAAATGCTTATGAATGCTCGACTATCATAACCGACAAACACCGTATTACAACTATGAAATGCTGTCGGTTTTATTAGCATTGAGCAACAACTATAAAAAAATTGAGTGTTCTTTGAAGGGACAGCAACTACCTTTTTGTATGCGTGAAGCAGCAACTTTTCTCTCAGCAATTAAGTGCTAAAACCGTAAAAGATGTATGCTGACTTACATTTTAAGGAAGAAAATAAAGTAGACTATTTCATCCAGTTCTGTACTTAATATTTAATGAAAAATAAATTAAGAAACAACAGGTCTGAAATCAAACGTCAAAAATGACGATTAAAAAAAAATGTAAAGATATGGACAAATAAACACAAACAAGTGCGAATTGTAGAAAAGCAGAAAGAGGATATTTTGGAACAGATTTTTACAATTAGTTGTTAATGAAGATCGGATGACTAAGTTGAGGAACTCTAGAGCCAAAAACTTTCTGTATCAGTAATTTCCAGATTCCTTGACATCGAACTCCAACTACAGAACTGATCTGGGAAACAATCCAGGTTGAAAATAATAACCACATATTGTCACTGACATGAAATGTTGATTCTGCAACACAAAAACGTAACACCATTCATTCCGAGTGCTGGACTACGGGATACGTAGTGTCGTAATGAGTATTAGAGTGATAGATAAAACTGTGTTCAGCAAACCTTACAGAAACCATTATTATGTGGAAAGGAAGCATCGAGAAGGTCTTCGAAGCAGTAACCGGGAATGGTTTCAATCAAGAATTTGGATATGCTGCTTGAGGAAGCCGAACCGGTGTCACTATTACTAGTAGTAGCCGCAGACATATTGTGCTCATTATTGAAAGCAGTGGGTCTCTTCATTCTTGAACGGGAGCTTCTTGCCTCAGTTGAGCTGGTGACTGATGATGATGAAGCCGTGTCGAGAGAGGAACCAGAGAGCTTCACACCAGTGAGAAGGAACCTGCTATGGTTCTGCGTGTGTTCGTTGGCTTTGTGGATAGGAACATCGCATTCTCTGCAAAGTATTGCTCTGTCTTCTTTGCAAAACAGATATGCACGCCTTTCCTGCAAGTATACATGATTGTTTGAGTATGTAGCATAGTTATACCGAACACACTACCTTCTGGTACGGGAACTATTACGCTGTACACGATACATCATATAGAGAACAATGATTATCTTGAACAACATGAACAACCATCGATCAAATACAAGTATACTACACCCTAATTTAATGCTACTAGTTAAATTTATTCTTTTAACCCTATTAATTCACATTGTTTACACATTGTTCAAGAATGTTATTAGTTACCTATACTTTTCCATAAAATATTTTGTGTAACATATCTATGACATATGCACTAATTGGTAAGCGGTACGCTACCAAATGGGTGAATTCATGTAACTATGACATGCAGCGCATATATTTATATATGGAAGAAGTGAAGAAGAGAAGGAAAGTAGTGTAAGTGTTTACTTGGCAGATATCGCAGCGAGGGGTGTCTTTGGAGGAAGGCTGGTGGAGAGTGAAGCGCGTGTGCTTGATTGCGAGCTTGTTAGCATGGTGGATTGTAAGGTCACAGGCATGGCAGAGAGCGGCTTCATCTGCAGGACAGAATAGAGATGCCTCGTCTTTGTCACACGCATCACATTGGATCTTCATCTCTCTATCCAACGCTGTTGCTTGTCTGTTTGTACAATTGAGATTGGTATTGGAGCTAATAAAGGGAAAGGGGAATGGCGACAAAACAATTATGGGCGACTTGGCATTAGGGTCCATAAACAACAGCTAGGATCAGGTCACTGCCTATTAACTGTATTGTCTGACTTTGGGTTGGATTGGGAGATACACAACTCTGGATATGAATACCAATATGAATGCCATAGCTATCAAATAAAGTTTGCCTTTTGACTTCCCCTTTCTACGATTAAAGAGGGGGGAGGGTGCAAGTTGGCTTATTGGCCTATTATTATTATTATTATTATTATTATTATTATTAATTTTAAAGAGGAAGGGGAGGAAGAGGAGAAACGGTAGCAAAATGGTATATTTCAGGGGTCTGAGTTGAACTCGATTGGCATGGCCTTCACTGGCAATGTCTATGTACCTGCTGGCTGCTGCTTCCTTTGTTCATTCACTCGATGGTTCTTGTTTGTATGCTCACTGCTCGCTGCTCGCTGCTAACTGCTGAAGTGCTGAGGCTATACAACAATATGTCGGCTATTTCCAACACCCCAGGGAAACTTCCCATTTTGTCTCCGATATCTATTTAAACATAGATATATTTGTATCGTCAATTTTACAGTGCTTATGAGTTGTTATATAAATTTTATTTAACTTATCGTTTTGATTTTTTAAAAATTATTTATTTTTATATATTTTAAATTAAATATTAATTTTTAATCTTTTTTAATAAGTAAACACGACTTTTTAGATACAACTAGTATATGTCCCGTACCTTGTACGGGATAATACATAAAATTATATTAAAAATTTTATTAAAAAGTTAAATAATATATAGTAATTATTATTATAAATATTTTACAAATTTATAATTAAAATCAAATTTTCAAAAAATTTAATATTAAAATATTAAAAATAATTAGTATTTGTCTTAATCAATTTAAGTTTGTTAAGTGATTATCTCACTCGTCTGCTTAAACAACTATTAGGAGTTTGAATCTTACCTTGTGTATATAGCAATTCATTGGCTAACGATAAACCTTAAAATGGAATATCAATACGTGGTAAATTTGGCAGGAATTTCCAAATACGCAGGTACCAAACCCGTCCATACCCGGATGGAAAGGGTAATAACTTAACTCGAGTCGGGTCTCACTCGTCTGCTTAAACAACTATTAGGAGTTTGAATCTTACCTTGTGTATATAGCAATTCATTGGCTAACGATAAACCCTTAATAAATGGAATATCAATACGTGGTTAAATTTGGCAGGAATTTCCAAATACGCAGGTACCAAACCCGTCCATACCCGGATGGAAAGGGTAATAACTTAACTCGAGTCGGGGCAGATTTTGCTCAAGATAGGTGTGGTCGGGTTTAGGGTGTACCCGCCCGATATATACATAACACTCTTTAGGAATTAGGATTTGCCTCACATCACAGATGATTCATAGCTTCATCATTCAGTCTATACTCTATAATCATACAAGATAAACTCAGTCATCCTCACCCAAAATTATTACAATCATAATTAATTAAAAAAATTAAGAAAAAATTATAAAAAAAAATCAAATAAAAGATAAAAAATAGAGTAAACATTTATTTTGAAACTAAAAATTTGTTAATTGTGCTAGAAATTCTAAAAATTTGTATCTTATTATATAATCAATTTTGTTACTCACTTTAACTTTATTATTCATTTATTGTATCTAAAAAATATATATAATGTCACACTTATTTTTAAAAAGATGAAACTCTTCAATACATGGTATAATATATAATTTAAGAACAATAAAATAAAAATATCTAGAATTTTATAATAGTATTTGAAATTTTCAATGACGATAATACAAGTGTTTAAATCGACCAAATGAATTCAATAGTTATCCTTTGCACATCTTATTTAAATTTGAATCTTAAAATTTACTTTTATCTTTTTTTTCTAATATAAATTATTTTTGACAAAAAATAGAGAAAAAAATTTATTAGACCAAAAATCCAATCAAAAATTATTATAAGGAGATTTATAATTAGAGAAGAAAAGAATAAAGTATTAATAATAATTAAGAAAAAGAAATGAAGCTTGTATTAAAGAATCTTAGAAAATAATAAAATTTATATTATTAATAATAATGCTGAAGAATGATGATGCTGGTTTAGGCTTCTAACTTTTGTCTTTGGCCATCTTTTTTTCTGTTCTTTGCTTTTTTTTTTTGAATTATCAGGTCATAAAAAAATAAAGAACAATTCAAAAAAACCAAAACAGCAAGATCGAAAACAGTAAGATCAATAGTAACTATACAAATCAAAATATATAGAAGAAAACAAACTATATATGATAGAGTTAACATGAGTATATTTCATCATTAAATAAACAAAATTAATGCACAACAAAATTACATGTAAAGAGAAAAAAAAAAGAAAAAAGAGTTAAAATAATATCCAAAGTGATAAAAGATTATTTATAGAAGACTAAAAATAATGAACTTCTAACTAAATTAAACTGTACTTATTATTATTAGAAAGAGTAAGAGAGAGCAGTAGAGAAAAAGTTTTGTGTATATTAAAAAGTTTATACAATACTATATAATAATTATCATTCATCATACTATATGATATCAAAACAAAAAAAAATCAAGGTGCTAATATAATATTATCAATATTATATAAATCATCTTTATATTTTTTCTGTGCGTATATAATATTTAATTAACACATTAAGACATATAATATTTTGTTAATACATATATATATAAAGTGATTTACAAATTATTTTATTGAATATTATAAATTAGAGTGATTTATAAATTATTATAATTCGTATATATGTATAATTAAATTTAATGAATTCAATTAGAATAAACAACAAATTTATTTTATTTCAGACTTTATAAATGAATAAATTAATTAACTAATATAACAAATTACAATTAATGTAGTAAAATTAATTAAGTAATATATATAAAGTATATTAATTTTAAATATCTAATCAAATCAATTAGCTGATATAATTAAGTCATGGTAATAAATTGTATTGAATGAGTTAAAATAATTAAATCGGTAAACACTATCCGGAGCATGCCACATCAGCTTCATCATTAAGTGCAGACATCCGATTTTTATATAATAGAATAGATAATATTTACTTATTTGTATTCATATTATGTACACTCAAACTCATTAATTCACTTTTCTCTTTCACATCATTTTAAATTATGTTATCTAAATTAGCATTTAATTTTTTTTAAATATATATCATATCATTAATTTTACTAAAATATCTTTATAATTTTACAAAAATAAAAAATATTTTTTATTTAACTTACAAAAAGACATAAATATTCTATTTTATTAAGTTGAACAAAAACTACTCTTTTAAATTTAAATTAATTAAATTTTAGAATTACTAACTTTAATTTTATATAGGGTTAAGTACGATTTTGGTTCCTAAGGTATATAAGCCGAAAATTGTTTCCGTCTCCAACCTTTTTTTTTTGCATATAAAATAGTCCCTAAGATTTAATTTAATTTTAAAATCGTCCTTTAAATCAAAATACCATTCTCCTTCTTCACTAAAATACTCAATTTTTATACTTCTTTTCCTTCTTCTCTGTTACAACAGTATCTCTTTTTTTTTTCCTTCTTCTTCGTCACAATATTAGCAGCAACAATGAAATCAGAAGCACAACCAATATAATAAAAAACAGCAACAACAACAATTTCAACGAACAACAACAGCAGAAGACAAGAAAAAGAGAAACCATCACCATCTCTCTCAATCTGAAGAACAACAACGAAATTAGAAGCAGAAGAATGGAATCAGAATCAGAAGTAGAAAAATAGAATCAGAATCAAAAGCAGAAGAACAATGGAATCAGAGTCAATAATAACAACATGATTAACAAAATCAATAAATTAACAATGTAATTAACAAAAGAAACAGAAGCTGAATAATTAACAATGTAATTAATACAATCAACAAATCAAAACTAGAATTGGAACCCTAGGGAGGACCAGCGGCGAGGAGCAGCAACGAGGACCGGCGTTAAGCGACGTGGAGCAGTGGCGACATGCGAGGAGGAGGAGGAGCATGGCGATGCGGCGAACTTGTGAGGAGGAGGAGGAGCAAGGCGACGCGGTGAGCTAGCAAGGAGGAGGAGCAGAACGGTGACGCGGCGAGCTAGCGAGGAGGAGCAAAATGGCGACGCGGCAGACGTCCTCCCTTGCCGATTTGCTAGCATCGACGTCCATCCTTTCCATCACAGGTGGCGTCGCTACCTTCCCTTCCCCCTTCTTCTCTTTCCCCCGATTCTCTTTCTCCCTCTCGTCATTCTCTTTTTGTTTTTTTTTTCTTTTTATTTTATTTTATAATTTTTATTTAGGGAGATTTTGGTCATAAATTATAAGATTTAAGTAAAAAAGACGATTTTAAAATCAAGTTAAAACTAAGGGACAATTTTGTATGCAAAAAAAGTTGAGAACGAAAAAAAATTTCCGATCTATATTATAGGGACCAAAATCATACTTAACCCTTTTATATATTTAAATTTTATATAATTTACAAAAAAAAAACAAAAATACATCTGATCATCTATCCACATTGAAAAATATTGCTTCAATATTGTTGATGCTCCTCATAAACCCTAATCTTTGATAGCCATTCATAAAAAAAATACATATAAAAAAAGCTCTTCATATATGTTCTCTAGGTTTGGCGAAAGGACCAACCAGGAGAGGCAACATCTCAAAGTCACCGTAGAATTGTCGACGTGTGTCTAACACTCAGCTCAAGGAGAATTGTCTCCATCAGAGGCAAAATTGTCTTCGGCAGAGGTAGAAACGTCGCCGTCCAGCAAGATCGTCAGAGACAAAAAATTTTGAAGGATCTCGATGTAATCCTGCATGATTGATACTAGTTATCGTCACTCTCACTCTCATCATAGGGCATGTTTGGGTTTAAGATCTCAAATATGTGTCCTGATTGATGTGAGCATTTAATTTCCTTTGTCATGCTGTGGGTTCAAACAAGCATTAGTAAGATAACGGGTTATGGTTTATGAAGTATTATCCTATGGGAGAGTCTATAGTGTGGATGTATATAGTATCCACATGTGTGGATTCTACGTGGAATAAATGATATTAGAACACGTGTGTAGGGACTTAAGTGTGACAAGATGCTATTGCATCATCTCTGCTGATAGTCATAGAGAGGCTGCAGAAGTTGTCGTTGAATTATGTGTGATTAGGGTGCTAATGAAAAAATCTGCCATTTTATTATCATGGTTATCTTTTTTTTGGGCTTTTGGGCTTATAAAGTGATTTTGTTTGTAATGGGATTAACAGGCTTGGGTGGATTATTTTGTTTTTGTTTTTTGTATAAGTTTTATAGTAGTTTACCAAAAACATCTATACGTAACCCAAATTATCCATAAGAAATGCTTTGAAAGAACAAAAAAGAATTGTGATAAAAATTTAGTATGTGGTGGAAGAAAAAAAAAGTTAATGCTAAAAAAAATCCCAGAAGACCAAAATCAAAGAAACATAGTGTCTCTCACCTCGTATACGGGAAAAAGGAACTCTCTGTCACCTCTCACCTGCGTGATTCATATCCTAAACCACATAATGGGGACTTAACATGAACCCTAGCGCCGCCCATCCCTTCCCTTCTCCATCGGCTAGTTATTGCCATCATCCAAAAGGTGTCGTAGCTGATGGAATCGGCCCCAAGGAGACTTCCAACTTTAAGGTCGGCGTCGTCGCACAAAGAACGAAGGTGAAGTTCGTGTCGTCCCCGGCGGTAGTCGTTTGTCCTTCATGATCGTCTTGTCGTTGATGCAGTGGTCTTCTTCTCGGGGTGTAGTGGTTGGTTCTCTCCTTGACATCCCTTCGTTGGTAAAGTCGCTCTCTCTGTAACTATTTCGCTATTTATGTGAATCATTTTGATTAGTTAAATATTTTATCAGTCACTGACTTCTGAGTTAATTGTGATGTTTTTCATCTTTAATTGTCTAAGTTAATTTTTTGTTGTTATTAAGTATGCTGAGTTAATGGTGTTTGTTGTTGTTAATTCTCCTAGTTAGCAAGGATCTGATTTTGTTTTGAGCTAATAGGGATCGATATTTGTTGTGAGTTAATAGATTTGAGTCTTCTTTACTGATTAATTGATGCTCGGCTTGTTTCGGTTGATTTCATACAACATGGTTTCTGGTTCGTTGTTTATTTAAAAAAATAAAAAAGAAACAAATATAGTATTTGAAAAGAAATACTCAAAAATTAGTTGTCAATATCATTCATGTTTATAATCGAAGCCATTTAATAAATGAGGAAATACGAGAAGCATAATGGGGCAGACGAGAGGCACGATGTTTTTTAGATGATCCTTGCATGCTTTTAAAATAGCAAAAGGGGATATTATGGTCGGTTCGTAGTGCAAATAGCATAATTTTTTCTTGTGGTGGAGACGTGTTTGTGCGGTTGGTTTTTATGGTTTAATGTTGGAGTATGATATCATTGCGAGATTATTTTGCAGATTTGATTTTTTAATTCGGCACTCCATTGTGAACACTTAGATGGACGTCCCCCAGGTTGATGATGTCGTTAATATAATGTGTGAAGATGGAGTTGGTGATACGGACGTAGTTGATTATGGAGATGTTGTGGAACTAACGGAGGATGATATTTTGAGGAAGGTTTTTTGCAATGAAGATGATGCATACGAGTTTTATAAAAAATTAGGAAAATTTTACGGATTTGATATTAGAAGGGGAGACATGTTCAAGGATGAGGAGGGTAATTTGGTTTGGAGAATATTTTTTGCAATAGAGAAGGATAGAGAGATAAAAAAACATTATAACAGGGTCGATAGAAAGAGGCTTCACAAGCCGGAGACAAGGACGAATTGTGAAGCGAGGATGTGTGTGTATCTAGATAAGGAAAGGTCGTTGTGGAGGGTCAAGAAAGTCATTTTGAACCACAACCATGAGATGGCACATCACGTAATGGTTCATCTAATTCCAAGTTTTTGTTACATGACAGATGCTGTGAAAGCACAAATAGAGGGATTTCAAGGATGTGGCATCTCAACATCGAAGACAATGCGGTATATGGCTGGCATATCTGGAGGGTATTCACTTGTAGGGTTTTTGAAGAAGGATGCTTACAACTACGTCGATAAGAGACGTTGTGCAAGGATAGCTGATGGAGACGCGAACGCAGCTATAGTGTACTTGGGGGTTAAAGTTGATGCAGACTCGACTTCGATGGCAAGGTACAATGTGACGGAGAATGAAATGCTAGCCAATTTATTTTGGACAGATGTTGGCAACAGGATAGATTACTAATGTTTTGGAGACGTACTGGCATTCGACTCAACTTACAGGAAAAACAAATATAAGATGCTATTGGTGATTTTCTCAGGGTGCAATAACCACAAGCAAACATGTATTTTTGGGTTTGGTTTGGTATTAGATGAGTGTATTGCTTCATATACGTGGCTTTTAGAGAATTTCTTGGAGGTCATGTGTAACAGGAAGCCGTCTATTGTTATTACGGATGACGATGATTAAATTTGAGAAGCTATATGAGTAGTTTTTCCGAATGCAACGCATAGGTTATATGCTTGGCACTTTGAGAAGAATGTGACGTCAAACGTGAAGGATGACAATTTGTGTCGGCTATTTAATTGGTGGATTTATGCTGATATGACGGTTGAAGACTTTGAAGCGGAGTAGGCCCAGGCCAAAGCTGATTATGGCTTGAAGGATGCAATGTGGTGGAACCAAGTGTATGGAAAGAAGGAGATGTGGGCAAATGTTTTTCTGTGCGAGAAAATTTGTGCTGGGTATCGGACAACATCACGGTGCGAAGGGATAAATTCTGTGTGCAAGAATTTCCTTGAATCGAAACATAGTATGTTGGATCTTGTTCAAAATCTGGAACTTCTTGTGCGTGAGTATAAGAATAATGAATTGTTGGCACAATTCAGGTCCATTTATAGTGTGCCGGTTATGACTACCTCATTGGAGTCCCTTGAGCGTCATGCGGCTTCTCTTTACACAAGAGCGATATTTGGAGATGTAAAAAAGAGATTGAGAGTGTATCTTCAGTTAATTTTGTCGGTGTGAGGAGGTTGTTGACCATGAAGGTTTACACAGTTGAGGAGTATGGTCATCCTGGCCGTAATATTATGGTTTTATGTGATAAGAATATGGAAAAATTGGATTGTGGTTGTAAGTTTTGGAGAATTCAGGGGTTTCCATGCAAACATATATTTTTTGTGATGAAGCATGAACACTTGTTGGCAATACCTGATAGCGTAGTGTTGAAGCGTTAGACAAAAGAAGCAAAAGCATTGAAGGCATACGTTGAGAAAACTGATGATGATTGTGATAGAGGCTTTTTGCTTCGCTATGGAGCACTTCATTCAGCGTCACGTTGGTTGTTCTTTTTAGGTGCTCAGAAGATTAGTTTATACACTATTACTTTGGGAGGGATTCGTAGCCTTTGTGCAACCTTGGAATCAGAATTCACCAAAGGTGTCCATGCAACAAATTCAAATGCATGCGGTGAAATTTGAGATCCTATAGTCGTGAGAACAAAGGGAACACCTAAAAGGACTTGCATAATGGAAGACCTCGTAAGGGAAAAAGGCCTCGAGAAGATGAGTTGGATTCGGATCAAGCTAATGAAGGACAACGTGATGAGGTAATTTTGTTATCTGCATAAAGTGCTTTTTTGTAAATTGTGATGGCTATTAATTAGCTTCGAGAATTGGTTATAACGGCTTATACTTCAATGTTTTCTTTTTTGAATATTGTTTTCATTCTTTTTATAACGGCTTATATCTGTTGTAGTGTGCTAATCTGGACGTCATTGGATCCGATGACCAAAAGATTGGTGAAAAAGAAGGGTTCGGAGGTAGGTCTGTTGGCATGTCCCGGGTAGATTCCATAAAGACTATTGCATTTGGCAGACATTATGTGCAGAATTCATTCACACCCAAGGATGTTGTTGGTCCATGTCAACAGGTGCGTAGATGCATGCATAAACAATTACTATGTTTGGCTAATATGGTTTGGCATGAAGAGTGTTCTGTGCTAACGAGTGTTCTGTGACGAATCACATAATTTTAGGTGCTGGAAATTTTACACATGAAGTCTAAAAAAGTTTAGCTAAATGAGTATTTGATTCGAGGTTTCAGTTGTGTCGTGGCATGTCATCTCAGTAATAAAAAGGATAAGCAGTGGTAAGAAGAAGCCTATTTAGCTAGTTAGATATTGTGATCAATACGTTTGGAATAGTTACTTTTAATGTTGGTTGATATGGACTACAGCTATGGGTATGATGTTGTCACGTTGCATATACCTTTTATGTGATGTTACTATTACCAGGACCATGCATACTAGAATGGGGAGTAAGCTGTTTGAGTTTTATTCTGGTTTTTCTTATTGACTCTTTTGGCGTTGTATCAAATAAAATCAGAAGTTTAGATTAGTTTGTGGCAAAAATTGTTCATTATAGGTGGTTAAAGTTTGTTTTAGGTTTAATCATACACATATCTTATTCACTTTGTAAGTTTAACCGAAGAACCTTATGCAAACTCATTTATATGCTGCTAGAAAATGTGTTGGAAGGAATACTTATGTGATAAAAAAAATAATAAAATTACGCCTGTATGAGAGGATGTTAATAGCTTTTTTGGCTGCGGGAAAGCATTGTAGTAAGTGGTGGTAAGTACGTGTGTATGAATGATTTAGGTGGCAAAACTCTTGAAATTTTTTCATCGGCTCCATTCCATTATATAAGAATTTTTGCTATAAAAGGCCCTCTAAGCCCAACCAGCTTTAATGATTTCTACCAGCAACATATCCAAAGTGCAAGAAAGGAGATATAATTGAAGACAGGAATTGTACCGGTGATATTAGTTACGCATCCATCTTTTCAAAACACCATAGCGGCTCAAAGTAATAAAAGTTGCTTCCTCCCAAGGAGGAGCCGGATACAACAATGAAGCCCATGAAGTGCGATGAAGAAAACTAAAAGAGATAGACCAGACATAGCTTCTTTATATCAACCAATCAACCCATTGGTGAGTGCATGTTGGTTAGATTTAAAGGGTATTTAAAAATCTACAGTCTTGCTGCATTGTTTAAACAGCCCATCACTGGGCACCAAAAAACAAACCAATATTTTTGTCTATAGTCTATATGGTTGGACTTGCAATAACTTCCACTATGCCAGTCTTCTTCTTGGTCTTCCTATTTGAGCTTCTACATCTTTTGTCCTAATATTTCACCGCCTTCTGGCCTATTTCAGCTCGAATGGGGTTGTGTCTCCCCACAACAAGATCAACCGCTAGCCTCATTCTTGTATGTGCATTAACCACCTAAGAAAAAGGCAAACATTCCATGCAAAAAATGTATTATCAACCGTGGCTTGCACCTTGAATCATGAGACATGAATTGTGTTAAGCTGTTACCGGAAGATCATAGTCACTCCATAAGTGGGACTGCATCATCCATTGGGCAACCCACACCCTGCAGTTGTTACTGACATTAATAGCATCAGGCATCATAGGCCCAAGATTGATTAGTCCAATAATAAAATATGATTGCTAGTGCATGAAATTTTAAAGGAGAACACGTACTCTTTTGAACTGTATTTACATTGTCAATGATATTAATGGATATATATATACTGCAATGTTGTTCCTGCTACCAGAAGACTTCTTAACTGTTAAACTAACAGAAAAATATATGTTGATATAAGTAAATTTATAAATTAACGAAACTGTATTCCCATGAGATTTATTTCGTAATGGATTCAAAAGAATGTTTTGAAGGGCTGTCGATACATTTAGTGTAACTCACGGGTCTTCATCCGTGCACAGGAAACATCTGAACACATTCTATATCGAATAAAGGAGTTTATCCACTTGTAAAAATTTTACCCCATCTCGTCCAACATGTCTAGTTATGTTAAATATGTGGGTAGAAAACTAAATAAATGACAAACACAAATACTTACGATCCATCAGCTTGTTGTCCGATCTCTGGCTCCACTATTTCATACATTATGGCTTGTGCATTTCATTGGGGCTTCCAACATAGAAAACCTTGTCAGCTAACAAGTTCTCCAAAAAAAGGCCTATTTCATTAGACAAGGTGCATCAATTTATGCCAACATGCCTCATCATTAGCACCTTGAAAACAAACGGATATTACTAACGCGTACCATGTATAGCATCTTATCTTTACGGGCCTTTGTAAGCCTTGAATCTTTCAAAGAGTCTAGATACACCAATTTCCAGTTGAAGAAATCAATAATCATCAAGTACCAATGATCCTCCGCATGGAAGGGAATGTAAACCTGCGAACGGAACATAAAATCTAGAAAGGTTGTTCCCATTTATGAAAAAAAAAATCTAAAAATCATAAGAAATGCATGTTATTACCTTAAAAAGTTTGTCTGCCTTTCCCATGAATTTTTTCTTTATGTACTGCAGCGTATTTGGACAGTAATTTGTTGGATTCACTGTGATTTGCTGTAATTATAACTACTCATTTAGAAAACTATATAATACATATAAGAAGTGTCATGCATTCTTCACCTAGAAAGAGGTGGGAAGCCACCACCTCTTGAGTACCGACTCAGACATAGCGCCTTTCGTGCACATGACTGCAACCAGGATTATCACCTATCAAACAGGATGCCAAAAAAGTCATATTAAATATTAAGACAAGGTGCAGACAGTGTGATTTAGTAGTTTTTTTTTTAAAAGAAAAGGCTAGCACGAAGAAAAAATGTTGCTCTTACGTCGTCCATGACCCTTTCTCCAAGAAAGAGTGTGCGCAGGGCACGCCTGTCTCCAAGATAGTGCTCAGTTGAGACGAGGACCTCGCTGTTATTCCGATTTTTAGATTCAAAACCGCAGAAAATGTCAATGGAAATGTTAGCCTTTTTTCATACAGTTCTGGCAGCAGGAAATTCAACCAAAATTAATAAAAAAATAGCCAACTCGGTGCATGTGGATAACCTAACCTCTTTGGCAGATCTTTTGCAAAATATATGCTGCGACTACAAGTTCCATCCCACGAACTCCATCCCATCAGGCAGTTGGAATAGTAATTCCATACACTGAGAATGAATACTAGTTAGGCAGTAAAGACCCCCAATGAAAAAAAAATGATGTCTAAATTTACATAATCATGAATACGATGACACTGGTCATACCGCAGGCGTCTCGGCACCATCCATATAGGCATTAGAATGAGTGTAGTAGGTGAATGGGGATCCATGGACATCTTGGTGTACCTCCGTCATCTCATCAGTTGCAGAATCCTTCTCAAAGTACAACTTTTGCTAAACGACAGCAACATAAATGAAAAAGACATCATATAAATACACAAGGCCATATTCATGCAATAGTATCTACATAGAACATATTATTTATCATACATGCCATCAGACCAACCATCACTAACCTTAAGGGAACTATCCACCATCTTCGGCTTCTTCGATTTTAAATCCGGCGTCGTCCTTGATATAGATCCGGTCTCTGTCTTCCTGCTGGCATTGCTGGTCTTCTGAACTTGGCGTCTCTCTTTAGCTAAAATAGTCTTTCCATCATTCGTATTAGCTGGCACCGAATCCTCCTTTGTGGACACGTTCTTTATCAAAGCTCCGAGTACATGGCTGTGACCCTCGACCACTTCTGCCAGCTTCTTGATCTGGTCTTCATGAAATTGCAGCATAATCTTTGTTGTTTCCTCATCCCTATCCAGATGCTGCAAGCACAATGAGTCAGTATCTCATCAGCACATGATGCAGCACAAAAAGATCATCCATGGTTCAACCCCATGACATGTGCATTTCATTAGAAAAAAAACTTGACAACATAAGAACTCATACCTCCCTAATTCTCAAAAGGAGATGCAACACTTTCTGGTCATGTGTTGTCCCACGCTCACTGGGATCCGTGCATCCTTTCTTGAGGCAAATTAAAAAAAAAACGTCATACAGGGGATTAGTTTCTATCACAACTCAATGTATCTATGCTTGTACAAGATAAAAATCTATACCGGTCAAGTTCAGATTGGGATGCCGGAGTATCTTCGCTAGAGTTCATCACCTCCTTCTCCTTGCTACTGGGTGGGACACTAGTTTTCTCCATCACTGAATATGACCAAGACATGTAGTTGATGTGTGCGAAGAGAGTAAGGTTGTCTGAACAGTGATTTAGTCCCCGAACCCTGCATGCATTCTTGTACTGTCACAGTAACTCAAGCATAGTGAATGGGCTTGGACTTTGTTCTTCTTGGCCCAATGAAATCAAATGAGGCCCATGAAGAAGTCTTGCCTACTACTAGGGATACTTCCTCCGGATCATCATGCCTAATCCTTTGATGGTGTACAAATGATTTATTTATTTAATATGTCTATTGTTTTTATAATCCATACGGCAGCACTCTTTCACTTTTGAAATACCTACTCACCATCAGAGTAAGGTTGCGTGTGAAGTGTCGTTATTTTAAATGTGTTGTCCCATCAAACAATATCACTCAGCTACTGCAAATGCGCCCCCATCAATCAAAATATCAAATCCATACTTTACAAGAACGTTATGTAAAGAGTCCATCACCAAATCACTAATAGCACCCTATTATTAAATAAATAATCGGGGGCCAATTAACCATTGGTTCATACTAATCACGCCGACCCTTGCTAACTTAACATTGTCAAGTTAAGCCATTATAATTCTTTGAATCTGGTATGCTTCCAGTCATGGTTTTGAATTTTCCACTATGCATCACTGATGCAAACGTTAAACAATTGTAGACCCCACCCTAGTCACTTGTTGAACATTCTTCAACGTACATGGTATATTCAGGTGGTTTAAATTAATGAATATTTTCATCATAAAGAAATTGTATGTTTACGATATATAATGTATTAAATTTCTAGAAAAGTAATAATTAACAATTTTTTGCTTCGCACTTTCTACATGTTAAAAAATTAAAAAATACGATAACATGAAGGTTATATTAAAATCGCAACTACCATTAGTGTTACACTAAATGAATCAGTCAAATAACTTCAAATGTTACTGAGGTAAGCCTTTGTTAACAAATAATCTACGAATAAAATAATTAATAATTAAATTATAATTTTAATAATATTTTAAAATAACCAGTCAAACTTTTTGTTAGAATGTATATTTTATGGTGTATTCTTCTAATTTTCATTATGGGAATGCCATAACTGATTGCAAATTAAACACTTTATTATGCTAACGAAGTAGTTTCTTTAATCGATATTTACGAACATCACTCAAAATTTAATAGTCCTTCATAGCAACTGAAACTTGATTGTAATTACTAATCATGCACTAAGTATTTTAACAATCAAGTTTTATGTGCATCAAACATTTGTCTGGAAACAAGTCATAATATTGTTTGCCAAGATAAACTCCAACTAAAACACCAACAGAATAACCACTAACACTCCAACCTTTTGCAAGATCTGGTAAACACAAAAGGAAAGATTAAAAACAGCAGACTATTGGTCTAGCATTTCCCCAAATATTTCAACTTGTCCCCTAAGATCCTCATTTTCAATCTCCAACGAACGAATACGTTCATTCAATCTGTCAACTTCCTCCTTGTTAACTTGATTCAACTGCTCTGTGAGACATCCAAGAACGCGATAATTGTAATCACGCACAGCATAACCTGTAGTAGAAAGAATCTTCTCTACCATTGTGAATGAAACTTCTTGACGTGCAGAACGCTCCTCGTAGCACAATGGACCATGAGCCAGAAGATCTAGACCTCTGCTATTGTAGGAAAGAAATACCGTGAAGCCGAAAAGCAAATTTTCATCAGCTGTGTCCACTTCTTGAGGAACAAAAATTGGGACACCAATGTGAAAGAATGTGCACGCTCGCATCAACATCAGCTCCATATCTTCAACATGCATGAATGAACTCTCTGTAATTGGCTCTATCACTGTACGGCCCACATCAATAACATGACATTCCTTCTGGAAGTTAAAAATATCTCAATTAAAATCCAGGTACATGCATGATAAAAAAAATTATATATAATAGCTCACCTCCCTGTCGATTGGGATTACCGCCCACACCACTGGGCTGGCTGTTGGCTACCGCTACTCCGGAAGATGTTTGTTGAGAGGAAGGGATAGAACAGAAGGCCCCTTCTAACAATCTTGATGATTTTTTTCTAACCAGTTAAATAGGGCGTGTTAGCTGACGGGTTGGAGGATCTGCGGCGATTCGTAACCAAGCAATAGCCTCCGACAAATCACGAAATCCACGATGTTCACCGTTCTGGTAGCCGTTCACTTGTTGGTCACACTCCTGCCATGACCTATACACACCAGGAACACGACCCCGACGGACCGCATAGAATGAAAACCGACCACCATCACTGCTCATCTCCAACAACGCGTACAACCCAAAATATCTATTTAAAGAGGGAAGGGAAACAGGGGAAGAAACAACACTGGCACAACTTATACCCTCACTCTCATCCAACGTTAACTCATATATACTGCAAAATAAAGGCATTTACATGCTTTTTGAAATAAAAAAGGGGAAAATGTTAGGAAATTATATTTCTATGTACTTTTAGTTTTCAGTGTCATTTAAAACTGTTATAAAATATTATACTCTTAACTATGTGATTTAATTTAATTTATTCATTGACATATGTAGCTCTTTTTTCAGAAGCTATAGTATTGTCAGAGGGGAGTTGTTACTCAAACTATGTAAACTTAAATTACATTCATATTTGTTAATGATTATATAACTAACAATAATGTTAAAAATGTATCAAAAAAATTTCCGCTAGATTTTTCTTGAGGATAATGAGACAAACTATGGTCAGTTCCATGCACAAAAAAGGTATTTCACTTATATTTAAATACAGTACAAAATTTCTGAAAAATGATCATCATCTATTGGCCTAACATGTTTTCAACTATCACTCTAATCCGTTGTTATACTATAACATCATTCAAAAAATAATACCAAAGGAATCATGTAAATTTAAATGCTTGATAGTTACTGAATAGACATACTATTTACTTGATCAATGCAATTATGATTTTTAGTTTTTTCTTCTACAACTAACAAGATAAAGAATATGAAAAATTAGACAAAAAGTTGATCAATACTATTTATTTTTAGACGAAAATATAAGGTGAAATCTTTTCGTTGATATTTTTATTAATTAACAAAAAATACCGAATCTTTTTTAAAATGCCAAATATATCTTTAATTATCTTTACATTTATGTTTCACTTTTAAATATAATTACAGTATTGCTACTACTGAATAAATTTTGTTTTAAAGATTTTTTTAGTAACAAAATCTTAAAAAATAATCCTTTACATTAAATGTTCATAAACGTAGTTCTAGAAGACTAGATAATTATCTTGTTCACTGAATCATAATTTTACAAAAATTCACCCATCACACAGCACGTCACATATCTTTACCAACAATTCAAAATAAAACTACGAACGTTGTCATGCGCCCCGCCAAGGATAAGTTAACAACAACATATACATTCATTACAACAGTAAATCCTAACCCCAGCATCATAGTTGCGCATTTTCTTGAATTTTACTATTTCATTAGAATGGTTTTTTTAAAAAAAATCAAACGGTGGCAACACTATAAAATGATGGAGAAATGAGATAGCCAAACATAAATAAAGAGTATAGACGGAGTTTGCTGATTTCGGTAGAAACATATTCATTTAAATACTAACAAAAGAACGGTAAAAACTCAGGTGCAGTCGATTTCACGTAAAGTTAAGAGTTGAGAGTCGTTAGATAAAAATTTAGTCAAATCAGTTAAATCATCTAGCCACTTTCAACTATCAATTTCATGTGAAGTCGACTGCACCTGAGTTTCGCCCAAAAGAATATCTCATAAAACATTCTAACTAGTGAAATTAGTAATTACAAATATGTAAGTCACACACAAACTAGGAATGGTAGAACCACATACAAGATACAGTCACATCGCTTATTACTGAAAATTACGCATTAGTCTTTAATACATGTGGTTAACAATTATGACTTCGGTTCAAAATCTATGATGTCTTCGCTCATTAAGGTATATGGTTTAGGTTTTACGGTGTAGGATTCAATAATTTTATGGTTTAGGGTTTAAGTATTCACATTTTTCCATTTAGGTATCATGTTTCAGAGTCTATAATTTGTGTTCCAGGTTTAGGGTTTAGAATTTATGGTTTAGGCTCGGCGGTTTATGTTTTATGGTTGGGGTTTAGGCTATAGGCTTTGGCGTTTAGGGGTTAAAAATTATTTATGTACTCTCATTAAATTATTAAATCTGTTCTCCCTCTAAGACAAATATATATTTTTTTATTTATCTTTTTATAATATGATTTCATGATCCTATTGAGTAAAGTAAATTGAACAAAAAATCAATCATAAATAATAATACCAGTAAAACATTATAGCATACTAAAAAAGAGTACTAGAAATATACTATGTAAAAGACATCATAAAAATTATTTGATTTATTTCAATTACTACCAAGGCAAATATTTATTTTTTTTATAATTGTTAGTGTTCTCTGAAATTTATATTTTGTTAATTTTAATTAAAAATATATTTTGCCAACTTTTATGTATTATTTTTATTTTAGAATAAAAATATTAATTTCATTATAAAATTAGTTAATAAGATCTATTCAAATATCTAAATTTAATATGATCAGATAATATACAAAATTAATTTAAGTTGAGGTCTATTTTAGTAATTTTTTTTAAAAATGATTTTTAGTAGCATAATCTAAACAATATTTTTTTACTGTAACCTATTTTCATATAAAGATTGCCAAAGGTAAATCACCTTAAGATAAACTTTTCATCAAAATCATGTTTGCAAAATCAATTTTATGTCAATTTATATAGTGTAATGCAAGCACACACCTAAAGATCTCAAATCTCCACAATTATTTGATAAAACTTAATATTAAATTTATTTCTACATATCTTGCATTAATTTAAGAGACTTCTTTTTAGTTCTTCACAACAAGAGGATTTAACTACTTCAATTTTAATTTTATAATTTTTTTAGGTTTGGCATATAGTCAGTAGTAATCAACTTCATAATTTTTTTGCATCTACATGCAACTTCAATACCAATTATTCCACTTTAATAAAACTTGTATTCTTTTCTTTATGTAACTAAAAATATAGATATATTTATTTGTCGATTTACCTTCTTTTAAAGTTAACTTCACTTTTCGCATTAAATTCAGTTGAAATTATTTTCTAACATGAATATCATAATAAAAAACTCGTTTCGTTATTATAACAGAGGTCAATAATTAAAAAATTCTGCTCAGTTGGTTCATTGTTAATGTAGGCACTGCTCATTCTTTAATATAATAAACGAATTCTATTTTTTTTATTACTCTATGCTGTTTTTGAAGGCTACATTCAGACTTTATACATAGGTAATTTTCGTTTACACAATCCACGTTTATCCACAAATTTTTTTTCACTTGTCAAAAAAATTCACTTTTAACCCATTCACTATTAATAGTCCTAGCCTGTTAGTCCAATACTCTAAGAAAGATTACATTTTAGCCCATTAACATTTAATTCATGTGGCCCATTACTCCATTCTACCAAAAAAATTAGGCCTCTTCTCTCCATTAATTAATCTACGTAAGTGAAATTATTACCGTTCACTAACTCAACCAACACTGCAAGGAACAGTACATGTCAGCTTTTTATAGCAGTGGTCACATCAGATTCCCTTCCACATGTAAGGCGCTATAGAAAAATACGTCAAATCCACATGTGTGGATGTTCAGAATAACCACATCATAAAATTTTCCTTATCGTATAACTTCGGATCTCAGTATTTTATTCAAGTGAAGCTTTATATTATTTTGAGTTGAATAAAATCTCAAATATAACATATATAAAAAAGGTATGTTGAACTTCCTTTACATATACAGGTAATGGCATATGTGACTGGGGAAAGGAGTAGTAGCATCGCTGCAATCAGCAGTGTTTGCAAAAGTAGGGCAACCTAAACTTGAATAGATAAAGGTTTACAACATGTATAGAAAATCCTGAAATCAAGTGGGTGAATGAGTAACTTCTGCTGTTGTGGAAAATTCTACGAAAATATGTTAAATATATATCGATCTTATTTTTAAGGAGTTAAAAGAGTAAAAAATGCAATTGAATCAGTATTTGAGGAATATTTGTATGATATGAATGCTTCTACTTTAGAGTTGGTCTTCGATGTAAAGTGTAATTATTTTATTTCTTTCCTCTTCACTTGTTTTTACCAAGTCAATAACTTCTGTTACACAGAATAACATGGTAATTATAGAACAAGTGATTATAGTGTGTTAGAACATATGTGCTTCCACAATTTGACATTGAAAAATATGTAATCTTGTTATTCTTCATCTTTTTTAACTTTTAACCTCTTTTTAACACAATAAAATATTGCATTACAAAAGTCAAACGTTAAAATGGATTACTTTATGTCTTCATCTATAACATTTTTTTTATTCAGAGTAGCATAATTTTTAAATTATATCAAATTATCTAATAATTTTAAATTATTATAATCAAATGAACAGTCTTAAAACCAAAGTTATACAAAGTTATTTTTATTATCCCATTGATTGGTAGCTAGTAGCCTAGCACCTTTCAGTCTTACTTCTAGATTTTAGAGTAAGTGATGAAATCATTTTTCTAATTTTCTTTAGTTATTTACTATGAGTTTTATTTTTTTAAGTAGATCAACATATTTATTTTTTGTTGAGATTTGGTGAAACGGCTTAGTATATTAGCATAGGAAGAATGTTTTGACAACTTGGACATGCGGATTGAAATGCTATAATCATAAATTCTAACCTGATTTTCACTATTTGGACACTTGAAAGCAAGCATTTTTGCATCACATATGCTAACAACAAAGACTTAAAAAACTAAAGACTACTAGAGTTAACAAAATTTTCATAGAGATAATCAGATACAATTTATATGAACAAGGATATGTTGTTGTGCATGAGAATGATGATGAATTTTTTCATGAGGTCACTAATATTTAGCTTGGTATTTTTTCTATGGTGTTGTTTAATTTTAATTGAAGTCTTTGTCTCATTTATTTGGCCTTATACTGTCCAATAGTAGAATATGACATTCTTAACTTTTTCTTTGAGAGCTAGGAGTTGTCGAACATAACTTATCTTTTGATCTTCACGATGAGGCTGTTCGCAAACTAATCCTGCATACTTAGTTACTTCTATCCAATCCTATAAAGCAAACACAAAATATGTTTATTCAAGAGCAAGATTGAACCTTTAAACAATTTAGCATTTAAAAGCACAATAAAGAATACAAATATTTGTTTTTTTTAACAAAGGAAGTTCAACACAGTAAAGTAGAGCAAAAAGGAAAACACAACAAAATACATGACATAAACACAAATAAAAAGGTATAATCCATTGTCATCTCTGGCATTGCCATCAACAACCAAATGGGTCAACTCCATACCATTCCTTGTAACTCAAAAAGGTCATAATCTTTACTCCTTCAACACTTATCTCTGAGCTCTAAAATACTCTATTATTCTGCTCCAACCAAATGTTCAAAATAACCGCAAAGAAACCTATCAGCCATTTCTTTTGTTCAGACTTGCAACTTGGCACACCAGTCCAACTCTCAAAGAACTCTTTAACGTTCTCCGGAATGGACCATGTGTAACACCATACCATACAGAGTCTTAAGCATAAGTCATAATTCAGAGATGGCAAGGTATTATGACCTCTAAAATAAAAATTTAGTACATATGGTAGTATGAATGATTGATTATAACTAGGAGCCTTTATAGAAAAAGGGGTAAACAAAAATCGCAACTCAAAAGCGCAACACTCCGATCGATAACGTAACGAACAAGGATAAATGGTGTGCGAAATTGTGATCACTACTTTTCACAACTCAAATAATCCCTAGTAATGGCCCCAAGAACTTGGTGCTCAATACCATGGCATAAACACAACTTTGCACAACTAACCAGCAAGTGCACTGGGTCGTCCAAGTAATAAACCTTACGCGAGTAAGGGTCGATCCCACGGAGATTGTTGGTATGAAGCAAGCTATGGTCACCTTGTAAATCTTAGTCAGGCAGACTCAAATGGGTATAATGATATACGAATAAAGCATAAAGATAAAGATAGAGGTACTTATGTAATTCATTGGTAGGAACTTCAGATAAGCGTATGAAGATGCCTTCCCTTCCGTCTCTCTGCTTTCCTACTGTCTTCATCCAATCCTTCTTACTCCTTTCCATGGCAAGCTTATGCAAGGGTTTCACCGTTGTCAGTGGCTACCTCCCATCCTCTCAGTGAAAACGTTCCTATGCTCTGTCACAGCATATGGCTAATCAGCTGTCGGTTCTCGGTCAGGCCGGAATAGAATCCAGTGATTCTTTTGCGTCTGTCACTAACGCCCCGCCTGCTAGGAGTTTGAAGCACGTCACAGTCATTCAATCATTGAATCCTATTCAGAATACCACAGACAAGGTTAGACCTTCCGGATTCTCTTGAATGCCGCCATCTGTTCTCGCCTATACCACGAAGACTCTGATCTCACGGAATGGCTGGCTCGTTTGTCAGGCGAGCACTCGGTTGTCAGGCGATCAACCATGCATCGTGTATCAGGAATCCAAGAGATATTCACTAGAGCTTTGGTTGCTTGTAGAACAAAAGTGGTTGTCAGTCACTTTGTTCGTAGGTGAAAATGATGATGAGTGTCACGGATCATCACATTCATCAAGTTGAAGAACAAGTGATATCTTGGACAAAGAACAAGCGGAATTGAATAGAAGAACAATAGTAATTGCATTAATACTCGAGGTACAGCAGAGCTCCAAACCTTAATCTATGGTGTGTAGAAACTCCACCGTTGAAAATACATAAGAATAAGGTCTAGGCATGGCCGAATGGCCAGCCTCCCCCAAAGAGGGTTCAATCATCAAAGCATGATCAAAAGATTCTAAGATTGAAAGATGAAAATACAATAGTAAAAGGTTCTACTTATAGAAAACTAGTAGCCTAAGGTTTACAGAGATGAGTAAATGACATAAAAATCCACTTCCGGGCCCACTTGGTGTGTGCTTGGGCTGAGCAATGAAGCAATTTCGTGTAGAGACTCTTTTTGGAGTTAAACGCCAGCTTTTATGCCAGTTTGGGCGTTTAACTCCCATTTAGGTGCCAGTTCCGGCGTTTAACGCTGGAATTTCTGAGGGTGACTTTGAACGCCGGTTTGGGCCATCAAATCTTGGGCAAAGTATGGACTATCATATATTGCTGGAAAGCCCAGGATGTCTACTTTCCAACGCCGTTGAGAGCGCGCCAATTGAGCTTCTTTAGCTCCAGAAAATCCACTTCGAGTGCAGGGAGGTCAGAATCCAACAGCATCTGCAGTCCTTTTCAGTCTCTGAATCAGATTTTTGCTCAGGTCCCTCAATTTCAGCCAGAAAATACCTGAAATCATAGAAAAACACACAAACTCATAGTAAAGTCCAGAAAAGTGAATTTTAACTAAAAACTAATAAAAATATACTAAGAACTCAACTAAAACTACTAAAAACATACTAAAAACAATGCCAAAAAGGGTACAAATTATCCGCTCATCACAATACCAAACTTAAATTGTTGCTTGTCCTCAAGCAGCTGAAGATCAAATAAGATAAAAAGAAGAGAATATGCAATGAACTCCAAAAACATCTATGAAGATCAGTATTAATTAGATGAGCGGGGCTTTTAGCTTTTTGCCTCTGAATAGTTTTGGCATCTCACTCTATCCTTTGCAACTCAGAATGATTGGCTTCTTTAGGAACTCAGAATCCAGATAGTGTTATTGATTCTCCTAGTTAAGTATGATGATTCTTGAACACAGCTACTTTATGAGTCTTGGCCGTGGCCCAAAGCACTCTGCCTTCCAGTATTACCACCGGATACATACATGCCACAGACACATAATTGGGTGAACCTTTTCAGATTGTGACTCAGCTTTGCTAGAGTCCCCAATTAGAGGTGTCCAGGGTTCTTAAGCACACTCTTTTTGCCTTGGATCACAATTTTATTCTTTCTTTTTCTTTCTTTTTTTTCTTTCTTTTTTTTTCGATTTTTTTTTTCGCCTCTTTTTTTTTTTTGTATTCACTGCTTTTTCTTGCTTCAAGAATCATTTTTAATGATTTTTCAGATCCTCAGTAACATGTCTCCTTTTTCATCATTCTTTCAAGAGCCAACATTCATGAACCATAAATTCAAAAGACATATGCACTGTTTAAGCATACATTCAGAAGACAAAAATATTGCCACCACATCAAAATAATTAAACTGCTATAAAATTCAAAATTCATGCAATTCTTTTTCTTTTTCAATTTAAGAACATTTGTTTATTTAAGAAAGGTGATGGATTCATAGGACATTCATAACTTTAAGGCATAGACACTAAGACACTAATGATCACAAGACACAAACATGGACAAACATAAGCATTAATTTTCAAAAAACAGAAAATAAAGAACAAGGAAATTAAAGAACGGGTCCACCTTAGTGATGGCGGCTTGTTCTTCCTCTTGAAGGTCCTATGGAGTGCTTGAGCTCCTCAATATCTCTTCCTTGTCTTTGTTGCTCCTCTCTCATGATCCTTTGATCTTCTCTAATTTCATGGAGGATGATGGAGTGTTCTTGATGCTCCACCCTTAGTTGTCCCATGTTGGAACTCAGTTCTCCTAGGGAGGTGTTCAGTTGCTCCCAATAGTTTTGTGGAGGAAAGTGCATCTCTTGAGGCATCTCAGGGATCTCATGATGAGTGGGGTCTCTTGTGTGCTCCATCCTTTTCTTGATGATGGGCTTATCCTTATCAATGGGGATGTCTCCCTCTATGTCCACTCCAACTGAATAACAGAGGTGACAAATGAGATGAGGAAAGGCTAACCTTGCTAGGGTAGAGGACTTGTCCGCCACCTTATAGAGTTCTTGGGCTATAACCTCATGAACTTCCACTTCTTCTCCAATCATGATGCTATGAATCATGATGGCTCGGTCTAGAGTAACTTCAGACCGGTTGCTAGTGGGAATGATTGAGCGTTGGATGAACTCCAACCATCCTCTAGCTATGGGCTTGAGGTCATGCCTTCTCAATTGAACCGGCTTCCCTCTTGAATCTCTCTTCCATTGGGCGCCCTCTTCACATATGACTGTGAGGACTTGGTCCAACCTTTGATCAAAGTTGACCCTTCTAGTGTAAGGGTGTTCATCTCCTTGCATCATGGGCAAATTGAATGCCAACCTTACATTTTCCGGACTAAAATCCAAGTATTTCCCCCGAACCATAGTAAGATAATTCTTTGGATCCGGGTTTACACTTTGATCATGGTTCTTGGTGATCCATGCATTGGCATAGAACTCTTGAACCATTAAGATTCCGACTTGTTGAATGGGGTTGGTAAGAACTTCCCAACCTCTTCTTCGGATCTCATGTCGGATCTCCGGATATTCACTCTTTTTGAGTGAAAAAGGGACCTCGGGGATCACCTTCTTCAAGGCCACGACTTCATAGAAGTGGTCTTGATGCACCCTTGAGATGAATCTTTCCATCTCCCATGACTCGGAGGTGGAAGCTTTTGCCTTCCCTTTCCTCTTTCTAGAGGTTTCTCCGGCCTTGGATGCCATAAATGGTTATGAAAAAACGAAAAAGCAACACTTTTACCACACCAAACTTAAAAGGTTTGCTCGTCCTCGAGCAAAAGAAGAAAGAAGAGAGTAGAAGAAGAAGAAATGAGGAAGAAGGCAATGGCTGTTTGTGTTCGGCCAAAGAGGGGGAGAAGTGGTGTTTAGGTTGTGTGAAAATGAAGGGTGAAGAAGGTTATATATAGGAGAGGGGGAAGGGTAAGGTTCGGTCAAGTGAGGGTGGGTTTGGGAGGGAAAGTGGTTTGAATTTGAATGGTGAGGTAGGTGGGGTTTTATGAAGGATGGATGTGAGTGGTGAAGAGGAAGATGGGATTTGATAGGTGAAGGGTTTTTGGGGAAGAGGTGTTGAGGTGATTGGTGAATGGGTGAAGAAGAGAGAGAGTGGTGGGGTTTTATGAAGGATGGATGTGAGTGGTGAAGAGGAAGATGGGATTTGATAGGTGAAGGGTTTTTGGGGAAGAGGTGTTGAGGTGATTGGTGAATGGGTGAAGAAGAGAGAGAGTGGTGGGGTTGGTGGGGATCCTGTGGGGTCCACAGATCCTGTGGTGTCAAGGAAAAGTCATCCCTGCACCAAATGGCAAGCAAAATCACGTTTTGAGCCAATTCTGGCGTTAAACGCTGGGCTGGTGCCCATTTCTGGCGTTTAACGCCAGGTTCTTGCCCTTTTCTGGCGTTTAACGCCAGTCTGGTGCCCCTTTCTGGCGTTAAACGCCCAGAATGGTGCCAGACTGGGCGTTAAACGCCCACCTGCTAGCCTTACTGGCGTTTAAACGCCAGTAAGTTCTTCCTCCAGGGTGTGCTGTTTTTCTTCCTGTTTTTCATTCTGTTTTTGCTTTTTCAATTGATTTTGTGACTTCTCATGATCATCAACCTACAAAATAAAATAAAATAAAATAACAAAGGAAAATATGTAAAATATAACATTGGGTTGCCTCCCAACAAGCGCTTCTTTAATGTCAGTAGCTTGACAGAGGGCTCTCATGGAGCCTCACATTTTCTCAGAGCAATGTTGGAACCTCCCAACACCAAACTTAGAGTTTGAATGTGGGGGTTCAACACCAAACTTAGAGTTTGGTTGTGGCCTCCCAACACCAAACTTAGAGTTTGACTGTGGGGGCTCTGGTTGACTCTGATTTGAGAGAAGCTCTTCATGCTTCCTCTCCATGGTGACAGAGGGATATCCTTGAGCCTTAAACACAAAGGATTCTTCATTCACTTGAATGATCAGTTCGTCTCTATCAACATCAATCACAGCCTTTGCTGTGGCTAGGAAGGGTCTGCCAAGGATGATGGTTTCATCCATGCACTTCCCAGTCTCTAGGACTATGAAATCAGCAGGGATGTAATGGTTTTCAATCTTCACCAAAACATCCTCTACAAGTCCATGAGCTTATTTTCTTGAGTTGTCTGCCATCTCTAATGAGATTCTTGCAGCTTGCACCTCAAAGATCCCTAGCTTCTCCATTACAGAGAGAGGCATGAGGTTTACACTTGACCCTAAGTCACACAGAGCCTTCTTGAAGGTCATGGTGCCTATGGTACAAGGTATTGAAAACTTCCCAGGATCTTGTCTCTTTTGAGGTAATTTTTGCCTAGACAAGTCATCCAGTTCTTTGGTGAGCAAAGGGGGTTCATCCTCCCAAGTCTCATTTCCAAATAACTTGTCATTTAGCTTCATGATTGCTCCAAGGTATTTAGCAACTTGCTCTTCAGTGACATACTCATCCTCTTCAGAGGAAGAATACTCATCAGAGCTCATGAAAGGCAAAAGTAAGTCCAATGGAATCTCTATGGTCTCATTTTGAGCTTCAGATTTCCATGGTTCCTCATTGGGGAACTCAATGGAGGTCAGTGCACGCCCATTGAGGTCTTCCTCAGTGGCGTTCACTTCCTCTCCTTCCTCTCCAAATTCGGCCATGTTGATGGCCTTGCACTCTCCTTTTGGATTTTCTTCTGTATTGCTTGGGAGAGTACTAGGAGGGAGTTCAGTAACTTTCTTGCTCAGCTGTCCCACTTGTGCCTCCAAATTCCTAATGGAGGACCTTGTTTCAGTCATGAAACTTTGAGTGGTTTTGATTAGATCAGAGACCATGGTTGCTAAGTCAGAGGGGTTCTGCTTAGAATTCTCTGTCTGTTGCTGAGAAGATGATGGAAAAGGCTTGCCATTGCTAAACCTATTTCTTCCACCATTATTGTTGTTAAAACCTTGTTGAGGTCTTTCTTGATTCTTCCATGAGAAATTTGGGTGATTTCTCCATGAAGAATTATAGGTGTTTCCATAGGGTTCTCCTAGGTAATTCACCTCTTCCATTGAAGGGTTCTCAGGATCATATGCTTCTTCTTCAGATGAAGCGTCCTTAGTACTGCTTCGTGCATTTTGCATTCCAGACAGACTTTGAGAGATCAAATTGACTTGTTGAGTCAATATCTTGTTCTGAGCCAGAATGGCATTCAGAGCATCAATCTCAAGAACTACTTTCTTCTGACTAGTCCCATTGTTCACAGGATTTCTTTCAGAAGTGTACATGAATTGGTTATTTGCAACCATTTCAATTAGCTCTTGAGCTTCTGTAGGCGTCTTCTTCAAATGAAGAGATCCTCCAGCAGAGCTATCCAAAGACATCTTGGACAGTTCAGAGAGACCATCATAGAAAATACCTATGATGCTCCATTCAGAAAGCATGTCAGAAGGACATTTTCTGATCAATTGTTTGTATCTTTCCCAAGCTTCATAGAGGGATTCTCCATCCTTTTGTCTGAAGGTTTGGACTTCCACTCTAAGCTTACTCAATTTTTGAGGTGGAAAGAACTTTGCCAAGAAGGCATTGACTAGCTTTTCCCATGAGTCCAGGCTTTCTTTAGGTTGTGAGTCCAACCATGTTCTAGCTCTGTCTCTTACAGCAAAAGGGAATAGCATAAGTCTGTAGACCTCAGGGTCAACCCCATTAGTCTTGACAGTGTCACAGATTTGCAAGAATTCAGCTAAAAACTGATGAGGATCTTCCAGTGGAAGTCCATAAAACTTGCAATTCTGTTGCATTAGAGAAACTAATTGAGGCTTAAGCTCAAAGTTGTTTGCTCCAAT
Source organism: Arachis stenosperma (assembly GCF_014773155.1). Taxonomy (NCBI): domain Eukaryota; kingdom Viridiplantae; phylum Streptophyta; class Magnoliopsida; order Fabales; family Fabaceae; genus Arachis; species Arachis stenosperma. The sequence goes on from NC_080383.1 coordinate 63,040,759, forward strand.
GGCAGGGATAGAGATGCTTCTCCCATAGAAATCGGGAGTAGGTGCAGTAAAGTCACCCAGCACCTTCCTTGCATTGTTTGCATTGTTGTTGTTTTCGGCTGCCATGTCTTCTTCTTCTTTGAAGATTTCTGTTAGGTCCTCTATAGAGAATTGTGCCTTAGCTTCTCTTAGCTTTCGCTTCAAGGTCCTTTCAGGTTCAGGGTCAGCTTCAACAAGAATGCCTTTGTCTCTGCTCCTGCTCATATGAAAGAGAAGAGAACAAGAAAATGTGGAATCCTCTATGTCACAGTATAGAGATTCCTTGAGGTGTCAGAAGAACAGAAAAATAGAAGAAAGAGGTAGAAGAATTCGAACTCAATCAGATAGAGTTCGAATTGTGCATTGAGAAGGAGTGGTACTCCATAAATAGAAGGATGTGAGAAGGGAGGAGGAGCTTTTTCGAAAATTAAGTTAAAGAATTTGAAAACATTTTGAAAAAACACTAATTAATTTTCGAAAATAAGAGTGGGAAAGAAATCAAGTGATTTTTGAAAAAAAAAATTTGAAATTAGAAATAAAAAATATTTGATTGAAAACTATTTTGAAAAAGATATGATTGGTTTTTTAAAAGGATGTGATTGAGAAGATATGTTTTGAAAACAATTTTAAAAAGATTTGATTTTAAAAATTAATAACTTGGCTATCAAGAAAAGATATGGTTCAAACATTAAACCTTTCTCAACAGAAAAGGTAACATACTTGAAATGTTCAATCAAATCATTAATTGTTAGAAAGTATCTTTGAAAAAGGAAAGAAATTGATTTTGAAAACATTTGATTGAAAAGATATGATTTGAAAAAGATTTGATTTTGAAAAACTTTGAAAACTTGAAAAAAAATTGATTTGAAAACAAAATCCTCCCCTTTGTGCCATCCTGGCGTTAAACGCCCAGAATGGTGCACATTCTGGCGTTTAACGCCCAATGCACTACCTTTTTGGGCGTTAAACGCCCAACCAGGCACCCTGGCTGGCGTTTAAACGCCAGTCTGTCCTTCTTCACTGGGCGTTTTGAACGCCCAGCTTTTTCTGTGTAATTCCTCTGCTGCATGTTCTGAATCTTCAGTTCCCTGTACTATTGACTTGAAAATAGAACCAAGATCAAATAAACAATGCATTGCAAGACACCAAACTTAAAATTAGACACTAGACTCAAACAAGAAACATAAAATATTTTTTTGGTTTTTATGATTTTGAAATTTTTTTGTGCTTTTTTCGAAAATTATATGGAAATAGAAAATAAAAGTTTCAGAATTCTTAGTTTGGATTCCAGGAATTATTGCAATGCTAGTCTAAGACTCCGGTCCAGAAATTAGACATGGCTTCACAGCCAGCCAAGCTTTCAAAGAAAGCTTCGGTCCAAAACACTAGACATGGCCAATGGCCAGCCAAGCCTTAGCAGATCATTGCTCCAATAGCAAGATTGATAGAGATCAACAAGCTCTTGTGATGATCAGTCGAAACCTCGGTCCAATAAGATTAGACATGGCTTCTCAGCCAGCCAGATTTCAACAGATTATCATGAAACACTAGAATTCATTCTTAAGAACTCTGAGAAAAAAAATACCTAATCTAAGCAACAAGATGAACCGTCAGTTGTCCATACACAAAACAATCCCCGGCAACGGCGCCAAAAACTTGGTGTTGTTGCCGGATTTTGGCACTGATGTTACCGGACCAAAAGCTTGCTCAAAACTCGAACAATCCCCGGCAACGGCGCCAAAAACTTGGTGTGCGAAATTGTGATCACTACTTTTCACAACTCAAATAATCCCTAGTAATGGCCCCAAGAACTTGGTGCTCAATACCATGGCATAAACACAACTTTGCACAACTAACCAGCAAGTGCACTGGGTCATCCAAGTAATAAACCTTACGCGAGTAAGGGTCGATCCCATGGAGATTGTTGGTATGAAGCAAGCTATGGTCACCTTGTAAATCTTAGTCAGGCAGACTCAAATGGGTATAATGATATACGAATAAAGCATAAAGATAAAGATAGAGGTACTTATGTAATTCATTGGTAGGAACTTCAGATAAGCGTATGAAGATGCCTTCCCTTCCGTCTCTCTGCTTTCCTACTGTCTTCATCCAATCCTTCTTACTCCTTTCCATGGCAAGCTTATGCAAGGGTTTCACCGTTGTCAGTGGCTACCTCCCATCCTCTCAGTGAAAACGTTCCTATGCTCTGTCACAGCATATGGCTAATCAGCTGTCGATTCTCGGTCAGGCCGGAATAGAATCCAGTGATTCTTTTGCGTCTGTCACTAACGCCCCGCCTGCTAGGAGTTTGAAGCACGTCACAGTCATTCAATCATTGAATCCTACTCAGAATACCACAGACAAGGTTAGACCTTCTGGATTCTCTTGAATGCCGCCATTTGTTCTCGCCTATACCACGAAGACTCTGATCTCACGGAATGGCTGGCTCGTTTGTCAGGCGAGCACTCGGTTGTCAGGCGATCAACCATGCATCGTGTATCAGGAATCCAAGAGATATTCACTAGAGCTTTGGTTGCTTATAGAACAAAAGTGGTTGTCAGTCACTTTGTTCATAGGTGAGAATGATGATGAGTGTCACGGATCATCACATTCATCAAGTTGAAGAACAAGTGATATCTTGGACAAAGAACAAGCGGAATTGAATAGAAGAACAATAGTAATTGCATTAATACTCGAGGTACAGCAGAGCTCCACACCTTAATCTATGGTGTGTAGAAACTCCACCGTTGAAAATACATAAGAACAAGGTCTAGGCATGGCCGAATGGCCAGCCTCCCCCAAAGAGGGTTCAATCATCAAAGCATGATCAAAAGATTCTAAGATTGAAAGATGAAAATACAATAGTAAAATGTCCTACTTATAGAAAACTAGTAGCCTAAGGTTTACAGAGATGAGTAAATGACATAAAAATCCACTTCCGGGCCCACTTGGTGTGTGCTTGGGCTGAGCAATGAAGCAATTTCGTGTAGAGACTCTTCTTGGAGTTAAACGCCAGCTTTTATGCCAGTTTGGGCGTTTAACTCCCATTTAGGTGCCAGTTCCGGCGTTTAACACTGGAATTTCTGAGGGTGAATTTGAATGCCGGTTTGGGCCATCAAATCTTGGGCAAAGTATGGACTATCATATATTGCTGGAAAGCCCAGGATGTCTACTTTCCAACGCCGTTGAGAGCGCGCCAATTGGGCTTCTGTAGCTCCAGAAAATCCACTTCGAGTGCAGGGAGGTCAGAATCCAACAGCATCTGCAGTCCTTTTCAGTCTCTGAATCAGATTTTTGCTCAGGTCCCTTGATGAGCGGATAATTTGTATGCTTTTTGGCATTGTTTTTAGTATGTTTTTGGTATCTTTTAGTTAGTTTTTAGTATATTTTTATTAGTTTTTAATTAAAATTCACTTTTCTGGAATTTACTATGAGTTTGTGTGTTTTTCTGTGATTTCAGGTATTTTCTGACTGAAATTGAGGGTCCTGAGCAAAAATCTGATCCAGAGACTGAAAAGGACTGCAGATGCTGTTGGATTCTGACCTCCCTGCACTCGAAGTGGATTTTCTGGAGCTACAGAAGCCCAATTGGCTCGCTCTCAACGGCATTGGAAAGTAGACATCCTGGGCTTTCCATCAATATATAATAGTCCATACTTTGCCCAAGATTTGATGGCCCAAACCGGCGCTCAAAGTCACCTACAGAAATTCCAGCGTTAAACGCCGGAACTGGCATAAAATTTGGAGTTAAACGCCCAAACTGGCATAAAAGCTGGCGTTTAACTCCAGAAAAGGTTTCTACACGAAATTCCTTCATTGCTCAGCCCAAGCACACACCAAGTGGGCCCGGAAGTGGATTTTTCTGTCATTTACTCATTTCTGTAAACCTTAGGACACTAGTTTACTACTTATAGGATCTTTTGACATTGTATCCGTACCTTATGACCTCATAGCACTTTTTACACGTTTCTTGTGTACTTCCACAGCATGAGCCTCTAAACCCCATGGTTGGGGGTGAGGAGCTCTGCTGTGTTTTGATGGATTAATGCAATTACTACTGTTTCTTACTCAATCATGCTCGCTTCCATTCTAAGATAACACTTGTTCTTAATCCGGATGAATGTGATGATCCGTGACAATCATCATCATTCTCAACTATGAACACGTGCCTGACAACCACCTCTGTTCTATCTTAGATTGAGTAGTTATCTCTTGGGTTCTTTAATCGGAATCTTCGTGGTATAGGCAGGACCTGATGGCAGCATTCAAGAGAATCCGGAAGGTCTAAACCTTGTCTGTGGTATTCTGAGTAGGATTCAATGATTGAATGACTGTGACGTGCTTCAAACCTGTAACCTACTAGGCGTTAGTGACAGACGCAAAAGAGGGATTCTATTCCGGTAGGGGAGGGAACCAAACCGGTGATTGGCAGTACTGTGACAGAGTGCGTGCATTAGCTTTCACTGCGAGGATGGGAGGTAGCCATTGACAACGGTGAGACCCTACACGAGCTTGCCATGGAAGGAGACTTGCGTGTTTGATGAAGAAAGACAGTAGGAAAGCAGAGATTCAGAAGATGGAGCATCTCCAAAACCCCAACCTATTCTCCATTACTGCAAAACAAGTAACCATTTCATGTTCTTTTGCTTTTCACAATCAATCCTGATAATTTCCGATCTCCTGACTAAGATTTACAAGATAACCATAGCTTGCTTCAAGCCGACAATCTCCGTGGGATCGACCCTTGCTCACGCAAGGTATTACTTGGACGACCCAGTGCACTTGCTGGTTAGTTGTGCGGGATTGCAAAAAGTGTTATTGCAATTTCGTGCACCATCCCTCAATTTCAGCCAGAAAATACCTGAAATCACAGAAAAACACACAAACTCATAGTAAAGTCCAGAAAAGTGAATTTTAACTAAAAACTAATAAAAATATACTAAGAACTCAACTAAAACTACTAAAAACATACTAAAAACAATGCCAAAAAGGGTACAAATTATCTGCTCATCAATAAACCAACGCGAGATTATATATATACAAAGGAGTGTCAAAAACAGGAATATCAAGACTCAAAATCTGGCTGCGAAGATAACCGGTCCGAGCATAGCAATATATATACATATGATAAAATAAGGAAACCCCAAAGGAAACCCAAAGGGACACAAATACCGAAACCTATTCTCCAAAATCTCCCATAAGAGGAGTCATCACAGTTTGTATTATTTAATGGAGATAAAAGTATCTAAGCAAAACATATAAACTAAAACGGAGTCCCCAAGAATAAAGGATCTTTGCTAATCCAGAAGTCTCCAGCAGGCCTCAGCGAGAAACCTCACGTCCTGCATCTGAAAACCACAAAATCCACATGGGTGAGAACCAGAGGTCCCCAGCATGGTAACAGCTTCCACATATATAATACATAATAATAGAAGAAAGCCGAAGGCAATCCTAGAACTTCCTCCAGATAATTCAAAGCTTATAAACAAGCTAAACCATAAAAGGGCATCTGACTAAAGATTCTTCAGTCTAAATAATGCTTCCCTTTCCAATTCCTTCAAATCTCCCAACCACCAACAGGAGTATAATGTAGCAAACACAGTTATATCAAACAAGAAATATACAAATAGGAACAATTAAGGCATTTAGACAATTAGCAAGTAATATGCAGTCAAATAGGCAATCTCAAACAATTCATATAGTATGCATATGATGAATGCCTGTCCCTAGTGGCTGATGATATCATCTGTCGGTTATAGAGCCAACCCGACAAGTCTTGGTAGCTAACCATTGGACTGTCCCTCTGTCACGCATCCCCAACTCGAGTTATACTCATCATAAACTTGATCATAATCATGATCTATATCCATCACCTTCACTGGTGAATATTTACGGGGGCGAGCTCATTCGGGTCTTTCACAGTGCCCGGCCACACTTTTGAGATATGGTCAAAAGAGCTTCGAGTCTCAACCTGGAGCACATGGTGGCTAGCCACTGCTTCTTCCCAGGGAAACTCTCATCTCCAACAGTGGAAGTGCAACATTCACAATTCATTCAACAGCATATATGCATTTATACATAGCCATAATTATGGCTCCGCCGTAACACGGCAATAATCTAGCCATCCGGCTCACGGTTAAATCCATAACCAGCCAATTCATTAACAATTACGGCCCTTCGGCCCATGGCATAACAAGCACTTCCACCACCATCCTCCGCATCTCACATAATCATGCTTGATCCTCATTGATCATTCATGTTTCCCTTGTTTCACTCGCAAGTTACCAAATTCACTAGCTCATTTTCTAATAGCTAGGCATATCATAATGATTTAAGACATAAGTGGTGAGATCGGGGGCTTAGAAGTATGAGATTTGGCTTTTAAAGCTCAAAAATCAACTTTGAGATGAAAACAGGGCTACGCGTACGCGCACTCCACGCGCACGCGTGGATGGCCTCAAAAACTCATCAACGCGTATGCGTCATGCATACTAACGCGTGGATTGAAAAATACCCAAGCGACGCGCACGCGTCAGCCACGCGTACGCGTGGGTGCTCTCGTGCCCCTAGCACAAAGCTGGCACAATTCTGCACAACTCTCGGGCAAAATGGCTGGGCATTGGGTGCAGCACATCGGCGCGCCCGCGCACACCACGCGCACGCGTGGATGGCATTTTCCGGAAGAACGGCGCGTACGCGCCAAGTGCGCCTACGCGCGAGGGGTCATTCTGCTAAAAATTTTCTAAGTTAAAAGCTGCAGAATTCACAAATTTAAACCCCAATCTTCCAACGGATATAACTTCCTCATTTTAAATCGTTTTTCACCCGTTCTTCGAACGGCATGCACATCCCGGATCCAATTTCATTTCTAAACAGATTTTGTACAAAACGGAGATCCGTAGTCCAAGTTATGTCCCGTCAAAGTATGCCCAAAAACCATATTTTCATACAAAACCACAAGGTGCCATTTCCAAACAAGCCATTTTCAACTCTTTTCAAAATCAATCAAAACATGCCAATTCCATCCCTTTTCTTTGAAATCAATCAAAATATATCAAATTCAACATCAAGCCTCCTCAACTCACACTTTGACACTTTACCATAATTTACAAAATCACTATCCCATCATTTTAACCTACTTCACCCAAGTGGCTCAAACTCAAACACATTGACATATCATATACTCTTCCTCATACCAATTCTCAACAACACCAATTCCAATAAATCATCATTGTACCCAATTAATATCATACTCACCATCAACATGGTTCAACCCACAATTCAACCATAACCAATCATCAAGCATATATCACAACATGCATATTTCTCATATATCATACCATCAAGGCATCAAAAATCATCATCACATATATGACCACATCATATATATCTACCATTCAACAACATCAACAATTCAATGCCTATCATAGGGCCTCTAGCCTAAGTATTTCCTACCACATTACATATTAGATACGAGAAACCGAACCATACCTTAGCCGATTTCCCAAGCTCAACCGGAGCACTTCCAAACCACTTTTTCTCAAGCTCTCAAGGCCTCAACGCTTCCAAGAACAGATTTTTCACCACCAAATCCCTTTTCAAGCTTTTCAAAATCACCAAATCAAGCTCCAACATTCACATATACATAACCTAAGTGATGAGCGGATAATTTATACACTTTTTGGCATTGTTTTTAGTATGTTTTTGGTATGATCTAGTTAGTTTTTAGTATATTTTTATTAGTTTTTAATTAAAATTCACTTTTCTGGACTTTACTATGAGTTTGTGTGTTTTTCTATGATTTCAGGTATTTTCTGGCTGAAATTGAGGGACCTGAGCAAAAATCTGATTCAGAGACCAAAAAGGACTGCAGATGCTGTTGGATTCTGACCTCCCTGCACTCGAGGTGGATTTTCTGGAGCTACAGAAGCCCAATTGGCGCGCTCTCAACGGCGTTGGAAAGTAGACATCCTGGGCTTTCCAGCAATATATAATAGTCCATACTTTGCCCAAGATTTGATGGCACAAACCGGCGTTCAAAGTCACCTCAAGAAATCCCAGCGTTAAACGCTGGAACTGGCACCCAAATGGGAGTTAAACGCCCAAACTGGCACCAAAGCTGGCGTTTAACTCCAAGAAGAGTCTCTACACGAAAAATGCTTCATTGCTCAGCCCAAGCACACACCAAGTGGGCCCGGAAGTGGATTTTTATGTCATTTACTCATTTCTGTACACCTTAGGCTACTAGTTTTCTATAAGTAGGACCTTTTACTATTGTAATAGGAATCTTCGGATCTTTGGAACCTTTTTCTTTAGATCTTTTGATCACTATGGGAGGCTGGCCTCACGGCCATGCCTAGACCTTGTTCTTATGTATTTTCAACGGTGGATTTTCTACACACCATAGATTAAGGTGTGGAGCTCTGCTGTACCTCGAGTATTAATGCAATTACTATTGTTCTTCCATTCAATTCCTCTTGTTCTTTGTCCAAGATATCACTTGTTCTTCAACATGATAAAGGTGATGATTGACGCCCATCACCATTCTCACTCATGAACAAGGTGACTGACAACCATTCTTGTTCTACAAGCATCTGAGGCTTAGTGAATATCTCTTGGATTTCTGATTGCACGATGCATGGTTGATCGCCTGACAACCGAGTGCTCGCCTGACAAACGAGCCAACCATTCCGTGAGATCAGAGTCTTCGTGGTATAGGCAAGAACTGATGGCGGCATTCAAGAGAATCCGGAAGGTCTAACCTTGTCTGTGGTATTCTGAGTAGGATTCAATGACTGAATGACTGTGACATGCTTCAAACTCCTGAGGGCGGGGCGTTAGTGACAGACGCAAAAGAATCACTGGATTCTATTCCGGCCTGATTGAGAACCGACAGATGAATTCCGCTATGCTGTGACCAGAGCATATGCAATCGTTTTCAATGAGAGGATGGGAGGTAGCCACTGACAATGGTGAAACCCTACACGAGCTTGCCATGGAAAGGAGTAAGAAGGATTGGATGAAGGCAGTAGGAAAGCAGAGAGACGGAAGGGAAGGCATCTTCATGCGCTTATCTGAAGTTCCTACCAATGAATTACATAAGTATCACTATCCTTATCTTTTATGTTATTTTCGTTCATCATCATATACATTTGAGTTTGCCTGACTAAGATTTACAAGATGACCATAGCTTGCTTCAATACTAACAATCTCCGTGGGATCGACCCTTACTCACGTAAGGTATTACTTGGACGACCCAGTGCACTTGCTGGTTAGTTGTGCGAAGTTGTGTAATGCCATGGAATTGAACCACCAAGTTTTTGGAGTTCATGACCGGGGATTATGAGAGTTGTGAAAAGAATTGTTCACAATTTCGCGCACCAAGTTTTTGGCGCCGTTGCCGGGGATTGTTCAAGTTTTGAGCAAGCTTTTGGTAACAATGCCTGGGATTGTTCTAGTTTGGACAACTGACGGTTCATCTTGTTGCTTAGATTAGGTATTTATTTTTTTTCGAAATTCTTGAAGATGAATTCTAGAGTTTCATGATGATTTGTTGAAGTCTGGCTGGCTGAGAAGCCATGTCTAATCTGATTGGACCGAGGTTTCAACTTATCACCACAAGAGCTTGTTGATTTTAATCAATTTTGCTTTTGGAGCAGTGATCTGCTAAGGCTTGGCTGACCTTTGGTCATGTCTAGTGTTTTGGACCGAAGCTTTCTTTGAAAGCTTGGCTGGCTGTGAAGCCATGTCTAATTCCTGGACCGGAGTCTTAGACTAGCATTGCACTGATTCCTGAAATTCTCATTAAGAATTTTGATATCTTTTCCAACTTAATTTTCGAAAAATACAAAAAAAAAAAATTACAAAATCATAAAATTCAAAAATATTTCTTGTTTGAGTCTAGTGTCTCATCTTAAGTTTGGTGTCAAATGCATGTTTTTGTTATATTTTTCGAATCCATGCATGTATTTCTTTGTTTTGATCTTTGAATTCTGTTGGCTTGAGTGTTTGTATGTCTCATATAGTGTCAGCAGTATACAAACTGCTAAGTTTGGTGTCTTGCATGCATTGTTATTTCATTCTTGTTGCATTTTGATTAATTAAAAATCCAAAAATATTTTTAATTTGTGTCTTTTCAAGTCAATGATACAAAGAATTGAAGATTCAGAACATACTGCAGAGGAATTATACAGAAAAAGCTGAGCATTCAAAAATGCCCAGTGAAGAAGACAGACTGGCGTTTAAACGCCAGCCAGGGTACCTGGTTGGGCGTTTAACGCCCAAAGAGGTAGCATTTTGGGCGTTAAACGCCAGAATGTATACCATTCTGGGCGTTTAACGCCAGGATGGTGCTAGGGGGAAGATTTTGTTTTCAAAATCAATTTTTTTCAAGTTTTCAAAGTTTTTCAAAATCAAATCTTTTTCAAATCATATCTTTTCAATCAAATGTTTTCAAAATCAATTTCTTTCCTTTTTCAAAGATACTTACTAACAATTAATGATTTGATTGAACATTTTTTGCCTTTTCTGTTGAGGAGGGTTTTATGTTTGAATCATATCTTTTCTTGTTAGGCAAGTCACTAATTTTCAAAATTATATCTTTTCAAATTATTTTCAAATCATATCTTTTAAAATTGTTTTCAAATCATATTTTCTCAATCACATTTTTTTTAAAATCAATCATATCTTCTTAACCACATCTTTTTCAAAATAGTTTTCAATCAAATCTTTTTAATTTCTAATTTCAAAATCTTTTTCAAAAATCATTTTATTTCTTTCCCACTTTCATTTTCGAAAATTAAGTGATGTTTTTCAAAAATATTTTCAAAATCTTCCACTTAATTTTCGAAAATTACTTCCCCTCTTCTCACATCCTTCTATTTATGGAGTACTACTCCTTCTTAATGCACAATTCGAACTCTATCTAATCAAGTTCGAATTCTTCTACCTTCTTTTCTTCTATTTTTCTCCTCCTCTGACACTTCAAGGAATCTCTATACTGTGACATAGAGGATTCCACATTTTTCTGTTTCTCTTCTCTTTCTTATGAGCAGGAGCAGAGACAAAGGCATTCTTGTTGAAGCTGACCCTGAACCTGAGAGAACCTTGAAGCGAAATCTAAGAGAAGCTAAAACACAACTCTCTGTTGAGGACCTGACCGAATTCTTCAAGGAAGAAGAACCCATGGCAGCCGAAAACAACAACAATGCCAACAATGCAAGGAAGGTGCTGGGTGACTTCACTGCACCTACTCCTGATTTCTATGGGAGAAGCATCTCTATCCCTGCCATTGGAGCAAACAACTTTAAGCTTAAGCCTCAATTAGTTTCTCTAATGCAACAGAATTGCAAGTTCCATGGACTTCCAATGGAAGATCCTCATCAGTTTTTAGCTGAATTCTTGCAAATCTGTGACACAGTCAAGACTAATGGGGTAGACCCTGAGGTCTATAGACTGATGCTATTCCCTTTTGCTGTAAGAGACAGAGCTAGAATATGGTTGGACTCTCAACCTAAAGAAAGCCTGGACTCTTGGGAAAAGCTAGTCAATGCCTTCTTGGCAAAGTTCTTTCCACCTCAAAGATGGAGTAAGCTTAGAGTGGAAGTCCAAACCTTCAGACAGAAGGATGGAGAATCCCTCTATGAAGCTTGGGAAAGATACAAACAATTAATCAGAAGATGTCCCTCAGACATGCTTTCTGAATGGAGCATCATAGGTATTTTCTATGATGGTCTCTCTGAACTATCCAAGATGTCTTTGGATAGCTCTGCTGGAGGATCTCTTCATCTGAAGAAGACGCCTGCAGAAGCTCAAGAGCTAATTGAAATGGTTGCAAATAACCAATTCATGTACACTTCTGAAAGGAATCCTGTGAACAATGGGACTAGTCAGAAGAAAGGAGTTCTTGAGATTGATACTCTGAATGCCATACTGGCTCAGAACAAGATATTGACTCAACAAGTCAATTTGATTTCTCAAAGTCTGTCTGGAATGCAAAATGCACCTGGCAGTACTAAGGAAGCTTCATCTGAGGAAGAAGCTTATGATCCTGAGAACCCTTCAATGGAAGAGGTGAATTACCTAGGAGAACCCTATGGAAACACCTATAATTCTTCATGGAGAAATCACCCAAATTTCTCATGGAAGAATCAAGAGAGACCTCAACAAGGTTTCAATAATAATAATGGTAGAAGAAACAGGTTTAGCAATAACAAGCCTTTTCCATCATCTTCTCAGCAACAGACAGAGAGTTCTAAGCAGAGTACCTCTGACTTAGCAACAATGGTCTCTGATCTAATAAAGACCACTCAAAGTTTCATGACTGAAACAAGGTCCTCCATTAGGAATTTGGAAGGACAAGTGGGTCAGCTGAGCAAGAAAGTTACTGAACTCCCTCCTAGTACTCTCCCAAGTAATACAGAAGAAAATCCAAAAGGAGAGTGCAAGGCCATAAACATGGCCGAATATGGAGAGGAAAGAGAGGAGGTGGACGCCACTGAGGAAGACCTCAATGGGCGTGCACCAATCTCCTCTGAGTTCCCCAATGAGGAACCATGGGAATCTGAGGCTCAAAATGAGACCATAGAGATTCCATTGGACTTACTCCTGCCTTTCATGAGCTCTGATGAGTATTCTTCCTCTGAAGAGGATGAGCATGTCACTGAAGAGCAAGTAGCTAAATACCTTGGAGCAATCATGAAGCTAAATGACAAGTTATTTGGAAATGAGACTTGGGAAGATGAACTGCCCTTGCTCACCAAAGAACTGGATGACTTGTCTAGGCAGAAACTGCCTCAAAAGAGGCAGGATCCTGGGAAGTTTTCTATACCTTGTACCATAGGCACCATGACCTTCAAGAAGGCCTTGTGTGACTTAGGGTCAAGTGTAAACCTCATGCCCCTCTCTGTAATGGAGAAATTAGGGATCTTTGAGGTGCAAGCTGCAAAAATCTCACTAGAGATGGCAGACAACTCAAGAAAACAAGCCTATGGACTTGTAGAGAATGTCTTGGTAAAAGTTGAAGACCATTACATCCCTACTGATTTCGTAGTCCTAGAGACTGGGGAGTGCATGGATGAATCCATCATCCTTGGCAGACCCTTCCTAGCCACAGCAAAGGCTGTGATTGATGTTGATAGAGGAGAGTTGATCATTCAAGTGAATGAAGAATCCTTGGTGTTTAAGGCCCAAGGACATCCCTCTATCATCATGGAGAGGAAGCATGAAGAGCTTCTCTCAAAACAGAGCCAAGCAGAGCCCCCACAGTCAAACTCTAAGTTTGGTGTTGGGAGGCCACAACCAAACTCTAAGTTTGGTGTTGAACCCCCACATTCAAACTCTAAGTTTGGTGTTGGGAGGTTCCAACACGGTTCTGAGTATTTCTGAGGCTCCATGAGAGTCCTCTGTCAAGCTACTGACATTAAAGAAGCGCTTGTTGGGAGGCAACCCAATGTTTTATAGTTAACTATTTTCTTTTGTTATTTTATCTTTTTTGTAGGTTGATGATCATAAGAAGTCACAAAAACAATGAAAAAAGCAAAAACAGAATGAAAAACAGGAAGAAAAACAGCACACCCTGGAGGAAGATGCTGCTGGCGTTTAAACGCCAGTAAGCCTAGCAGTTGGGCGTTTAACGCCCAGTCTGGCACTATTCTGGGCGTTTAACGCCAGAAAGGGGCACCAGACTGGCGTTAAACGCCAGAAAAGGGCTAGAACCTGGCGTTAAACGCCAGGAATGGGCACCAGCCCGGCGTTTAACGCTAGAAATGACTCAAAACGTGAATTTTGATGCCATTTGGTGCAGGGATGACTTTTCCTTGACACCACAGGATCTGTGGACCCCACAGGACCCCACCATCACTCTCTCTCTTCTTCCCCCATTCACCAATCACCTCAACACCTCTTCCCCAAAAACCCTTCACCTATCAAATCCCATCTTTCTCTTCACCACTCACATCCATCCTTCATAAAACCCCACCAACCTCACCCTTCAAATTCAAACCACTTTCCCTCCCAAACCCACCCATAATGGCCGAACCATTACCCCCCCTCTCTCCTATATATACCCTTCTTCACTCCTTCATTTTCACACAACCTAAACACCACTTCTCCCCCTCTTTGGCCGAACACACCACCATCCCCCTCTTCTTCATCTCTTCTTCTTCTACTCTCTTCTTTCTTCTTTTGCTCGAGGACGAGCAAACATTTTAAGTTTGGTGTGGTAAAAGCGTTGCTTTTTCGTTTTTCCATAACCATTTATGGCATCCAAGGCCGGAGAAACCTCTAGAAAGAGGAAAGGGAAGGCAAAAGCTTCCACCTCCGAGTCATGGGAGATGGATAGATTCCTCTCAAGGGTGCATCAAGTCCACTTCTATGAAGTTGTGGCCTTGAAAAAGGTGATCCCCGAAGTCCCCTTTTCACTCAAAAAGGGTGAATATCCGGAGATCCGCCATGAGATCCGAAAAAGAGGTTGGGAAGTACTTACCAACCCCATTCAACAAGTCGGAATCTTGATGGTTCAAGAGTTCTATGCCAATGCATGGATCACCAAGAACCATGACCAAAGTGTGAACCCGAATCCAAAGAATTATCTCACTATGGTTCGGGGGAAATACTTGGATTTTAGTCCGGAGAGTGTGAGGGTGGCGTTTAACTTGCCTATAATGCAAGGAGATGAGCATCCTTACACAAGAAGGGTCAACTTTGATCAAAGGTTGGACCAAGTCCTCACAATCATATGTGAAGAGGGCGCACAATGGAAGCAAGATTCAAGAGGAAAGCCGGTTCAATTGAGAAGGCATGACCTCAAGCCCGTGGCTAGAGGATGGTTAGAGTTCATACAACGCTCAATCATCCCCACTAGCAACCGGTCCGAAGTTACCATAGACCGGGCTATCATGATCCATAGCATCATGATTGGAGAAGAAGTGGAAGTTCATGAGGTCATAGCCCAAGAACTCTACAAGGTGGCGGATAAGTCCTCTACCTTAGCAAGGTTAGCCTTTCCTCACCTCATTTGTCACCTCTGTTATTCAGTTGGAGTTGACATAGAGGGAGACACCCCCATTGATGAGGACAAGCCCATCACCAAGAAAAGGATGGAGTACACAAGAGACCCCTCTCATCAAGAGATCCCTGAGATGCCTCAAGGGATGCACTTTCCTCCACAAAACTATTGGGAGCAACTAAACACCTCCCTAGGAGAATTGAGTTCCAACATGGGACAACTAAGGGTGGAGCATCAAGAACACTCCATCATCCTTCATGAAATTAGAGAAGACCAAAGAATCATGAGGGAGGAGCAACAAAGACAAGGAAGAGATATTGAGGAGCTCAAGCACTCCATAGGATCTTCAAAAGGAAGAAAGAGCCGCCATCACTAAGGTGGACCCGTTCTTTGATTTCCTTGTTATTTGTTCTTCTGTTTTTCGATTTTTTATGCTTATGTTTATCCATGTTTGTGTCTTGTGATCATTAGTGTCTTAGTGTCTATGCCTTAAAGTTATGAATGTCCTATGAATCCATCACCTTTCTTGAATAAAAACGTGCTTAAATTGAAAAGGAAAAGAATTGCATGAATTTTAAATTTTATAACAGTTTAATTATATTGATGTGGTGGCAATACTTTTGTTCTCTGAATGTATGCTTGAACAGTGCATATGTCTTTTGAATTTGTGGTTCATGAATGTTGGCTCTTGAAAGAATGATGAAAAAGGAGACATGTTACTGAGGATCTGAAAAATCATTAGAAATGATTCTTGAAGCAAGAAAAAGCAGTGAATACAAAAAAGAGAAAAAAAAACCGAAAAAAAAGAGAAAAAGAAAGAAATAAGAGTTGTGATCCAAGGCAAATAAGAGTGTGCTTAAGAACCCTGGACACCTCTAATTGGGGACTTTAGCAAAGCTGAGTCACAATCTGAAAAGGTTCACCCAATTATGTGTCTGTGGCATGTATGTATCCGGTGGTAATACTGGAAGACAGAGTGCTTTGGGCCACGGCCAAGACTCATAAAGTAGCTGTGTTCAAGAATCATCATACTTAACTAGGAGAATCAATAACACTATCTGGATTCTGAGTTCCTAAAGAAGCCAATCATTCTGAATTTCAAAGGATAGAGTGAGATGCCAAAACTATTCAGAGGCAAAAAGCTAAAAGCCCCGCTCATCTAATTAATACTGATCTTCATAGATGTTTTTGGAGTTCATTGCATATTCTCTTCTTTTTATCTTATTTGATCTTCAGTTGCTTGGGGACAAGCAACAATTTAAGTTTGGTGTTGTGATGAGCGGATAATTTGTACACTTTTTGGCATTGTTTTTAGTATGTTTTTGGTATGATCTAGTTAGTTTTTAGTATATTTTTATTAGTTTTTAATTAAAATTCAATTTTCTGGACTTTACTATGAGTTTGTGTGTTTTTCTGTGATTTCAGGTATTTTCTGGCTGAAATTGAGGAACCTGAGCAAAAATCTGATTCAGAGACCAAAAAGGACTGCAGATGCTGTTGGATTCTGACCTCCCTGCACTCGAGGTGGATTTTCTGGAGCTACAGAAGCCCAATTGGCGCGCTCTCAACGGCGTTGGAAAGTAGACATCCTGGGCTTTCCAGCAATATATAATAGTCCATACTTTGCCCAAGATTTGATGGCACAAACCGGCGTTCAAAGTCACCTCAAGAAATCCCAGCGTTAAACGCTGGAACTGGCACCCAAATGGGAGTTAAACGCCCAAACTGGCACCAAAGCTGGCGTTTAACTCCAAGAAGAGTCTCTACACGAAAAATGCTTCATTGCTCAGCCCAAGCACACACCAAGTGGGCCCGGAAGTGGATTTTTATGTCATTTACTCATTTCTGTACACCTTAGGCTACTAGTTTTCTATAAGTAGGACCTTTTACTATTGTAATAGGAATCTTCGGATCTTTGGAACCTTTTTCTTTAGATCTTTTGATCACTATGGGAGGCTGGCCTCACGGCCATGCCTAGACCTTGTTCTTATGTATTTTCAACGGTGGATTTTCTACACACCATAGATTAAGGTGTGGAGCTCTGCTGTACCTCGAGTATTAATGCAATTACTATTGTTCTTCCATTCAATTCCTCTTATTCTTTGTCCAAGATATCACTTGTTCTTCAACATGATAAAGGTGATGATTGACGCCCATCACCATTCTCACTCATGAACAAGGTGACTGACAACCATTCTTGTTCTACAAGCATCTGAGGCTTAGTGAATATCTCTTGGATTTCTGATTGCACGATGCATGGTTGATCGCCTGACAACCGAGTGCTCGCCTGACAAACGAGCCAACCATTCCGTGAGATCAGAGTCTTCGTGGTATAGGCAAGAACTGATGGCGGCATTCAAGAGAATCCGGAAGGTCTAACCTTGTCTGTGGTATTCTGAGTAGGATTCAATGACTGAATGACTGTGACATGCTTCAAACTCCTGAGGGCGGGGCGTTAGTGACAGACGCAAAAGAATCACTGGATTCTATTCCGGCCTGATTGAGAACCGACAGATGAATTCCGCTATGCTGTGACCAGAGCATATGCAATCGTTTTCAATGAGAGGATGGGAGGTAGCCACTGACAATGGTGAAACCCTACACGAGCTTGCCATGGAAAGGAGTAAGAAGGATTGGATGAAGGCAGTAGGAAAGCAGAGAGACGGAAGGGAAGGCATCTTCATGCGCTTATCTGAAGTTCCTACCAATGAATTACATAAGTATCACTATCCTTATCTTTTATGTTATTTTCGTTCATCATCATATACATTTGAGTTTGCCTGACTAAGATTTACAAGATGACCATAGCTTGCTTCAATACTAACAATCTCCGTGGGATCGACCCTTACTCACGTAAGGTATTACTTGGACGACCCAGTGCACTTGCTGGTTAGTTGTGCGAAGTTGTGTAATGCCATGGAATTGAACCACCAAGTTTTTGGAGTTCATGACCGGGGATTATGAGAGTTGTGAAAAGAATTGTTCACAATTTCGCGCACCACTAAGCCACAATCATCATACCCATACACAACATCTCAATACCCAAACATCATAGAACAACAAATTACACTAGGGTTGAGAATCTTACCACACCCAAGGTCCAAAGAGACAAGATTAACCTTCTCCTTCAAGAGAGTTGGGTCCTATAACATCAAAGAGCCCAAAATCTCAACATTTTTGCTCATAAAACTCGAAAATAAGGCTGGAAATTCGAAGAGAAAAACGTGGCTTAACTCAAGATTGATTGTATGGTTTTTGTAGAGCTCTTCGCGGTGAGCACGTGGCCAAAAACGGTGCGGCAATCGGAGCTCTAGATCAAAAGTTATGGTGGTTTGAAGATTAACCAAGGGAGAGAACTTGAGAGAGTGTTCTTCCCTCTTGTGCCTCCAATTTCAGCATGTGAGTGTGTTTAGTGAGAAGAGAGAATGCTGAAAACTAGGGTTTTGGTTTAGTTATGTTGGGCCAAGGGCCCACTTTGGGTCCGGTTGGCCCGGTTTGGCCCGTTCGGTCCAATCTTGGTCTGAATTCTATAAAATTGGTACCGAAATTCTCGTCTCAATCTCCTCTATCACATTTAGCCATAAAAATCACATTTAGGGCTTTCTAGAATAAATTCTCATTTATGGGTTAATTAGCTATTAATTAACCGGATTTTACATTCTACCCACCTAATTGGGAATTTTGCCCACAAAATTCAAATGCAATTACCTGAGAATAAGTGCGGATAATCCGTTCGCATCTCCGACTCAAGTTCCCAAGTGTGTTCCTCAACACCGCCTCGACTTCATGCCACTTTGACTAATGAAACCTTTTTTCCACGCAACCGCTTGATACTGGTATCATCAATTCTGACTGGAGCCACTGGAAGCGTCAAATCTTCCCTTAACTGAACCGACGCGGGTTCTAACACATGGCTAGCATCAGGAGTGTACTTCCGAAGCTGCGACACATGAAACACGTCGTGCAAGTTTGAAAGATGAGGTGGTAGGGCCAGCCGATACGCCACCGGTCCAATGCTCTCCAGGATCTGAAATGGACCAATGTATCGAGGATTCAACTTTTTTGCTCTAATCGCCCTACCTACTCCCGTGGTCGGAGTAACCTTAAGGAAAACATGGTCTCCTTCCTCAAATTCTAAGGGCTTTCGCTTCTGATCGGCGTAACTCTTTTGACGACTCTGCGCCGTAAGCATCCTATCTCGGATTTTCTTGACTTGTTCAGTGGTCTCAGCTATCATTTCCGGCCCCAACAAGCTTTTCTCTCCAGCTTAATACCAACATAGCGGAGATTGACATTTCCTCTCATACAAGGCCTTATACGGAGCCATTTTAATGCTCGCATGATAACTATTATTGTATGCAAATTCCACTAATGGCATATACCGATCCCAACTCGCCGGTTGGTCCAAAACACAAGCTCTCAACATATCCTCTAGTGTTTGGATCGTCCTCTCGGATTGACCATCTATTTGAGGATGGTAACCCGTGCTCAAGCTTAATCGGGTTCCAAAAGCTTTCTGAAATGCACCCTAAAATCTTGAAGTGAAACGAGGATCTCTATCAGAGATTATAGTTGCAGGTACACCATGAAGTCTCACAATCTCCTTTATGTATAACCGTGCTAGCTCCTCAAGGGTGTAAGTCATCCGAATGGGTAAAAAGTGAGCTGACTTCGTCAGGCGGTCCACAATCACCCAGATAGCATCAAAACTAGCCCTAGTCCTTGGCAATCCTAATACAAAGTCCATTGCAATACTTTCCCACTTCCATTGTGGAATCTCTAAAGGTTGCAACATCCCGGAAGGTCTTTGATGTTCAATCTTTACCTTTTGACAAGTTAAGCACTTTGAAACATATTCCGCCACATCATTCTTCATACCCGGCCACCAAAACATCGCCTTTAAATCATGGTACATCTTAGTACTTCCCGGGTGAATGGAGAATCCGCTTTTATGTGCCTCCTTTAAGATATCTTGCCTCAAAGTGCCAACATCCGGCAGAATGATCCTGCCCTTGAATCTCTATAACCCATCTTTTTCTTCCGACACTCTCCACTATTTTCCTTGCTCAATAGCCGGTAACACCTTCCATAACGCTTCATCATTTTGATGAGCCTTCAGGAGTTCGGACTTAAAGTCACTTGAGATTTCTAATCGGCTCAAACACAAGGTTCCAGATACTTCTCGAGCACCAATTTTTAGACTCTCGAATCCCTTGAGTAACTTCTCCTCTTGAAGCATCATCCAAGCCGCATATAACGACTTCCGACTTAACGCATCCGCCACTACATTCGCCTTTCCCGGATGGTAATGCAACTCAAAGTCGTAGTCCTTCAACAATTCTATCCACCTTCTCTGCCTCATATTAAGCTCTTTCTGATTAAAGAGATACTTCAAACTCTTGTGATCGGAGAAGACTTGGAACTTAAACCCATAGAGGTAATGCCTCTATACCTTCAAGGTAAACACGACCGCAGCAAGCTCCAAATCGTGTGTAGGATAATTAACTTCATGTGGTCTCAACTGCCGTGAGGCATACGCCACCACATTCTGATGTTGCATCAGCGCGCACCCTAGACCCTTTAATGAGGCATCACAATACACCTCAAATGGCTCGTTTGGCTCAGGTAACACTAACACAGGTGCAGTGGTCAACTTTTTCTTCAATGTCTGAAAGCTCTCTTCGCACTCAGGAGTCCAAACAAACGGAGTGTCTTTGCGGGTTAACTTTGTCATTGGCAACGCTATCTGTGAAAAGCCCTTGATAAACCTTCGGTAATAGCTCACTAAACCCAGAAAACTTCTTAACTCTATTACGGTGGTTGGTTGCTTCCAATCCATCACAGCCTCCACCTTAGTTGGATCTACGGCTATTCCCTTCTTACTCACCACGTGACCCAAAAACTTCACCTCACTCTTCCAAAACTCACATTTAGAGAGTTTTGCATAGAGTTTCTTCTCCTTTAGAATCTGCAACACGGTCCTCAAGTGTTCCACATGCTCTTCTTCAGTCTTGGAATAAATTAGTATGTCATCAATGAAGACAACAACGAATTTTTCCAGAAACGGACGGAAAACTCTATTCATGTAATCCATAAACACTGCAGGAGCGTTCGTCAATCTAAAAGACATTACAGTGTACTCGTAATGACCATAACGAGTCCTGAAAGCGGTCTTAGGGATATCCTCACCCCTCACCCTTATCTGGTGATAACCGGATCGTAAATCGATCTTGGAGAAAACTCCAGCTCCTTGTAACTGATCCATGAGATCATCAATTCTCGGCAATGGGTACTTATTCTTTATTGTGACCTTGTTCAGTTGCCTGTAATCCACACAGAGCCGCATACTCCCATCTTTCTTCTTTACCAGTAGCACTGGCGCACCCCACGGAGAGACACTTAGTCGTATAAAATTCTTTCCCAACAAATCCTCTAACTGAGACTTTAGCTCGTTCATCTCTAACGGTGACATTCTATAAGGAGCACTTGAGATTGGGCCTGCCCCAGGCACCAATTCAATAGCAAACTCAACCTCTCGGTTAGGTGAAAACTCATCAATATCATCGGGAAATACTTCCGGAAACTCACACACAACCGGAATCTGTTCCAACCTTTGATCATCACCCGAAACACCCGCGGTTAACAACAGGATACCCTGACATTCGGTTCCGGAACAGTTCACCATCATCGAATTCAAGTAATAATTATTCACCACGACCGGCCCTTCTGTATCTTCCGGCATAAAGTACACCGACTTTGTAGAACAATCAAGCAGGACATGGTTCTCGGATAACCAGTCCAATCCCAAGATAAGATCAAGACCGATCATCGGCAAGCAGACTAAATTATGAACAAAATCACGCTGCTTGAACCTAAAGGAAACCTTCGGGCATCTTAGCCTAGTTACCATGGCTTCATGGGTCGCATTATACACTTTTAGGTCATAACCTAAGGTTACAATCTTCAATCCTAACTCATGGGCTTTCTCAAATGCAATGAATGAATGCGATGCTCCCGAATCAAATAAAGTATTTAAAGTTTGACCAGCTATTTCACAGTTACCTCGAATGAGTGTCTCAGATCCCTCAGCACCTATAGCTGAAGTGGTGAACACCCGACCAGTCTGTTGTGCTTTCCTAGCACCTTGTTTCTGCTTCTCCGGGCAGCTTGCGGCTTTATGCCCCGCTTTTCCACAATTGTAGCACAAGCCCCATCCGGCCTTGCATGGTGCTCCTGGATGGTGACTCCCACATCTAGTACAAGCTTAATCATTCTGAGGCTGCTTCCCAAACTTCTTCCCTTGGGAGTTATTGTTGTTGTTGGGCCTCCTGAAAGAGCTTCCCCTCTTGAAAGATGGACCTCTAGCTGCAAAGCTCTTCCCTCGGTTCTGTGGGAATGATCCTTTGTGAATCCCTTTCTCAGCGGTTGCCCTTTTTACACACTCTTCAGCAACCCTACACTTGTTTACCAACTCGGAGAAAGTTCTAATCTCCATTGGTCCCACTGAGCTGAAGATATCGCTCCGGAGTCCTCCTTCATACTTAACACACTTCCATTCCTCATATTCCACCGGAGTCCCTTGGCACATACGAGAGAACCTGAACAGCTCCTCAAACTTGTTAGTATACTCTGATATGGACATGGCACCCTGCTTCAGTTGCAGTAACTCAAGTTCCTTAGCCGTCCTGGCAGAAGTCGGAAAGTACTTCTTATAGAACTCTTCTCGAAAGACATTCCAGGTGATATAGTCATCACCCTGATGCAAAAGACATTGGATCCCTTGCCACCAATGCGACGCTTCACCGGTGAGCATATAGGTAGCAAACTCAACACGCTATCCTTCAGGTACCACTTGTGCTTGCAGTGCTCGCTCTATAGCCTGAAACTATGTATCAGCCTCAGTCGGGCTAGCAGTTCCCTTGAACTTAGGCGGATTAACCTTCAAAAATTTTGCCAGTGTCATCGGGCCCTGAACTCCACCTCCATCATTACCATGGTTGTTCATCTGTTGACCAAGAGCCTCAGCAGTGGCTTGCATAGCAGCAGCCATGTTCTCCAACGCAGTCATAAAGTTTACCGGGTCATTAGGGTTATTCTCCGGCGCACGAGCATTTGTACGACCTCTCACACTACCTCTACCGCATCCACGAGGTGCCATCTGGTTCCTATACACACCAAACAATCGATATTAAGTTGATCAGTCTCAATATCGGAAGTCTAGTGCTTCAAAGTCCCAAATGCATGCTCATGAACGTTTATGCCAATTATATCAAGCAGATATACTAATAGCACATAACACACATACAGAGAATACACAGAAGCATAGTCAGTCCATCCCTCAGGCTCTACAGGAACGAACTGCTCTGATACCATAATGTAACACCCTACCATACAGAGTCTTATGCTTAAGTCATAATTCAGAGATGGCAAAGTATTATGACCTCTAAAATAAAAATTTAGTACATATAGTAGTATGAATGATTGATTATAACTAGGAGCCTTTATAGAAAAAGGGGAAAATAAAAATCGCAACTCAAAAGCACAACACTCCGATCGATAACGTAACGAACAAGGATAAACCAACGCGAGATTATATATATACAAAGGAGTGTCAAAAACAGGAATATCAAGACTCAAAATCCAGCTGCGAAGATAACCGGTCCGAGCATAGCAATATATATACATATGATAAAATAAGGAAACCCCAAATGAAACCCAAAGGGACATAAATACAGAAACCTATTCTCCAAAATCTCCCATAAGAGGAGTCATCACAGTTTGTATTATTTAATGGAGATAAAAGTATCTAAGCAAAACATATAAACTAAAACAGAGTCCCCAAGAATAAAGGATCTTTGCTAATCCAGAAGTCTCCAGCAGGCCTCAGCGAGAAACCTCACGTCCTGCATATGAAAACCACAAAATCTACATGGGTGAGAACCAGAGGTCCCCAGCATGTTAACAGCTTCCACATATATAATACATAATAATAGAGGAAAGCCGAAGGCAATCCTAGAACTTCCTCCAGATAATTCAAAGTTTATAAACAAGCTAAACCATAAAAGGGCATCTGACTAAAGATTCTTCAGTCTAAATAATGCTTTCCTTTCCAATTCCTTCAAACCTCCCAACCACCAACAGGAGTATAATGTAGCAAACACAGTTATATCAAACAAGAAATATACAAATAGGAACAATTAAGGCATTTAGACAATTAGCAAGTAATATGCAGTCAAATAGGCAATCTCAAACAATTTATATAGTATGCATATGATGAATGCCTGTCCCTAGTGGCTGATGATATCATCTGTTGGTTATAGAGCCAACCCGACAAGTCCTTGTAGCTAACCATTGGACTGTCCCTCTGTCACGCATCCCCAACTCGAGTTATACTCATCATAAACTTGATCATAATCATGATCTATATCCATCACCTTCACTGGTGAATATTTACGGGGGCGAGCTCATCCGGGTCTTTCACAGTGCCCGGCCACACTTATGACATAGGGTCAAAAGAGCTTCGAGTCTCAACCTGGAGCACATGGTGGCTAGCCACTGCTTCCTCCTAGGAAAACTCTAATCTCCAACAGTGGAAGTGCAACATTCACAATTCATTCAACAGCATATATGCATTTATACATAGCCATAATCATGGCTCCGCCGTAACACGGCAATAATCTAGCCATCCGGCTCACGGTTAAATCCATAACCAGCCAATTCATTAACAATTACGGCCCTTCGGCCCATGGCATAACAAGCACTTCCACCACCATCCTCCGCATCTCACATAATCATGCTTGATCCTCATTGATCATTCATCTTTCCCTTGCTTCACTCGCAAGTTACCACATTCACTAGCTCATTTTCTAATAGCTAGGCATATCATAATGATTTAAGACATAAGTGGTGAGATCGGGGGCTTAGAAGTATGAGATTTGGCTTTTAAAACTCAAAAATCAACTTTGGGATGAAAATAGGGCCACGCGTACGCACACTCCACGCGCACGCGTGGATGGCCTCAAAAACTCATCGACGCGTATGCGTCATGCACGCTAATGCGTGGATTGAAAAATATCCAAGCGACGCGCACGCGTCAGCCACGCGTACGCGTGGGTGCTCTCGTGCCCCTAGCACAAAGCTGGCACAATTCTGGCACAACTCTCGGGCAAAATGGCTGGGCATTGGGTGCAGCACATCGGCGCGCCCGCGCACACCACGCGCACGCGTGGATGGCATTTTCCGGAAGAACGGCGCGTACGCGCCAAGTGCGCCTACACGCGAGGGGTCATTCTGCTAAAAATTTTCTAAGTTAAAAGCTGCAGAATTCACATATTTAAACCCCAATCTTCCAACGTACATAACTTCCTCATTTTAAATCGTTTTTCATCCGTTCTTCAAACGGCATGGACATCCCAGATCCAACTTCATTTCTAAATAGATTTGGTACAAAACGGAGATCTGTAGTCCAAGTTATGTCCCGTCAAAGTATACCCAAAAACCATATTTTCATACAAAACCACAAGGTGCCATTTCCAAACAAGCCATTTTCAACTCTTTTCAAAATCAATCAAAACATGCCAATTTCATCCCCTTTCTTTGAAATCAATCAAAATATATCAAATTCAACATCAAGCCTCCTCAACTCACACTTTGACACTTTACCACAATTTACAAAATCACTATCCCATCATTTTAACCCACTTCACCCAAGTGGCTCAAACTCAAACACACTGACATATCATATACTCTTCCTCATACCAATTCTCAACAACACCAATTCCAATAAATCATCATTGTACCCAATTAATATCATACTCACCATCAACATGGTTCAACCCACAATTCAACCATAACCAATCATCAAGCATATATCACAACATGCATATTTCTCATATATCATACCATCAAGGCATAAAAAATCATAATCACATATATGACCACATCATATATATCTACCATTCAACAACATCAACAATTCAATGCCTATCTTAGGGCCTCTAGCCTAAGTATTTCCTACCACATTACATATTAGATACGAGAAACCGAACCATACCTTAGCCGATTTCCCAAGCTCAACTGGAGCACTTCCAAACCACTTTTTCTCAAGCTCTCAAGGCCTCAACGCTTTCAAGAACAGATTTTTCACCACCAAATCCCTTTTCAAGCTTTTCAAAATCACCAAATCAAGCTCCAACATTCACATATACATAACCTAAGCCACAATCATCATACCCATACACAACATCTCAATACCCAAACATCATAGAACAACAAACTACACTAGGGTTGAGAATCTTACCACACCCAAGGTCCAAGGAGACAAGATTAACCTTCTCCTTCAAGAGAGTTGGGTCCTATAACATCAAAGAGCCCAAAATCTCAACATTTTTGCTCATGAAACTCGAAAACAAGGCTGGAAATTCGAAGAGCAAAACGTGTCTTAACTCAAGATTGATTGTATGGGTTTTGTAGAGCTCTCCGCGGTGAGCGCGTGGCCAAAAATGGTGCGGCAATCGGAGCTCTAGATCAAAAGTTATGGTGGTTTGAAGATCAACCAAGGGAGAGAACTTGAGAGAGTGTTCTTCCCTCTTGTGCCTCCAATTTCAGCATGTGAGTGTGTTTAGTGAGGTGAGAGAATGCTGAAAACTAGGGTTTTGGTTTAGTTATGTTGGGCCAAGGGCCCACTTTGGGTCCGGTTGGCCCGGTTTGGCCCGTTCGGTCCAATCTTGGTCCGAATTCTATAAAATTGGTACCGAAATTCTCGTCTCAATCTCCTCTATCACATTTAGCCATAAAAATAACATTTAGGGCTTTCTAGAATAAATTCTCATTTATGGGTTAATTAGCCATTAATTAACCGGGTTTTACACCTTGCTCTATCAGCATACGATAACCAAGCACACCACACCTGCCACGTAAACTCACAGGAAAAAAATAAATGATGTACAAATTCTATATCCTTTTTACTCAAAACACATATATTGTCATTATGATTAATAATGTCGAGTCTACTCAGCCTCTCCTTCGTGTTGATCCTGCTTACTAAAACAAACCATGCAAATAGTTCAACTTTTGGAGGAACCAAACCTCTCCAAATAGAACTAGTGAAGCTGTAACTCGTGATGTCCTCTGAGAGAGTCTCTTTCTGCAACACCTGCATAAAAGAATTAGTAGAAAAAACACCTTTTTGTTTTTATCAAATTTCCATACAACTGAATCCTCTCTATCAATTGATAATCTTATAACCTGTAACCGGTCGTGAAGTTGATTGAGCAACTCTAACTCCCATTGGAATAGTTCTCTCCTCCACTAGAAGTTTCATACCCACTCTAATCCATCCCGAAACCCACAGTCCCCTATTACGAATCCTTGTTGATTTGAAACAGAGAAGAGTCTCGGAAAATTATCTTTCAAAGAGCCACCTTGTAACCAAGTATCCTCCTAAAAATAAGTGCTTCTGCCATTTTCCACCTCCATAGACAAACCACTGATCATCATATCTCTTACCTGTTGCTCCTTAATATTAAGCTGGCAAATATCTTTCCATGGGCCTCCTCTTGATGGTAAAGGTTGGTTTGACAACATCACAGTTGGGTTCAACTGATTACAAGAGCATACAACTTTCTTTCAAAGCGGTCAGTCCTCCTTTGAGAAGCGCTACCACCACTTAAACAGAAGCAACACATTTCTAATTAAAGCATCTTCCACCTCGCAAGCCACCTAGCTTTTTCGGAGCTTGAACTACCTCCCATTTCACCAGTGGTATATCGTTATTCCCATTTTCTTTACTCCACAAGAACCTTTTCTGTAGTCCAATTATCTTTTCTGCAGAAGTGATCTTTCTCAATTAAATCCAAAATCCTCAATTAAAAATGAAACTAACTAAACCCAATCATGGACAAGGGTTAAAATGCAGAGGCTGACTTACCGGAAGAAAGAGCTGCCAATGGTGAAGAGATTGACGACAGCGATGAAGAACGATCTTGCTGGAGGTAACGATGAAAACTGAATAGCACAAAGGCGATTCTGTCTCTAACAACCTTGCTGGATGGCGGCGCGATGAAGACGGTGATGCTTCTGCCTTTACAGAAGAAAATTTTGCCTTTGACGGAGATGATTCTCTTCTGACGCGACAAAGATGTCACACTTTTGCCTCTGTTGCGACAATTCACCTTAAGCTAGGTGTCAGGCGCATGACGAGGTTCTGCGGTGACCTTGAGATGTTGCCCCTCCTAGTTGGCCTTTTTGCCATACCTGGAGAAGATGAAGAATAGCTTTTTTTTTCATGTGTTTTTTGTTTTTTTTTTTTTTGGTATGAATAACGGGTTTATGAGAGCATCAACAATATTAAAGCAATCTTTTTCAATGTGGATGAATAATCAGATGTGTTCCTGTATGGATAGCCGATTCCAAGATATAGCTAGTTGAGTTGCAAGTTCAAGCTCGCCTCTCCTTAGACCAAGGGGATTATGCGTCGGCTTCCTCCAAGAACGGCGGCGATAGGAACTTACAAAGTCACTCCAACGCTCAAGTAAGTAAGAGTGTGAAGTAATAGGAATGATATTCAGAGTGAATCACGTACCTGTGACCTAGGGAGTCACTTATATTTATAAAGTTGTATTTGAAACGGTTATCAGCATTTTCGTAACTGTTTTGAAGTGTTATAGCTGTTCATTCGGTAACTGTGTTTTGGGGTTTGTGTAGAGAGATTTGTGGAGAGATTTATGCCGATGTGGGTTGGCACGTGGTTATTTGATTTTATCGGATAAGTCGGTTAGGAGAGAAAAAACACGTATTCCACGTACTACTGATGTAGGACGTGTTTACTAAGTTTCAAGCAGATTTCGATTTATAGGTTTACTTGAGCCGAGTTATAGCCAACGGATCATAGTCCCCAAGCTTGACCTGTGAAAATTTTCAATTAAACAGGTTGAGCTTATGAGTTTTTGTGATGTTATAAATCGGAATGATAAATATAGCTTAGAATAGTGATTGTAATCATTGTTCGGAATAGTAATAGTAGTAGCCCCAAGCTCAACTTGTTGTATGAAAAAATGATAGTCATGCTTGGAATTTGATGTAGGTAAATAGTAAAGTAAAAGAAATTTGAGAATGATTAGGAATAAAGGTTAAATAAGGAGGATAAGCCTCCAGTTTAATCTGATGGCATGGAGAATAAAATATTTCTTTGAAAAAGATATGTAGTATGCATCAGCTTCATTTTGACTGATTTCGACTTATAGATACAAATTTGTTTGGAGTTATTAGCCCGACATATAAGTGTCGGGTTGTTTGGATTGAATCAGACTTTATAGAAGAAAATATGATTGAATTTGTTCCAATGTATAACTGTCGAATTGTTTGGATTTGGTTTTGATGGAAATTGTTTGTGCTTTTGATGAGCTGGTACTCAACATTGTTAGATGAACTTATTTGCTTTATATATGCGATGCTTTTGCTTCGATATGTTTATAAACTTCCTGATGATGTTTAAGTATAGTGAGGTTAATAGAGATAGCATGATTTACATGATAATTGTTCTATATGCCAGTTGATGCTTTGGAATAGTTTGATAAAAAAAAGTGTTTTTAACTTATAAGGCGTATAAATATTGATGAGAAAAAGAGGTAAACGTTGACTTAGTTTGGCAAATGTCAATAAATAATTATACAAGATAGGCTGAGTGATTTGGCAAATATCAATAAGTAATTATACAAGATAGGTTGAGTGATATGCGTTCCTATTGAAATTATAAGATTGAATAGGTATGACTGATAGTAATTAGTGAGGACTATTGTTGATAGGTCAAATAGATATGTTGATTGTTGTTGAGTTATTTGAAAAATTGGTGAACCGATATAATAGATCGATTTGGAATTGGACATAGTATATTTGGAGTTGTACCAACTTATAGGTTGGTTTGCTTGAAATTATTCTGACTCATAGGTGTTGGGTTTTTTAAAATGAGTTCGACTTATAGATGTTGGTTTGTTTGAATTGATAAATAGCTTGGTAGCTTGTACGTTTAAAAACCAAAGTATAGCTCGATTTTGATTAGTTGATTAAGCCGAAATGTTTGTTTGTGGATAGTATCTTCAAACAATAGAGGAGTAAAATTCGTGATTTGCTTGAAAACTAAATTATAATTCAGTAAGGAGAGCTGAATTTGAATAATGGATTTGGATATTCTTTTAGATAAGCTTGAGCGGTTGACTCAATGTCAATAGATTTGTAATTTACTTTTGGAATTTGACCATCCCAGTTGTAAGTTTGTTTTAGTATGAAAAGAATTGGTGATATATAACTTGGTAACGTGCTTTATGGGGGAGTATATCTCGGTCGAAGATTTGTATATGATTCTGAAGATTCGTGGCAGAGCGGTTTATGTTTATTGTGTATGAGATGACTTATAGATCAATTAAGAATGATGAAAATAATAGAAAAAATTTAAAGTAAAAGAGTAAAGATATTTCATTAATAAAGAAATAACACATCACCATATTGTCGTCTTATAGGCTAGGTTGTGACACACGTCTTTGTATATTGGTTTTGGTGTCGAGTGGTCGTTGGAGAGTGCACGACAGTACTATTGCTGCAAATGGTCAATAGCATACCAGATATGCTTAAAGAAGGTCAATCAACAATGAAATACAGATTGATAATATTGATAATATACAACTAAATATAATGTGACCAAGGTTATTATATGAAATGGTAAGATACATTAAGGTAAAATGGTTCAAGTATATAGGTTAGTGTATATCTTATAATAGGCCATGTCGTATTGAAGATTAAAGTAAAATAATATATAAGCGGTTATTCACCTCTCAATTGTCATTCAATTTAATTTTTGGATTTTTTTTATTGTAAATTCATGTTTTGAATTCGTCGGTTAAGACTATAACTGAATTCCTTTATTACGGGAGCAAAATAATTGAAGAAAATGAAAGAAAAAGACTTAAATAAAATAGTATGGATTAAATACGTTTCCTCTATTGATAGGTTTAGAGTGACTATTACCACAGTCATTATTCCCAAAGTGTGGTACTAGGACTTCTCTGGTCCTTTTCATCACCTTGTTCTTGAGTTGACTTTAAATTTGTCTTTTTATGTTGATCATAGTAATATATAAGACCCTTCCAATTTAAATGTGACAATGCAAACACATATTTTGAGTTTATTGAAAAACAAAGTAGTACTTACTAGCAATATCAACGTAAAAATAACTAGAGAAATTTGTGATAGATAAAAACAATTGAGAATAAATGTATCTCATTATGTCAATAAAATAAAAATTAAAAAAGTTTGCATTTATGCTGCTTCATTGAAAATTAATTAGAAAATGTTATAAGAAAGAAAAGAACAATTAGTATAAGAGTTGTTCCTGTTTGAATATGGATACTCGAACGTCGTTTGCTTGTTGGGGAGGCGGCGTTGGATACCTGTGACTGGGTGAGTCACCTGTATATATATTTTGTGTAACCATCCTTTTTTCGGTTATTCGTATCTTGTTTGTTTTGGTTTTGACGGAGTCTTATCAGTTGTTATCCTGATTTGTTGGGGTAGTTGTGGTTTAGTTGGAGAAATTGTTGGGGAGGGTATCTCCACCAGTTATATCCAGTTCCGAGGTTATTGCGGTTGTGGCCAGAGTTTGAGTAACGGATCAAGAGTAAATATTGTGAAGAGAGTAAAACAATATGAGATAAAAAATAAGACAGAACTCGTATTCCCAAGTAATATATGAATTTCTAAATGGGCTTGAAAGATTCGCTATTACTAAAAGCGTAGAATAGATGGTGAGTCTTTTTGAACTAATATCTTAAAAGTACGAAATTATTCATGTTCAAATTGTTTAGATCCTATGAAATTTTATTCTTGATCAAAGATAATGAAATTAATTTTGCTATTTGGTCAAATAGTTATATAATCTTCCGAAGGCAATATTTTTTATGTAAATATAAAAAACGAAATGTGTAGTATGTAACTAAAACTGCATACCGCTAAACAATGTTACCGAAAAATTTGAAATTTATAGTGCGTTACAGGATTTTGCTCTTTCACCATTAATTACATTCTGTAGAAGAAGGTAAAAATCAAGCGGAAAAGATAGTGGGGTTAGATATATGGCCTCACGGTGGGTGCCAAATGTTCCTGTGTAGATAGCCGATTTCAAGGTATAACTAGTTAAGGTGCAAGTTCAAGCTCGCCTCTCCTTAGACCAAGGGGATTATGCGTCGGCTTCCTCCAAGAACGGCGGTGATGGGCACCTGCAAAGGCACTCCAACGCTCAAGTAAGTAAGAGTGTGAAGTAATAGGAATGATATTCAGAGTGAATCGCGTACCTGTGACCTAGGGAGTCACTTATATTTATAAAGTTGTATTTGAAATGGTTATCAGCATTTCCGTAACTATTTTGAAATGTTATGGTTGTTCATCTGATAAATGTATCTTGGGGTTTGTGTAGAGAGATTTGCAAAGAGATTTATGCCGATTTGGGTTTGCACGTGGTTATTTGATTTTATCGGATAAGTCGGTTAGGAGAACAAAAACACGTACTCCACGTACTACTAACTGATGTAGGACATGTTTATTTAGTTTCAAGCAGATTCGGATTTATAGGTTTACTTGAGTCGAGTTATAGCCAACGGATCAAGATGTATTTTTGTTTTGTTTTTGGTAAATTATTTAAAATTTAAATATATAAAATTACAGTTAGTAATTCTAAAATTTAATTAATTAAAAAGAGATTTTTTCCAACACAATAAAAAAATATTTAGGTCTTTTTATAAATTAAATAAAAATAATTTTTATTTTTATTAAATTATAAAGATATTTTAATAAAAGTATATATGTTATATATTTAAAAAAAACAAAAATTTAATATTGACTTTGATAATATAATACATGTGTCATATTTTTATTTGTCTATTTATTATATCGATAAAATAATTTTGTGTGCATTAAATACGCCATTTTTTATGAACTATTAGATTTTATTAAATAAAAATAAAAAAATGTTATAGAAGGAGAATATTAATAGACTTTATAAATATAAAACATATTAAAGCATATATTCATCAATGTATTTTAATATAGAATATTTTAAAAATGATAAATATAATCTTTTGGTTTAAATTAAATAAAGGTTTAATTATTCTGTTAGTTCCTAAAATTTTACTAAATTTTTAATTAGGTTTTTATATTTTTTTTTTCAATTGGGTCTCTACATTGCTTTTAATTTTAAAATTACGTCCTTTTTATGTTAAAAATGTTAAAATTAACATAATATTTTTACCAAAATACATGCGGTAAAGAATTTAATTAAGTTTTTAATTATAAATACCTTCAATTTACGAAGAAATATTCGGTTAATTCTAATATTTTTTACATTAAGAAGGACTTAATTACAAAATTAAAGCAGTATAGGAACCCAATTGAAAAAAAAATATAGAGATCTAATTAAAAATTTGGTAAAATTATAAGAACCAACAGAATAATTAAACTTTAAATAAATTAAACATAAAATATATTTTTGGTGAAAAAATAAACATAAAATATATAAATACATACATACATAAGTATTTTTATTTATTAAAATTAATTATTATGTAATTTTATTTTTAATTACAAAATATGAAATAATTAAATTATTTTATATTACATGTTAATCTAATCTAACTTATATAATCCATCATTATAAACGTCAAAATAAGCTGGCATATAACCCGGTGTCGGATCCAATACTGATAGCAGTGAATCAGTGTTTAACTGATTATAGACTAAGTAAATTTAAAACTCACTTAACTATTTTAAATAACAATATAAAATTTGAATCATCCTTCTAATTTTTAAAAACTAGTACATGTATCTGTGTCTTGCACAGAATAATAAATAAAAATATATAAAATATTTTTTTTAATTTTTTAAATAAAAATATGCATAGTAATTTTTGTTAAAAAATTGATGAAATTAGTTAAATTTAAAAATTTATCTATTTTCAATATTAAAAATAATAAAATCAATGAGTAATAATTTTATTTATGTTTAAAATATAATAATTATTCACTAATAGTAGTTAATATATTAACAAATTATAATGAATTTGATTTAATAGAATTATTTATTTGTGTTTGCACACTTTTAAAAGTTAGAGTATTTTTTAAAATTAATTTATACTTATCAAAATTTAAAAATCTAACATAATCTCATATAATAATAAAATTTAAATTTATTCTTATATTTATGCATATTATGATTTTTTTTATTTTAATAATTGTTGTTTCTATGCTTATTAAAAAATTATAAATTTATTTTTAATTTAATTTACTAAATTTAGGTGCTACAACTTTTAAAAAGATATTTTTTAAAGATCGAATTTGATAAGTTATTTTCAATAATTAAAAAATTTAACAAACTTATAATTAAAATTTTTTAAAGATATTTGATTGAATTTCCTACATATACAAGTATGAAAAAAATTATTAATTTTAAAAAATAATATAATTATTAAATTATATATTTTATAATAGATCAATTCAATATGAAATAAAAATAGTAAAAATCAACTAATATTAGTGGCCGCATTTTTTGGTAGTTTTGGCAGATTGATCGAACAAGTTCAACCCATTTTATCAGTTCTAACTCTAATATTAGTTGATTTTTCTATCTTTATTTTTTATTGAAATGATCTATTATAAAATATATAATTTTATAATTATATTATTTTTTTCAAATTTAATAATTATTTCTATATTTGTATAGGAATTTCAATCAAATATTATTGAAATTTGTTAATTATCAATTTGTTAAAATTTTTAATTATCGAAAATAACATATCAAATTCGACTTTAAAAAATATATTTTTTAAAAGTTGTAGTATCTAAATTTAGTAAATTAAACTAAAAATAAATTAAAATTTTTTCAATAAACACAAGACGCAATGATTTCTAAAATTTAAAAAATTATAATATACACAAATATAAGAATAAATTTGAATTTTATCAATATATGAGATTATGTTAGATTTTTAAATTTTGATAAGTATAAATTAATTTTGAAAAAGCACCCTAACATTTAAAAGTGTGCAAGCACATATAAATAATTTCATTAAACCAAATTAATTATAATTTGTTAATATATTAGTCACTATTAGTGAGTAATTATTATATTTTAAAAATAACTAAAATTATTATACATTAATTTTATTATTTTTAATATTAAAAATAGTTAAATTTTAAATTTAATTAATTTTATAAATTTTTTAACAAAAATTATTGTGCATATTTTTATTTTAATTTTTTAAAAATATTTTATATATTATTGTTTATTATTCTGTGCAGGACAGAGATACATGTAGTAGTTTTCATTTAAAAATTAGAAGGATTATTTAAGATGATATTATTATTAAAAATAGTTAAGTGAATTTTAAATTTAATTAGTCTATAATTAGTTAATCACTACTGATTCACGTATTAGTATTGGATCCGACATTAGGATACTCGCCACCTTATTTTGACGTTTATAATGATAGATTATGTAACCTAGATTAGATTGAGGATTAAGTATTTTTTTTTTCGTTTTTAAGATTTAGGGTGAAAATTAAAATTATTTTTGGCCTTTTTTTGTTATTAAAATCATTCTTAATGTTATAAAACGTTATAAAATCATCCTTTTGTCCATAAAAAATATTTTTTAGACAATTTTATTCTTAAACAAAAATAAAAAATTCTCTCCACCCTCACTGTCATCACTGTCTCATCATCATCACCATGAACCA
This sequence comes from Arachis stenosperma, assembly GCF_014773155.1. Classification (NCBI taxonomy): domain Eukaryota; kingdom Viridiplantae; phylum Streptophyta; class Magnoliopsida; order Fabales; family Fabaceae; genus Arachis; species Arachis stenosperma. The sequence continues at coordinate 63,076,560 of NC_080383.1, forward strand.
CCATAACAACAAAATAAATATGTCTTACATCATCATTACCATGTCAACTTTACCACCAATACTACATCCATTGTCACCTATATAGCCACAATTTCACTCCCCACTCACCACCGTAAAAGAACCAGTTCACATGATTTTCATTAGCTCCCTATAAAATCAAAGAAACCCATCAAAATCAAGCACCGCAACTTGAACAAAAAAGACAGAAAAACAAAAGAACACTGAGAACTTGAACATTGACCCTATTAGAACTTCACCATCAATGCCATTAATTGTTGCTATTAACAATGGTAGTGGTGGTGATGCAGTTTTCTTTATTAATTTTGAATCCTACTTGTGCACATACAAATATTCCTCATGGATACAAGAAAGAGAAACAACACCACAAGGATAAGGCTCACACAAATTACAGAAAGAATAGGTGGCGGAGAAAACCTTATCGAAGTCCTCTAGCTTATCTCAACCTCGAGCTTCGATTCGAACAGGTCATATTCAGACTTGCCACTTTGAATAGTGCCATAATTGTATCGCCAACAACTAAGTCCCCTCCTTCCCCCTCCCTCCTCTCCGATTCCACCCTCGATGCTCGACTTCGACGACCAGAACCCCAATCTCTCCCTCGACACCACTGATCCTCTCTCCTCTTCTGGCTACTTCTATCTCTCTGCTTTCCTCCGCCGCAGCTTCAAAACCCCTCGCAAACGTCCACCAATTTTCTAATCAACAAATCCACAGTCACATTCTTCACTTCGTCACTGTCAGACCCAAACGAGATGATCACGCTAAGGTTGCATTTGGCTCCAATGACCTCCTCGTTGACGATGATGTTAGGAGATTGGCTGGTCAGGTAATTGCCAATGAAGATGCGCTTCTGATTCAAAGCACTTTTCCTCCCAAGGGGTGATTAGTTCGAAAAAAGAGTGTCTTTTTTTAGAAAGGATAGAATATTTAGATCAATTTTTGAAGTTCTGAATCCAGACAACAATCAATTTCTTCAAGATCTGGATGGTGTAGGTTCTTCTGGGTTTACTGGGAGTGATAGGATTGTGCAGAATCTGTGGGTGGAAGAAGATAGGGCAAAAAACGCTTCCAATTTGTCGTTGGTGGGAAAGGAAAGGTTTTTTTAAAGGACGAAATCGTCTTAAAAATATTGTTTATGAACAAAAGGACGATTTTATAATATTTTGTAACGTTGAGGATGATTTTAATAACAAAAAACGTCGGGAACGAATTTGATTTTCACCCCAGACCTTAAGAATGAAAAAAATACTTAACCCTTAGATTAACAAGTAATATAAAATAATCTAATTATTTTATATTTTGTAATTAAAAATAAAATTACATACTAATTAATTTTAATAAATAAATATATTTTTGTATGTATTTATATACTTTATATTTATTTATTTTAAAATAAAGGATTACACTTGCCATTTTTATATATTAAAATATATTTATGTACGTGTTTCGGCCCGACCTAGCTGGCACATGGCCCCGGTCTGGGCGGCCGACCCGACGGGCATGCAACGCCTGAACCGGGAGGAAGACCCGACACCTTCTCCCCTCCAGCAAGACACATGACAGCTGGGTGAAGAACTGAAGATTGATGGTTTAGAAGTTATAATAAATTATCGTTGCAAGTATAGTTTCTAAACCAAGCAATCAACCTTTCTTACAAACGTTTTGGTTGTCACAAGTAACAAAACTCAATAAATTTATAAACCGAAGTATTCAAACCTCGGGCCATCTTCTCAAGGAATTGCAGGGAAGTATGATTTATTATTGGTTATGGAAAAACAGTGTTTGGGTTTGAAAAAGGTTTTAAGCAAGAGAAATAGATTGCAAGAATTAATAAATTAATAACTAATAAAACTCTTGGCAAGGTATGAAAACTGGAAGTCCTATCCCAATTATCCTTATCAATTGTGATGAGAATTGAATTTTTCTCCCATTAAGTTAACCTTTAAATATGAAGGTAAGTCAAGTGGATGGAAAAAGTCTGGTTCCTCAGGTCCTAGTCTTTCCTTGGAAAAGGCTAGAGTTATTGGAACTCGAGTTAATTCTTGAAGAATTCCAATTTTCAGTCAACAATGAGTTTGACAACTCAAGAGTTACCAATTAATCAACCAAGGCCAAAAGGGAAGAAAATCTACTCGAATGAAAATAATTTGGATAAATCCAAAGCATCCATAACATATAAGTCTGAAATACCTCAATTTATATTAAATAAAGAAAATCCTAACATGAATGGTTCATAAGCCAAATAGGCAACATAAGTAATACAAGCATTAAAGTATTTGAAAATAAAAGAGAAATATAAAGCAAAAGGAATATTGAACCTGATGAAGAGTTGAAATCCTAAATCCTAAATCCTAAGAGAGAGGAGAGAACCGCTCTCTCTAAAAACTACATCTAAACTATGAAAAGTGAAAATTATGAATGTATCCTCCTCTGAGTCTCCGCATGTTCTCTGACTTTAATCTGTGTTTCTGGGCCGAAAACTGGGTTGAAATGCGGCCCAGAATCTCTGCCAGCAACTTTTGTAATTCTGCAGATCGTGCACGTCACGCGGCCGCGTCGTCCACGTGATCGCGTCACTCAGCGTTTTTCGTACCACGCGTGCGCATCATCTATGCATTCGCATTGTTCGTGCAGCTTCCAATCTGCGCGATCGCGTCAGGAATGCGAACGTGTCACACTGATTTCTTCCATTTCGCGCGGTCGCGTGAGCCATGCGACCGCGTGACTTCTCGCTGGTCATCTCCTCAATTCCTTGTGTTCCTTCCATTTTTACATGCTTCCTCTTCATTCTCTAAGCCATTCCTGCCCTATGAAGCCTGAAACACTTAACACACAGATCAAGGCATCGAATGGTAATAAGAGAGGATTAAGATTAGCTAAATTAAGACCAAAGAAGCATGTTTTCAATCATAGAACTAAACTAGGAAGGAATTGTAAAATCATGCAAATCATATGAATAAGTGGGTGAAAAGCTTGATAAAACCACTCAATTAAATACAACATAAACCATAAAATAGTGATTTATCAACCTCCCCACACTTAATCATTAGCATGTCCTCATGCTAAGCTCAAGGAGACAAAATAAATGAGTAGGGAAAAGCAAGATTCATGCAATACAACCTATGAATGTGAATGCAACTACATGCTAAAATGATTCTACCTACTTGGTGAAAAAGTAAATAAATCCTTCAAGAATAAATATGAACTGGATTTCACTAATTCAAATCACAAAATACAATACAAATAACTTGCAAGAAGAAGATAGCTCATGAAAGCAGGGAACATAGAATTAAGCGCTGAACCCTTAGTGGTAGTGTATATCATTCTAACTCTCAAGTGTCTAGGGTTAATTCTCTCAATTCTCTACTAATCTTGCTTTCTATAGCTTGCTCTTCATCTAACAATCAACAAAAATTTAATGCATAGATACACATATCAAGAGGTCTTTTAAGGGTTGTAATGGGGTTAGGGTCAAGGTAGGATTGTATTTGGCCAAGTGGACTAAAATCTGAATCCTTAATTAACATAAACTTTCCACCCAACTTAGGACAATCCATGTAATATAAAATCAATAACTACCCATTAACTGCGTTTACTACATATTTATGCATTCCAAGTTTTGAGTACAGCTCATATGCATTGATTTCACCATTCACTTTGGGGCATTTTGTCCCCTTTTTATTTTTCTGTTCCTTTTTCTTTTCTTTTTCATTTTTTTTCTTAATAATTTTTTTTCAATGAAAATGATTAAAGTATTGAATGCATAAACATGTTCTTAACATTTTTCACATTTTCACACAAAGTCTAACATAGTCAATTCTCAAACCAAACGTTTCCAAACCCACTTTCCCCACACTTAATTCACGAGCACTTTCACTAGTCTAAGCTAATCAAGGATTCAAATTAAGGACATTATTGTTTTCTGCTTAGAGTTAGTGATGAGATAAAGTAAAGAACACAGGGGTATAATAGGCTCAACATTGGTTTACAAAGGATAATGAAATGGTAAGGCCTTATGGGTATGTAAGCTCAGTGAAATAAGGCCTCAATCATATAAGTGCATGCATACATCAAACAGTGGAAATATAGAATTAAGCAAGACAAAGATTACAATTTTAGAGAGAATAACACACAAAAATAAATATATTGGTTGATAAAATGTAACTAATCAAATAGGCTCAAAATCTTACTGGTTTTGTGTGTTCGAGCTCTAAACTATGTTCCAAAATAATATTTCTTCATACAAGTTTTTTTTTCAAAAAGTTTTTAATTCAAATTAGTGAAATACTATAAAAAGTTTCTTAAAAAAGAAAATATTACTTCAACCAAGTGGTAAAATATGCACAAAATCAAACAAACATGCAATCAAACATGCAAATGCAACAATGAAAAACAAAAATTGGTGTTGAGAAGGGACTAACTAACCCGTGGAGATCGGTATCAACCTCCCCACACTTAAAGATTGCACCGTCCTCGGTGCATGCAAAGATGTGCAGGTGGCGGGGGTTGTGGTTCCTCAGCCGGTGCTCGTTGTAGAGTCTTTCTCTTTACTCTTCCTGGTGGCCAGCCTGAAAAAGGGAGAAGAGAAAGGGACATGAAGTCAAAGGGATAGAGCAAGGGAGAGGGTAGTACTAGTAAGAATCATGCCAAAATAAAGAAGAATGTCGTTAACACATAGTCATGATTCCATGAAATTAGGACATCAATGGAAGCATAGCATGATAAATTGAGGCAATTAAATGCAAGATGTTTATTGGCATGCTGGCAAAGGCATGAGTAGTGTAAATCAAGCATTAAAAACCATAATGTATTATTAGTCGTGAGAAACTAACAATAACGTTTGTATTGACAATTATATTTAATTAATAAAATATTGAAAAGGGTTTTGTGAAAAACAGGCATTAGAGTAGAAGGATAGAATAATTAAGAATGCACAATGCCATACGGACTTTTTTACAAACACAAAGTATGCATATTAAATAAGGTATGGAAAGTATTAAATTGAACATGCAAGCACCCTTAAAAAAATATATAATTGTCAAGCAATTTCTTAACAATCCACAAGCAAAATAATGACCCAAATAAATTGTCAACACCAATTAAAAGAAAAAAGAAAGAAAAAGAAAAAGAAGGGAAAGAAAAGATTTAGATTTGGGGAAGAAAAGATAAGATATTTGGCTGATTTGGATAAGTTGTGCAGCGCAGGAGACGCGGACGCGTGAGTGACGCGTTCGCGCGGATAGCGCTTCTATGAAATGGCGCGAACGCGTCATCCACGCGGTCGCGTGGATCGATTTGTGCCATTAGCGCGAGGGTAGCCTCGCGGTCGCGCAACTCTCTGTTTGAAACTCATATTGCCAAATTTTTGGGTGACGCGGTCGCGTGGTTAACGCAATCGCGTGGATGGCCTAATATTTGAAAACGGCGCGAACGCGTGGGGCACGCGTTCGCGTGGCAGGGCTTGTGCTTCTAGCACAAGTCCAGCCCAATTCCAGCTCAACTTTCGGCCATACACCCTTATACGTCGATTTACAGGGCACGTGTTCGCGTGGGTGACGCAGACGCGTGGGAGGCGTTTTTCCCACATGATGCGGATGCGTCAGCGACGCAGTCATGTAGTTCAATTTGTGCCAAAGGTACGCCTCCAGCCACGCTTTCGCGTGACTCTCTTTTCACTTTTCTTTTCTTCCCAACGCACATATGACGCGGACGCGTCAGCGACGCTGTCGCATCGCATGCGATTTTTTTTATGCAGTATGCAGAATGCAAAATGTAATGAATGTCATGCAAAAATTTTAGGTTCAGACAAAAAACAAAGCAAAATGGAAAGGGAACGATCATACCACGGTGGGTTGTCTCCCACCTAGCACTTTTAGTTAAAGTCCTTAAGTTGGATATTTGGTGAGCTCCTTGTTATGGCGGCTTGTGCTTGAACTCATCCTGAAACTTCCACCAATGCTTGGACTTCCAATAGGCTCTATCAATACCAAGTAAATTTACCAAGCGTTGATGAAGTTCTCCACAAGCTTCGAGCTCCCAAAGTTGATCCTCATATATTCTTGGATCCCAAATCTTGTTTCTACACCCATCTTCAAGTTGATTATCATGATTCCATCCGGGTGGCAAGCAGTCTGAATTCTCACTAAAGCGGCCAAACAACTTCTTAGACCCATTCAGTTGAGCTGTACACCAACTTTTGCGTTTAAACTTAAAGCTTCCAACCATAATGAACCTTGCAGGACAATTCTTACCACTGACCATCTTCCTCTTACTCTTAATGCCACAAAGAGCTCTAAGTTGACCATCTGTCTCAAGTAAAGCATATTCAAGTGAGCTAATTAAGCTTAGAGATGAGAGATTTACCCACTTGAATGAAGGAATGGACGGTGATGGCTTTGGGGGAGAGGTATTCAACAACTTTGGCAAGGTAATTTCCAACTCTATTCCCTTGGGCTCTTCTTTGACAACTTCCACCTCCATGCAAGCTTCTTCAATATCAACCTCTTCCTTTTGGTAGCTTTCCTCTAATTTGATCTCTTCTTCACTGCTCACCAAGGGCATGGGAGGTTGTGCTTCTTCTTCCTTAGTCTCCATCTCTTGATCAACCTCTTCCAAGTCTTCAACCATGACATGCCTTGGAGGTTGTACACCCTCCTCAACATTAATTTCAAGCATCTTGGAAGGAGGCTTTATGAATGGACTTTTTAATGGAGGTTTAGCATCTCCTAAGTCTTCAACCAACTCTTCTTCTTCTACAATGACAGTGTTCTCCACTTGTTCCATTACGAAGTTATGCTCTATGCTGTCCACTGGAGTTTCTAGTGTCTTCTTCGTGCTGCATTCTTCATTAGATTCTCAATATGAAGCCATGGGAGTCTGTTGAGTGTCTGAACGTCTGGAAGATAATCGATTTATTGCTTGCTCCAGTTGATGAAGGGTTACATTAAATTGGTCTATTGATTCTTCGAAGCGAACCTGTGATTCTTGGCTTGATGGATATGGACATGGTGCATATGGAGGTGGTGGTCCTTGGGAGTAACTAGGTTGGAATTGGAGTGGTTCTATATATGGTTCATATGGTGGTTGGTGTGGTGGATAAGGGTTAGGGTCATATGGTGGTAAGGGACTTGTGAGTCTGGTGGTTCAAAATTATATTGAGGAGGAGGGGGTTCATGGGCATATGGTGGGTCTTGTTGGTAACTACAAGGGGGTCCACCATATCTATCATCTTGGTATGCATTGTAGAATGGTCTTTGTCCATGATATCCTGGAAGGTGTTGTTGTCTAAAGGGTTGATCAGATCCTCTTGGCTCCGTCCATCTTTGATTACTTTGACCTTGATGCATATTCCTGTTATAGCTTCCTCTTCCTGCAACATAGTTGTAACCAGACTCATAGCCAAAGGGGTGAGAATTCATAGTAGTTGAAGAAAATAAAAACAAAAACTAACAAAAAGAAAATATTTTGAAAAAGATTTGAAGAACTGAAGAACTGAAGATTGATGGTTTAGAAGTTATAATAAATTCTCGTTGCAAGTATAGTTTCTAAACCAAGCAATCAACCTTTCTTACAAACGATTTGGTTGTCACAACTAACAAAACCCAATAAATTTATAAACCGAAGTATTCAAACCTCGGGTCGTCTTCTTAAGGAATTGCAGGGAAGTATGATTTATTATTGGTTATGAAAAAATAGTGTTTGGGTTTGAAAAAGGTTTTAAGCAAGAGAAATAGATTGCAAGAATTAATAAATTAATAACTAATAAAACTCTTGGCAAGGTATGAAAACTGGAAGTCCTATCCCAATTATCCTTATCAATTGTGATGAGAATTGGATTTTTCTCCCACTAAGTTAACCTCTAAAAATGAAGGTAAGTCAAGTGGATGGAATAAGTCTGGTTCCTCAGGTCCTAGTCTTTCCTTGGAAAAGGCTAGAGTTATTGGAACTCGAGTTAATTCTTGAAGAATTCCAATTTTCAGTCAACAATGAGTTTGACAACTCAAGAGTTACCAATTAATCAACCAAGGCCAAAAGGGAAGAAAATCTACTCGAATGAAAATAATTTGGATAAAGCCAAAGCATCCATAACATATAAGTCTGAAATACCTCAATTTATATTAAATAAAGAAAATCCTAACATGAATGGTTCATAAGCCAAATAGGCAACATAAGTAATACAAGCATTAAAGTATCTGAAAATAAAAGAGAAATATAAAGTAAAAAGAATATTGAACCTAATGAAGAGTTGAAATCCTAAATCCTTTAAGAGGAATCCTAATCCTAAATCCTAAGAGAGAGGAGAGAACCTCTCTCTCTAAAAACTACATCTAAACTATGAAAAGTGAAAATTATGAATGTATCATCCTCTGAGTCTCTACATGTTCCCTGACTTTAATCTGTGTTTCTGGGCCAAAAACTGGGTTGAAATGCGGCCCAGAATCTCTGCCAGCGACTTTTGTAATTCTACAGATCGCGCACGTCAAGCCGCCGCGTCGTCCATGCGATCACGTCACTCAGCGTTTTTTGTACCACGCGTGCGCGTCATCCACGCATTTGCATCGTTCGTGCAGCTTCCAATCCGCGCGGTCGCGTCAGGCACGCGAACGCGTCACTCTGATTTCTTCCATTTTGCGCGGTCGCGTGAGCCATGCGACCGCGTGACTTCTCGCTGGTCATCTCTTCAATTCCTTGTGTTTCTTCCATTTTTACACGCTTCCTCTTCATTCTCTAAGCCATTCCTGCCCTATGAAGCCTGAAACACTTAACACACAGATCAAGGTATCGAATGGTAATAAGAGAGGATTAAGATTAGCTAAATTAAGACCAAAGAAGCATGTTTTCAATCATAGAACTAAACTAGGAAGGAATTGTAAAATCATGCAAATCATATGAATAAGTGGGTGAAAAGCTTGATAAAACCACTCAATTAAATACAATATAAACCATAAAATAGTGGTTTATCACTGGGAGTAAGGAAGTTTTCTGGAAGACGTGTCTGCTCTTGTGGGACCCGCCCCAGGCACAGAGTATATAGGGAGAGGGCCCTACCCCTCCCCCAAGGTACGTCACGATTCCCTTACTTTACTGCCACCTTGTACGAATTCTGACTTGGACTTTGGAGTCCCTTTTGCAGGTGCCTCCCCTCCCCCCACCACTACAACAACTCGGGAGGTCGCGAAGCTCTAACCTTCCACCTTTCAACATGAACCCGGGAGGTCCACTCACTCACCAGCAACCTAGGTTCAGGTTCCCCTGCCTTCATCACACACTCTGCCTACCCGACCCGTTTGGTACCCGGCTAATCAGACATTGGCACCGTCTGTGGGGACCTGGTTCTGGCCTGAATGGATTTCCTATTGGACCCTATGGAGGGGCAAGAGAGAGGCGAGCCACGCGCGGAGGAGAACGCCCACCGAGCTAGTAGGGTGGCCTCTGTGGCTTCTTCCCATGAACGAACGAGATCCCTCTCTCGTGGGGATGAGTTTCACTCTCGTTCCCATGAAAGACGCTCTTTTGGAGGAACGGGAAGCGACAGCACTAGGATAATGCAGAAGTTGCGCCACAGGGTGCAAAATCTCGAGAGGGAGTTGGTGGTCAGGGACCGCTACCAGCCCGGCCCAAGCCAGCCCCGTCCTCAGTCTCCTCAAAGAAAAGAGGAAGCCCGAGGAAGGAGCCCGCGGAGGAACCATGCCAGGCGTGCACCGAGCTCCCGATCCCCACCGACCCGAGCCCAGTCGGAAGACCAAGAGGAGAGTAGGGAGATACCGAGGAGACGACAAGACCCCATAATCTACACCCGGCCTTTGGCAAGACGCACCGAGGAGGAAGATCGGGAATAGAGCAGGGAGAGACCGAGGAGGCGACGAAACCCCATAATCATGAGAGCAACCCCTTTTCACCACTCCATTCTCGAGATTCGGCTGCCAAAACATTTCGACAAGCCAACGGACATGAAGTATGATGGAACCCAAGACCCCCAGGAACACCTAACGGCCTTTGAGGCCAGAATGAACCTGGAGGGTGTGGGGGATAAGGTGAGATGTCACCCTTTTCCCGTGACCCTGGCAGGACCGGTAATGCGGTGGTTCAATGCGCTTCCCCAGGGGTCCGTGAAAACCTTCGCAGACATTACCCGAGGCTTTCTAGTGTAGTTTACCACCCGTATTGCAAAGGACAAGCATCCAATCAACCTTCTAAGCGTGACCCAAAGAAATGGCGAACTGACCAGGAAGTATCTGGATAGGTTCAACGACGAATGTCTAGAGATTGACGGCCTGACCGATTCAGTATCCAGCCTTTGCCTGACAAACGGGATGTTTAATGAAGACTTTAGGAAACACCTCATCACCAAACCAGTGTAGACAATGCAGGGAATCCAAAATGTGGCGAGAGAATACATCAATGATGAGGAGGTCAGCCATGTGGTGGTGGCCAACAAGCGGCAGCCCGCCTATCATTCTACTCGTCACACCGGAAGCGGGGAAAGGTCTTAGGAGCATGATGAACGGATAATTTATACGCTTTTTGGCATTGTTTTTAGTATGTTTTTAGTATGTTTTAGTTAGTTTTTATTATATTTTTATTAGTTTTTATTTAAAATTCACTTTTCTGGACTTTACTATGAGTTTGTGTATTTTTCTGTAATTTCAGGTATTTTCTGGCTGAAATTGAGGGACCTAAGCAAAAATCTGATTCAGAGGCTGAAAAGGACTGCAGATGCTGTTGGATTCTGACCTCCCTGCACTCGAAGTGGATTTTATGGAGTTACAGAAGCCCAATTAGCGCGCTCTTAATTGCGTTGGAAAGTAGACATCCTGGGCTTTCCAGCAATGTATAATAGTCCATACTTTGCCCGAGATTTGATGGCTCAAACAGGCGTTCCAAGCCAGCTTAAGAATTCTGGCGTTAAACGCCGGAACTGGCACAAGAATGGGAGTTAAACGCCCAAACTGGCACAAAAGCTGGCGTTTAACTCCAAGAAAAGTCTCTACACATGAAAGCTTCAATGCTCAGCCTAAGCACACACCAAGTGGGCCCGGAAGTGGATTTTTACGTCATTTACTCATTTTTGTAAATCCTAAGCTACTAGTTCTCTATAAATAAGACCTTTTGCTATTGTATTTTCATCTTGGTTCTTCTGGTTCCCTCTCTGGGGCCGAAGCCAATGATCACCATTATCACTTATGTATTTTCAACGGTGGAGTTTCTACACACCATAGATTAAGGTGTGGAGCTCTGCTGTACCTCGAGTATTAATGCAATTACTATTGTTCTTCTATTCAATTCAGCTTATTCTTGTTCTAAGATATTCATTCGCACCCAAGAACATGATGAATGTGATGATTATGTGACGCTCATCATCATTCTCACTTATGAACGCGTGCCTGACAACCACTTCCGTTCTACATGCAAACAAGGCTTGAGTGGATATCTCTTGGATTCCTTAAGCAGAATCCTCGTGGTATAAGCTAGAATTGATGGCGGCATTCTTGAGAATCCGGAAAGTCTAAACCTTGTCTGTAGTATTCCGAGTAGGATTCAAGGATTGAATGACTGTGACGAGCTTCAAACTCGCGATTGTGGGGCGTTAGTGACAGACGCAAAAGAATCACTGGATTCTATTCCGACATGATCGAGAACCGACAGATGAATAGCCGTGCTGTGACAGAGCGCGTTGAACATTTTTACTGAGAGGACGGGACTGTAGCCATTGACAACGGTGATGCCCAACATATAGCTTGCCATGGAAAGGAGTAAGAAGGATTGGATGAAGACAGTAGGAAAGCAGAGAGACGGAAGGGATAAAGCATCTCCATACGCTTATCTGAAATTCTCACCAATGAATTACATAAGTATCTCTATCTTTATTTTATGTTTTATTTATCTTTTAATCATTAATCCTCCATAACCATTTGAATTCGCCTGACTGAGATTTACAAGATGACCATAGCTTGCTTCATACCAACAATCTCCATGGGATCGACCCTTACTCGCGTAAGGTTTATTACTTGGACAACCCAGTGCACTTGCTGGTTAGTTGTGCGAAGTTGTGATAAAGAGTTGAGATTGCAATTGAGCGTACCATGTTGATGGCGCCATTGATGATCACAATTCCGCGCACCAAGTTTTTGGCGCCGTTGCCGGGGATTGTTCGAGTTTGGACAACTGACGGTTCATCTTGTTGCTTAGATTATGTATTTTTCTTCAGAATTTTTAAGAATGAATTCTAGAGTTTCAAGGTGATGTTTCTATCATCACCAAAGCTGATTGATTCTCATCAATTTAAACTAAAGCTTGGCTAGCCATGTCTAATTTCTTTAGACTAAAGCTTTAGACTAACATTGCATGATTCTTGGAATTCTCATTAAAAAATTTGAATCTCTTTATTTTCTTTTCCATATAATTTTCAAAAAAATCCAAAAAAATTATAAAATCTTAAAACCAAAAAAATAATTTTATATTTCTTGTTTGAGTTTAGTGTCTAATTTTATGTTTGGTGTCAATTGCATGTTTCTTTTCTTCTTGCATTTTTCGAATCCATTCATGTGTTTTCATTAATCTTCAAGTTGTTCTTGATGATTTTCTTGCTCTGATCGTTAAATTCTCTTGTCTTGAGTGTTTTGTTGTTTCTCATATGCATTCTCAATTTGTTAGTGTCAGTAGTATACAAGCTTCTAAGTTTGGTATCTTGCATGCATTGTTTATTTGATCTTAGTGGAATTTTGATTATTCCTCATCATTAAAAATTAATTTTTTTTTAATTTGTGTCTTTTCAAGTCAATAATACAGAGAATTGAAGATTCAGAACATACAGCAGAGGAATTACACAGAAAAAGCTGGGCGTTCAAAACACCCAGTGAGGAAGGAAAACTGGCGTTTAAACGCCAGCTAGGGTATCTGGCTGGGCGTTTAACGCCCAAAGGGGTAGCATTTTGGGCGTTAAATGCCAGAATGGATACCATTCTGGACGTTTAACGCCAGGATGGCACAAGAGGGAAGATTTTGTTTTTAATTCAAATTTTTTTTCAAGTTTTCATAATTTTTCAAAATCAAATCTTTTTCAAATCATATCTTTTCAATCATATATTTTCAAAATCAATTTCTTTCCACTTTTTAAAAATACTTGCTAACAATTAATGATTTGATTCAACATTTCAAGTATGTTGCCTTTTCTGTTGAGAAAGGTTTAATGTCTGAATCATATCTTTTAAATTTCTTGTTAGCCAAGTCATTAATTTTCAAAATCAAATCTTTTTAAATTGTTTTTCAAATCATATCTTTTTTAATCATATCTTTTCAGTCACATCTTTTTCAAAATTAATTTTCAATCATATCTTTTTTATTTCTACTTTCAAAAAAAAAAATCTTTTTCAAAAATCACTTTATTTCTTTTCCAACTTTAGTTTTCGAAAATCATCAATAAAATTTTCAAAATTTCTTTTAAATTATTTTAAAATCTTTTACTTTAATTTCAAAAATTCTTCCCCTCTTCTCACATCCTTCTATTTATGGACTAACACTCCTCCTCAATGCACAATTCGAACCCTATCTCTCTTGATAAGTTCGAATTCTTCTACCTCGTCCTTCTATTCTTCTTTTCCTCTGACATCTCAAGGAATCTCTATACTGTGACATAAAGGATTCCATATTTTCTTGTTCTCTTTTCTTTCATATGAGGAGGAGCAAAGACAAAAGCATTCTTGTTGAGGCTGACCCTGAACCTGAAAGGACCTTGAAGCAAAAGCTAAGAGAAGCTAAGGCACTACTCTCTGTAGAGGACCTAACAGAAATCTTCAAACTAGAAGAAGATATGGTAGCCGAAAACAACAACAATGCCAACAATGCAAGGAAGGTGCTGGGTGACTTTACTGCACCTACTCCCGACTTCTATGGGAGAAGCATCTCTATCCCTGCCATTGGAGTAAACAACTTTGAGCTTAAGCCTCAATTAGTTTATCTCATGCAACAGAATTGCAAGTTCCATGGACTTCCATTGGAAGATCCTCATCAGTTTTTAGCTGAATTCTTGCAAATCTGTGACACTGTCAAGACCAATGGGGTTGACCCTGAGGTCTACAGACTTATGCTATTCCCTTTTGCTGTAAGAGACAGAGCTAGTGATGAGCGGATAATTTATACGCTTTTTGGCATTGTTTTTAGGTAGTTTTTAGTAAGTTCAAGCTACTTTTAGGGATGTTTTCATTAGTTTTTATGTTAAATTCACATTTCTGGACTTTACTATGAGTTTGTGTGTTTTTCTGTGATTTCAGGTAATTTCTGGCTGAAATTGAGGGACTTGAGCAAAACTCTGAAAAAGGCTGACAAAAGGACTGCTGATGCTGTTGGAATCTGACCTCCCTGCACTCAAAATGGATTTTCTGGAGCTACAAAACCCCAATTGGCGCGCTCTTAACGGCGTTGGAAATTAGACATCCAGGGCTTTCCAGCAATATATAATAGTCCATACTTTATTCGGAAATTGACGACGTAACTTGGCGTTGAACGCCAAGTACATGCTGCTGTCTGGAGTTAAACGCCAGAAAAACGTCATGATCCGGAGTTGAACGCCCAAAACACGTCATAACTCGGAGTTCAACTCCAAGAGAAGCCTCAGCTCGTGGATTGATCAAGCTCAGCCCAAGCATACACCAAGTGGGCCCCGAAAGTGGATTTATGCATCAATTACTTACTCATGTAAACCCTAGGAGCTAGTTTATTATAAATAGAACATTTAACTATTGTATTAGTCGTCTTATCCTGGATCCTAGATTGTATTTTGAATCTAGAGACCTTGGGGGCTGGCCATTCGGCCATGCCTGAACCTTTCACTTATGTATTTTCAACGGTGGAGTTTCTGCACACCATAGATGAAGGGTGTGGAGCTCTGCTGTACCTCAAGTATTAATGCAATTCTATTTTCTTTTATTCAATTCTATCTTATTCTTATTCCAAGATATTCATCCGCACCCAAGAACATGATGAATGTGATGATTATATGACGCTCATTATCATTCTCACTTATGAACCCGCGTGATTGACAACCACCTTCGTTCTACATGCAACCGAGCTTGAATGTGTATCTCATAGATTCCCCAACAGAATCTTCGTGGTATAAGCTAGATAGATGGCGGCATTTATGAGGATCCGGAAAGTCTCACCTTGTCTGTGGTATTCCGAGTAGGATCCTGGGAATCCGGAAAGTCTAACCTTGTCTGTGGTATTCCGAGTAGGATTCCGGTAATGAATGACTGTGACGTGCTTCAGACTCGCAAGTGCTGGGCGTTAGTGACAAACGCAAAAGAATCAAGGGATTCTATTCCAGTAGGCGCGGGAACCAACCAGTGATTAGCCGTGCTGTGATAGAGCGCGTGAGCGTAGTTTTCACTGTGAGGATGGGATGTAGCCTTCGGCCAGGTGATGCCTCCAGACGATTAGCCATGCGAGTGACAGCCGCAGAGGACCATTTTCCCGTGAGGATAGAAAGTAGCCATCGTCGAACGGTGAACCCCTATACACAGCTTGCCATGGAAAGGAGTAAGAAGGATTGAGTTGAAGCAGTAGGAAAGTAGGCGTTCTTGAGCCATACAGTATCTCCATATGCTTATCTGAAATTCCTACCAATGATTCTGCATAAGTATCCCTTTTATTATTTCTTTATATTATTTAATTTTCTAAATTCCATAATTTTATCTGCCTAACTGAGATTTACAAAGTAACCATAGCTTGCTTCATACCAACAATCTCTGTGGGATCGACCCTTACTCACGTAAGGTTTATTACTTGGACGACCCAGTACACTTGCTGGTTAGTTAAACGGAGTTGTGTTCACTCGTGCCAATTTCAAATTCCAAAATTTTACAAGGAGTGCAACTTAAAGAATAAGGATCACAATTTCGTCCACCAAGTTTTTGGCGCCGTTGCCAGGGATTGTTCGAGTATGGACAACTGACGGTTCATCTTGTTGCTCAGATTAGGTAATTTTCTTTTCAAAAATTTTTTCTTTTATTTTTTGTTTTTCCAAAAATATTTTCGAAAAAAAAAATAATAAAAATACAAAAAAAAATCATAAAATCATAAAAACCAAAAATATTTTGTGTTTCTTGTTTGAGTCTTGAGTCAATTTTTAAGTTTGGTGTCAATTGCATGCTTTAAAAATCTTTTCTTGCATTTTTCGAAAATTCATGCATTCATAGTGTTCTTCATGATCTTCAAGTTGTTCTTGGTAAGTCTTCTTGTTTGATCTTGATGTTTTCTTGTTTTGTGTTGTTTGTTGTTTTTCATGTGCATTTTTGCATTCATATTTTCCATGCATTAAACATTTCTAAGTTTAGTGTCTTGCATGTTTTCTTTGCATCAAAAATTTTTCAAAATTATGTTCTTGATGTTCATCATGATCTTCAAAGTGTTCTTGGTGTTCATCTTGACATTCATAGCATTCTTGCATGCATTCATTGTTTTGATCTAAAAATTTCATGCATTGAGTATTTTTGTTGTTTTTCTCTCTCATAATTAAAAATTCAAAAATAAAAAAAATATCTTTTCCTTATTTCCCTCCAAATTTTCGAAATTTTGGGTTGACTTGGTCAAAAATTTTTAAAATTAGTTGTTTCTTACTAGTCAAGTAAAAAATTTCAATTTTAAAAATCTTATCTTTTCAAAATCTTTTTCAAAAATCATATCTTTTTCATTCTTTTTCTAATTTTCAAAATTTTTTTTTAAAAAATATTTTTCAAAATATTTTTCTTATCTTTTACATCATATTTTCGAAAATTAGCTAACAATTAATGTGATTGGTTCAAAAATTTGAAGTTTGTTACTTTCTTGATAAGAAAGGTTCAATCTTTAAATTCTAGAATCTTATCTTGTAGTTTCTTGTTAGTTAAGTCATTTTAAAAATTAAATCTTTTTCAAAATATCTTTTTCTTAAAAATCTTATCTTTTTATCTTATCTTTTTCAAAATTTTATCTTTTTCAAAAATTTGATTTCAAAAAATATCTTATCTATCTTCTTATCTTCTTATCTTTTTAAAATTAAAATTTCAAATCTTTTTCAATCAACTAACTAACTTTTTGTTTGCTTCTTATCTTTTTCAAAACCAACTAACTACTTCTCCCTCTCCAATTTCGAAAATATCTCATCCTTTTTCAAAATTCTTTTTAATTAATTAATTGTTTTAATTTTTAATTTCAATTATATTTTATCTTTAATTTTCGAAAATTACTAACCCCTTTTTCAAAATTATTTTCGAAATCTCCCTTCTCTTTTCTTCTTCTATTTAATTATTTAATTACTAACACTTCTCTTCACCTCTCTTCATCCAAAAATCCGAATCCTTCTTCATTCTTCTACCCCCTTCTTTTTCTACTAACATAAAGGAATCTCTATACTGTGACATAGAGGATTCCTCTTTCTTTTCTTGTTTTCTTCTCTTTCATATAAGCAGGAACAAGGGTAAAGGCACTCTTGTTGAAATTGATCCAGAACCTGAAAGGACTCTGAAGAGAAAATTAAGAGAAGCTAAATTACAACAATCCAGAAACAACCTTTCAGAAATTTTCGAACAAGAGAAGGAGATGGCAGCCAAAAATAATAATAATAATGCAAGGAGAATGCTTGGTGACTTCACAAAGCCAACGTCCAAGTTTGATGGAAGAAGCATCTCCATTCCTGCCATTGGAGCCAATAACTTTGAGCTGAAACCTCAACTAGTTGCTTTAATGCAACAAAACTGCAAGTTTTATGGACTTCCATCTGAAGATCCTTACCAGTTTTTAACTGAGTTCTTGCAGATCTGTGAGACTGTAAAGACGAATGGAGTTGATCCTGAAGTCTACAGACTCATGCTTTTCCCTTTTGCTGTAAGAGACAGAGCTAGAATATGGTTGGATTCACAACCTAAGGATAGCCTGGACTCATAGGATAACCTGGTCACTGCCTTCTTGGATAAGTTCTTTCCTCCTCAAAAGCTGAGCAAGCTGAGAGTGAATGTTCAAACCTTCAAACAAAAAGATGGTGAATCCCTCTATGAAGCTTGGGAAAGATATAAGTAGTTGACCAAAAGATGTCCATCTGACATGTTTTCAGAATGGACCATATTAGATATATTTTATTATGGTCTCTCTGAATTTTCGAAAATGTCATTGGACCATTCTGCAGGTGGATCTATTCACCTGAAGAAAACGCCTGAAGAGGCTCAAGAGCTCATTGACATGGTTGCAAACAACCAATTCATGTACACTTCTGAGAGGAATTCCGTGAACAATGGGATACCTCAAAAGAAAGGAGTTCTTGAAATTGATACTCTGAATGCCATATTGGCTCAGAACAAAGTGTTGACTCAACAGGTCAACATGATCTCTCAAAATCTGAATGGATGGCAACATGCATCCAACAGTACTAGAGAGGCAGCTTCTAAAGAAGCTTATGATCCTGAGAACCCTGCCATGGCAGAGGTTAATTACATGGGTGAACCTTATGGAAACACCTATAACTCATCATGGAGAAATCATCCAAATTTCTCCTGGAAGGATCAACAAAAGCCTCAACAAGGCTTTAACAATGGTGGACGTAATAGGCTGGGCAACAGCAAGCCATATCCATCATCTTCTCAGCAACAGACAGAGAATTCTGAACAAAACACTTCTAATTTAGCCAATGTAGTCTCTGATCTATCAAAGGCCACTTTCAGTTTCATGAGTGAAACAAGATCCTCCATTAGAAATCTGGAGGCACAAGTGGGCCAGCTGAGTAAGAAAGTCATTGAAACTCCTCCCAGTATTCTCCCAAGCAATACAGAAGAAAATCCAAAAGGAGAGTGCAAGGCCATTGACATAGTCAATATGGCCGAATGCACAAGGGAGGAGGAGGACGAAAATCCTAGTGAGGAAGACCTCCTGGGACGTTCCTCAAGCAAGAAGGAGTTTCCTATTAAGGATCCAAAGGAATCTGAGGCTCATATAGAGACCATAGAGATTCCATTAAATCTTCTTCTGCCATTCATGAGCTCTGAAGACTATTCTTCCTCTGAAGAGGATGAAGATGTAACTGGAGAGCAAGTTGCTCAATATTTAGGAGCTATCATGAAGCTGAATGCCAAGTTATTTGGTAATGAGACTTGGGAAAGTGAACCTCCCTTGCTCATTAATGAACTGGATACTTGGATTCAGAAAATTATACCTCAAAAGAAACAAGATCCTGGCAAGTTCTTAATACCCTGTACCATAGGCACCATGATCTTTGAAAAAGCTCTGTGTGATCTGGGGTCAGGGATAAATCTTATGCCACTCTCTGTAATGGAGAAGCTGGGGATCATTGAGGTACAACCTGCCTTGTTCTCATTACAACTGGCAGACAAGTCATTGAGACAAGCTTATGGATTAGTAGAGGACGTGCTAGTAAAAGTTGAAGGCCTTTACATCCCTGCTGATTTCATAATCTTAGACACTAGGAAGGAAGAGGATGATTGCATCATCCTTGGAAGACCTTTCCTAGCCACAGCAGGAGCTGTGATAGATGTCAACAGAGGTGAATTAGTCCTTCAATTGAATGGGGACTACCTTGTGTTTAAGGCACATGGCCATCCCTCTGTGACAGAAGAGAGTAAGCATGAAGAGCTTCTCTCAGTTCAGAGTCAAGAAGAGCCCACACAGTCAAACTCTAAGTTTGGTGTTGTGAGGCCACAACCAAACTCTAAGTTTGGTGTTAAGACCCTATATCCAAACTCTAAGTTTGGTGTTGGCAACTATACAACATTGACCTGATCACCTTGTGGCTCCATGAGAGCCACTGTCAAGCTATTGACATTAAAGAAGCGCTTGTTGGGAGGCAACCCAATTTTATTTATCTAATTTTATTTTATTCTATTTTATTGTTATTTTGTGTTTTATTAGGTACATGATCATGAGGAGTCACGAAAAAATCATAAAAATTAAAAATAGAATCAAAAACAGCAGAAGAAAAAATTCACACCCTGGAGGACGCACAGGCTGGCGTTCAACGCCAGTAAGATGCATCTGGCCGGCGTTCAATGCCAGAACAGAGCATCATTCTGGCGCTGAACGCCAGAAACAAGCAACATTCTGGCGCTGAACGCCAGGAATGTGCCCAGAGAGGAAAAGCTGGCGCTGAACGCCAGTAACAAGCATGAAACTGGCGTTCAACGCCAGAAACATGCTTTACATGGGCGTTGAACGCCCAGAATGTGCACCACACGGCGTTTAAACGCCAGAATGGTGTGGAAAGGCATTTTACATGCCTATTTGGTGCAGGGATGGAATTCCTTGACACCTCAGGATCTGTGAACCCCACAGGATCACCTCAGGATCTGTGAACCTCACAGGATCCCCATCTACCTCGCCCTCTCTCTCTCTCCATTCATGATCATCCCTTCTATTTTTCATTCACCACTCACTTCTATCCACTCTTCCCCACTCACCTTCAAAATTCAAAACTCTTTCCCACCCAAACCCACCTATATAGCCGAATATACACATCCCTCCATCTCTTCTTCTTCTTCTTCATCTTTTCTTTCTTCTCTTGCTCGAGGGCGAGCAATTTTCTAAGTTTGGTGTGGTAAAAGCATAGCTTTTTGCTTTTTCATTACCATTAATGGCACCTAAGGCTAGAAAAACCTCAAAGGGAAGACAAAAGCTTCCACCTCTGAGTCTTGGGAGATGGAAAGACTCATATAAAGCCGTCATAGCTCAGTGGTAGAACATGTGGCTGCAAATCAAGAAATCCCTGAGATACCTCAGGGGATAAGTTGTCCTCCACACAAATATTGGAAGCAACTAAGGATAGAAACACCAAAATTACTAGGAATCATTCAACAGAAGCAAGGAAGAGACATAGAGGAGCTCAAAGAGCACCATTGGACCTTCAAGAAGGCGCCACCCTCACTCAGGTGGATTCATTCCTTGTTCTTATTTCTTTCTGTTTTTCGTTTTTAATGTTGTGTTTATCTATGTTTTGTGTCTTTACTTCATGATCATTAGTATGTAGTAACCATGCCTTAAAGCTATGAATAAATTCCATTAATCCTTCACCTCTCTTAAAAGTAAAATGTTTTAATTCAAAAGAACAAGAAGTACATGAATTTCGAATTTATCCTTGAATTTAATTTAATCATATTGATGTGGTGACAATACTTTTTGTTTTCTGAATGAATGCTTGAACAGTGCATATGTCTTTTGATCTTGTTGTTTATGAATGTTAAAATTGTTGGCTCTTGAAAGAATGATGAACAAAGACAAATGTTATTGAGGATCTGAAAAATCATGAAATTGATTCTTGAAGCAAGAAAAAGCAGTGAAAAAGAAGGCTTGCGGAAAAAAAATGGCAAAAAAAAAAAAAAGAGAGAAGGAGCAGTAGAAAAAGCCAACAGCCCTTAAAACCAAAAGCCAAGGGTAAAAAGGATCCAAGGCTTTGAGCATCAATGGATAGGAGGGCCCAAGGAAATTAAATCCAGGCCTAAGTGGCTAAATCAAGCTGTCCCTAACCGTGTGCTTGTGTCATGAAGGTCCAAGTGAAAAGCTTGAGACTGAGTGGTTAAAGTCGTGATCCAAAGTAAAAGAGTGTGCTTAAGAGCTCTGGACACCACTAACTGGGGACTCTAGCAAAGCTGAGTCACAATCTGAAAAGGTTCACCCAATTATGTGTCTGTGGCATTTATGTATCTGGTGGTAATACTGGAAAACAAAGTGCTTAGGGCCACGGCCAAGACTCATAAGTAGCTGTGTTCAAGAATCAACATGCTTAACTAGGAAAGTCAATAACACTATCCAAAATTCTAAGTTCCTAGAGAAGCCAATCATTCTAAACTTTAAAGGAAAAAGTGAGATGCCAAAACTGTTCAGAAGCAAAAAGCTACAAGTCCCGCTCATTTAATTATAATTAATATTCATTGATATTTTGGAATTTATAGTATATTCTCTTCTTTTTATCCTATTTGATTTTCAGTTGCTTGGGGACAAGCAACAATTTAAGTTTGGTGTTGTGATGAGCGGATAACTTATACGCTTTTTGGCATTGTTTTTAGGTAGTTTTTAGTAAGTTCAAGCTACTTTTAGGGATATTTTCATTAGTTTTTATGTTAAATTCACATTTCTGGACTTTACTATGAGTTTGTGTGTTTTTTTGTGATTTCAGGTAATTTCTGTCTGAAATTAAGGGACTTGAGCAAAACTCTGAAAAAGGCTGACAAAAGGACTGCTGATTCTGTTGGAATCTGACCTCCCTGCACTCAAAATGGATTTTATGGAGCTACAGAACTCCAAATGACGCGCTCTCAACGGCGTTGGAAAGTAGACATCCAGGGCTTTCCAGAAATATATAATAGTTCATACTTTATTCGGAAATTGACGACGTAATTTGGCGTTGAACGCCAAGTACATGCTGCTGTCTGGAGTTAAACGCCAGAAAAACGTCATGATCCGGAGTTGAACGCCCAAAACACGTCATAACTCGGAGTTCAACTCCAAGAGAAGCCTCAGCTCGTGGATTGATCAAGCTCAGCCCAAGCATACACCAAGTGGGCCCCGGAAGTGGATTTATGCATCAATTACTTGCTCATGTAAACCCTAGGAGCTAGTTTATTATAAATAGAACATTTAACTATTGTATTAGTCGTCTTATCCTGGATCCTAGATTGTATTTTGAATCTAGAGACCTTGGGGGCTGGCCATTCGGCCATGCCTGAACCTTTCACTTATGTATTTTCAACGGTGGAGTTTCTGCACACCATAGATTAAGGGTGTGGAGCTCTGCTGTACCTCAAGTATTAATGCAATTCTATTTTCTTTTATTCAATTCTATCTTATTCTTATTCCAAGATATTCATTCGCACCCAAGAACATGATGAATGTGATGATTATGTGACGCTCATTATCATTCTCACTTATGAACGCGCGTGATTGACAACCACCTTCGTTCTACATGCAACCGAGCTTGAATGTGTATCTCTTAGATTCCCCAACAGAATCTTCGTGGTATAAGCTAGATAGATGGCGGCATTTATGAGGATCCGGAAAGTCTCACCTTGTCTGTGGTATTCCGAGTAGGATCCTGGGAATCCGGAAAGTCTAACCTTGTCTGTGGTATTCCGAGTAGGATTCCGGTAATGAATGACTGTGACGTGCTTCAGACTTGCAAGTGCTGGGTGTTAGTGACAGACGCAAAAGAATCAAGGGATTCTATTCCAGCAGGAGTGGGAACCAACCAGTGATTAGCTGTGCTGTGACAGAGCGCGTGAGCGTAGTTTTCACTGCGAGGATGGGATGTAGCCTTCGGCTAGTGTGATGCCTCCAGACGATTAGCCATGTGAGTGACAGCGCAGAGGACCATTTTCCAGAGAGGATACAAAGTAGCCATCGTCGAACGGTGAACCCCTATACATAGCTTGCTATGGAAAGGAGTAAGAAAGATTGAGTTGAGGCAGTAGGAAAGCAGGCGTTCTTGAGCCATACAGTATCTCCATTCGCTTATCTGAAATTCCCACCAATGAATCTGCATAAGTATTCTATCCCTTTTATTATTTCTTCTATTTTCTTATTTCTATTTTCGAAACCATAAACAAATTTAATCTGCCTAACTGAGATTTACAAGGTGACCATAGCTTGCTTCATACCAACAATCTCTGTGGGATCGACCCTTACTCACGTAAGGTTTATTACTTGGACGACCCAGTACACTTGCTGGTTAGTTGAACGGAGTTGTGTCCACTCGTGCCAATTTCAAATTCCATAAAAGTGCAACTTAAAGAATAGTGATCATAATTTCGTCCACCAAGTTTTTGGCGCCGTTGCCGGGGATTGTTCGAGTATGGACAACTGACGGTTTATCTTGTTGCTCAGATTAGGTAATTTTCTTTTCAAAAATCTTTTTCAAAATTTTTCTTTTCTTTTTTCGTTTTTTTCCAACCATGTTTTTCGAAAAAAATTAAAATAAAAAATCCAAAAAAATTAGAAAATCATAAAAATCAAAAAAATATTCTGTGTTTCTTGTTTGAATCTTAAGTCAATTTTTAAGTTTGGTGTCAATTGCATGCTTTGAAAATTTTTCTTGCATTTTTCGAAAATCCCATGCATTCATAGTGTTCTTCATGATCTTCAAGTTGTTCTTGATAAGTCCTCTTGTTTGATCTTGATGATTTCTTGTTTTGTGTTGTTTGTTGTTTTTTATATGCATTTTTCGTTTGTTAGAGTCCATGCATTAAAGATTTCTAAGTTTGGTGTCTTGCATGTTTTCTTTGCATCAAAAATTTTTCAAAAATATGTTTTTGATGTTCATCATGATCTTCAAAGTGTTCTTGGTGTTCATCTTGACATTCATAGCATTCTTGCATGCATTCATTGTTTTGATCTAAAAATTTCATGCATTGAGTATTTTTGTTGTTTTTCTCTCTCATAATTAAAAATTCAAAAATCAAAAAAATATCTTTTCCTTATTTCCCTCCAAATTTTCGAAATTTTGGGTTGACTTGGTCAAAAATTTTTAAAATTAGTTGTTTCTTACTAGTCAAGTCAAAAATTTCAATTTTAAAAATCTTATCTTTTCAAAATCTTTTTCAAAAATCATATCTTTTTCATTCTTTTTCTATTTTTCGAAAATTTTAAAAATTGTTTTTCAAAAATCTTTTTCTTATCTTTTATATCTAATTTTCAAAAATTAGCTAACAATTAATGTGATTGGTTCAAAAATTTGAAGTTTGTTACTTTCTTGTTAAGAAAGGTTCAATCTTTAAATTCTAGAATCTTATCTTGTAGTTTCTTGTTAGTTAAGTCATTTTAAAAATTAAATCTTTTTCAAAATATCTTTTTCTTAAAACTTTTATCTTATTCTTTTTCAAAATTTTATATTTTTCAAAATTTGATTTCAAAATATCTTATCTAACTTCTTGTCTTCTTATCTTTTTCAATTTTGATTTCAAATCTTTTTCAATCAACTAACTAACTTTTTGTTTGTTTCTTATCATTTTCAAAACCACCTAACTACTTTTCCCTCTCTAATTTTCGAAAATACCTCTCCCTTTTTCAAAAATTCTTTTTAATTAATTAATTGTTTCAAATTTTAATTTCAATTATATTTTATCTTTAATTTTCGAAATTACTAACTCCTTTTCAAAATTATTTTCGAATTCTCCCTCCTCTTTTCTTCTTCTATTTAATTATTTAATTACTAACACTTCTCTTCACCTCTCTTCATCCCAAAATCCGAATTCTTCTTCATTCTTCTACTCTCTTCTTTTTCTACTAACATAAAGGAATCTCTATACTGTGACATAGAGGATTCCTCTTTCTTTTCTTGTTTTCTTCTCTTTTATATGAGCAGGAACAGGGATAAAGGCACTCTTGTTGAAATTGATCCAGAACCTGAAAGGACTCTGAAGAGAAAATTAAGAGAAGCTAAATTACAACAATCCAGAAACAACCTTTCAGAAATTTTTGAACAAGAGAAGGAGATGGCAGCCGAAAATAATAATAATGCAAGGAGAATGCTTGGTGACTTCACAAAGCCAACGTCCAAGTTTGATGGAAGAAGCATCTCCATTCCTGCCATTGGAGCCAATAACTTTGAGCTGAAACCTCAGCTAGTTGCTTTAATGCAACAAAACTGCAAGTTTTATGGACTTCCATCTGAAGATCCTTACCAGTTTTTAACTGAGTTCTTGCAGATCTGTGAGACTGTAAAGACGAATGGAGTTGATCCTGAAGTCTACAGACTCATGCTTTTCCCTTTTGCTGTAAGAGACAGAGCTAGAATATGGTTGGATTCACAACCTAAGGATAGCCTGGACTCATGGGATAAGCTGGTCACTGCCTTCTTGGATAAGTTCTTTCCTCCTCAAAAGCTGAGCAAGCTGAGAGTGAATGTTCAAACCTTCAAACAAAAAGATGGTGAATCCCTTTATGAAGCTTGGGAAAGATATAAGCAGTTGACCAAAAGATGTCCATCTGACATGTTTTCAGAATGGACCATATTAGATATATTCTATTATGGTCTCTCTGAATTTTCGAAAATGTCATTGGACCATTCTGCAGGTGGATCTATTCACCTGAAGAAAACGCCTGAAGAGGCTCAAGAGCTCATTGACATGGTTGCAAACAACCAATTCATGTACACTTCTGAGAGGAATTCCGTGAACAATGGGATACCTCAAAAGAAAGGAGTTCTTGAAATTGATACTCTGAATGCCATATTGGCTCAGAACAAAGTGTTGACTCAACAGGTCAACATGATCTCTCAAAATCTGAATGGATGGCAACATGCATCCAACAGTACTAGAGAGGCAGCTTCTGAAGAAGCTTATGATCCTGAGAACCCTGCCATGGCAGAGGTTAATTACATGGGTGAACCTTATGGAAGCACCTATAACTCATGGAGAAATCATCCAAATTTCTCCTGGAAGGATCAACAAAAGCCTCAACAAGGCTTTAACAATGGTGGACGTAATAGGCTGGGCAACAGCAAGCCATATCCATCATCTTCTCAACAACAGACAGAGAATTCTGAACAAAACACTTCTAATTTAGCCAATGTAGTCTCTGATCTATCAAATGCCACTTTCAGTTTTATGAGTGAAACAAGATCCTCCATTAGAAATCTGGAGGCACAAGTGGGCCAGCTGAGTAAGAAAGTCATTGAAACTCCTCCCAGTATTCTCCCAAGCAATACAGAAGAAAATCCAAAAGGAGAGTGCAAGGCCATTGACATAGTCAATATGGCCGAATGCACAAGGGAGGAGGAGGACGAAAATCCTAGTGAGGAAGACCTCCTGGGACGTCCCTCAAGCAAGAAGGAGTTTCCTATTGAGGATCCAAAGGAATCTGAGGCTCATATAGAGACCATAGAGATTCCATTAAATCTCCTTCTGCCATTCATGAGCTCTGAAGACATTTTCTTCCTCTGAAGAGGATGAAGATGTAACTGGAGAGCAAGTTGCTCAATATTTAGGAGCTATCATGAAGCTGAATACCAAGTTATTTGGTAATGAGACTTGGGAAAGTGAACCTCCCTTGCTCATTAATGAACTGGATACTTGGATTCAGAAAATTCTACCTCAAAAGAAACAAGATCCTGGCAAGTTCTTAATACCTTGTACCATAGGCACCATGATCTTTGAAAAAGCTCTATGTGATCTGGGGTCAGGAATAAATCTTATGCCACTCTCTGTAATGGAGAAGCTGAGGATCATTGAGGTGCAACCTGCCTTGTTCTCATTACAACTGGCAGACAAGTCATTGAGACAAGCTTATGGAATAGTAGAGGACGTGCTAGTAAAGGTTGAAGGCCTTTACATCCCTGCTGATTTCATAATCTTAGACACTAGGAAGGAAGAGGATGATTGCATCATCCTTGAAAGACCTTTCCTAGCCACAGCAGGAGCTGTGATAGATGTCAACAGAGGTGAATTAGTCCTTCAATTAAATAGGGACTACCTTGTGTTTAAGGCACATGGCCATTCCTCTGTGACAGAAGAGAGTAAGCATGAAGAGCTTCTCTCAGTTCAGAGTCAAGAAGAGCCCACACAGTCAAACTCTAAGTTTGGTGTTGTGAGGCCACAACCAAACTCTAAGTTTGGTGTTAAGATCCCACAACCAAACTCTAAGTTTGGTGTGGACAACTATACAACATTGACCTGATCACCTTGTGGCTCCATGAGAGCCACTGTCAAGCTATTGACATTAAAGAAGCGCTTGTTGGGAGGCAACCCAATTTTATTTATCTAATTTTTATTTTATTGTTATTTTGTGTTTTATTAGGTACATGATCATGAGGAGTCACGAAAAAAATCATAAAAAAATTAAAAACAGAGTCAAAAATAGCAGAAAAAAATTCACACCCTGGAGGACGCACAGGCTGGCGTTTAACGCCAGTAAGATGCATCTGGCTGGCGTTCAACGCCAGAACAGAGCATCATTCTGGCGCTGAACGCCAGAAACAAGCAACATTCTGGCGCTGAACGCCAGGAATGTGCCCAGAGAGGGAAAACTGGCGCTGAACGCCAGTAACAAGCATGAAACTGGCGTTCAACGCCAGAAACATGCTTTACATGGGCGTTGAACGCCCAGAATGTGCACCAATGGGTGTTTAAACGCCAGAATGATGCACAAAGGCATTTGACATGCCTATTTGGTGCAGGGATGGAATTCCTTGACACCTCCAGATCTGTGGACCCCACAGGATCACCTCAGGATCTGTGGACCCCACAGGATCCCCACCTACCATATTCCCACCTTCCCTCTTAATCCTAATCACACTCTCCTAATCTAAATTCACTCTTCCCCATGTCACACTTCCCAACAACTTTCACCAATCACCTCAATTCCTTTTCCCAATTAACCCATTCACCACTCACATCCATCCACTCTTCCCCATAAACCCCACCTACCTTTAAAATTCAAAACCAATTTCCCACCCATTCCCACCCAAAATGGCCGAACATACCTCCTCCCTCTCCCTATAAATACCCTTCCTTTCTACTTCATTTTCACACAACACAAACCCCTTCTTCTTCACCTAAACCGAACCTACCACTCCCCATTCTCTACCATATTTTTCTTCTTCTTCTTCTTCTCTTCTTTTTTCTCTTGCTCGAGGGCGAGCAATATTTTAAGTTTGGTGTGGGGTAAAAGCATAAGCTTTTTTTGTTTTTCCATTACCAATGGCACCTAAGGCCGGAGTATCCTCTAGAAAAGGAAAAGGGAAGACAAAAGCTTCCACCTCCGAGTCATGGGAGATGGAAAGATTCATCTCCAAGAGCCATCAAGACCACTTCTATGATGTTGTGGCAAAGAAGAAGGTGATCCCTGAGGTCCCTTTCAAGCTCAAGAAAAATGAGTATCCGGAGATTCGACATGAAGTCCAAAGAAGAGGTTGGGAAGTCTTAACCAACCCCATACAACAAGTCGGAATCTTAATGGTTCAAGAGTTCTATGCCAATGCATGGATCACTAGGAACCATGACCAAGGTATGAACCCGAGTCCAAAGAATTATCTCACAATGGTTAGGGGGAAATACTTGGATTTCAGTCCGGAAAATGTAAGGTTGGCATTCCACTTGCCTATGATGCAAGGTGATGAACGCCCCTACACTAGAAGGGTCAACTTTGATCAAAGGTTGGACCAAGTCCTTATGGACATTGTGTGGAAGGAGCTCAATGGAAGAGAGACTCCAAAGGCAAGCCAGTCCAACTAAGAAGACTGGACCTCAAGCCTGTGGCTAGAGGATGGTTGGAGTTCATTCAACGCTCCATCATTCCTACTAGCAACCGATCTGAAGTTACTGTGGATCGGGCCATCATGATTCATGGCATCATGAGTGGAGAGGAAGTAGAAGTTCATGAGGTCATCTCCAATGAAATCTACAAAATAGCCGACAAGCCCTCACCTATGGCACGGCTAGCTTTTCCTCACCTTATTTGCCATCTATGTTACTCAGCTGGAGTTATCATAGAAGGAGATGTCTCCATTGAAGAAGACAAGCCCATCACCAAGAAGAGGATGGAGCAAGCAAGAGAGACCCCTCACGGCTCTCAAGAGATGCATGAGGAAGCTCATCATCAAGAAATCCCTGAGATGCCTCAAGGGATGCACTTTCCTCCAAACAACTATTGGGAGCAACTCAACACTTCTTTAGAAGGTTTGAGCCACAATGTGGAACAATTAAGGGTGGAACATCATGAGCACTCCATTATTCTCCAAGAAATAAGAGAAGATCAAAGAGCAATGAGGGAGGAGCAACAAAGGCAAGGAAGGGACATAGAAGAGCATAAGGACATTGTTGGACCTTCAAGAAGAAGACGCCACTAGAGGTGGATTCATTCCTTGTTCTTTATTTCTTTCTGTTTTTCGGTTTTTAATATGTGTTTATCTATGTTTTGTGTCTTTATTTCATGATCATTAGTATGTAACCATGCCTTGAAGCTATGAATAAAATCCATTAATCCTTCACCTCTCCTAAATGAAAAATGTTTTAATTCAAAAGAACAAGAAGTACATGAATTTCGAATTTATCCTTGAATTTAATTTAATTATATTGATGTGGTGACAATACTTTTTGTTTTCTAAATGAATGCTTGAACAGTGCATAATTTTGATCTTGTTGTTTATGAATGTTAAAACTGTTGGCTCTTGAAAGAATGATGAACAAAGAGAAATGTTATTGATGATCTGAAAAATCATGAAATTGATTCTTGAAGCAAGAAAAAGCAGTGAAAAAGAATAAGCTTGCGAAAAAAAAAAGTGGCGAAAAAAATAGAAAGAAAAAGAAGGAGCAGTAGAAAAAGCCAATAGCCCTTAAAACCAAAAGGCAAGGGTAAAAAGGATCCAAGGCTTTGAGCATCAATGGATAGGAGGGCCCAAGGAAATTAAATCCAGGCCTAAGCGGCTAAATCAAAGTTGTCCCTAACCATGTGCTTGTGTCATGAAGGTCCAAGTAAAAAGCTTGAGACTGAGTGGTTAAAGTCGTGATCCAAAGCAAAAGAGTGTGCTTAAGAGCTCTGGACACCACTAATTGGGGACTCTAGCAAAGCTGAGTCACAATCTGAAAAGGTTCACCCAGTTGTGTGTCTGTGGCATTTATGTATCTGGTGGTAATACTGGAAAACAAAGTGCTTAGGGCCACAGCCAAAACTCATAAGTAGCTGTGTTCAAGAATCAATATGCTTAACTAGGAAAGACAATAACACTATCCGAAATTCTAAGTTCCTAGAGAAGCCAATCATTCTAAACTTCAAAGGAAAAAGTGAGATGCCAAAACTGTTCAGAAGCAAAAAGCTACAAGTCCCGCTCATTTAATTATAATTAATATTCATTGATATTTTGGAATTTATAGTATATTCTCTTCTTTTTATCCTATTTGATTTTCAGTTGCTTGGGGACAAGCAACAATTTAAGTTTGGTGTTGTGATGAGCGGATAATTTATACGCTTTTTGGCATTGTTTTTAGGTAGTTTTTAGTAAGTTCAAGCTACTTTTAGGGATGTTTTCATTAGTTTTTATGTTAAATTCACATTTCTGGACTTTACTATGAGTTTGTGTGTTTTTCTGTGATTTCAGGTAATTTCTGGCTGAAATTGAGGGACTTGAGCAAAACTCTGAAAAAGGCTGACAAAAGGACTGCTGATGCTGTTGGAATCTGACCTCCCTGCACTAAAAATGGATTTTCTGGAGCTACAGAACTCCAATTGGCGCGATCTCAACGGCGTTGGAAAGTAGACATCCAGGGCTTTCCAGCAATATATAATAGTCCATACTTTATACGGAAATTGATGACGTAACTTGGCGTTGAACGCCAAGTACATGCTGCTGTCTGGAGTTAAACGCCAGAAAAACGTCATGATCCGGAGTTGAACGCCCAAAACACGTCATAACTCGGAGTTCAACTCCAAGAGAAGCCTCAGCTCGTGGATTGATCAAGCTCAGCCCAAGCATACACCAAGTGGGCCCCGGAAGTGGATTTATGCATCAATTACTTGCTCATGTAAACCCTAGGAGCTAGTTTATTATAAATAGAACATTTAACTATTGTATTAGTCGTCTTATCCTGGATCCTAGATTGTATTTTGAATCTAGAGACCTTGGGGGCTGGCCATTCGGCCATGCCTGAACCTTTCACTTATGTATTTTCAACGGTGGAGTTCTGCACACCATAGATTAAGGGTGTGGAGCTCTGCTGTACCTCAAGTATTAATGCAATTCTATTTTCTTTTATTCAATTCTATCTTATTCTTATTCCAAGATATTCATTCGCACCCAAGAACATGATGAATGTGATGATTATGTGACGCTCATTATCATTCTCACTTATGAACGCGCGTGATTGACAACCACCTTCGTTCTACATGCAACCGAGCTTGAATGTGTATCTCTTAGATTCCCCAACAGAATCTTCGTGGTATAAGCTAGATAGATGGCGGCATTTATGAGGATCCGGAAAGTCTCACCTTGTCTGTGGTATTCCGAGTAGGATCCTGAGAATCCGGAAAGTCTAACCTTGTCTGTGGTATTCCGAGTAGGATTCCGGTAATGAATGACTGTGACGTGCTTCAGACTTGCAAGTGCTGGGTGTTAGTGACAGACGCAAAAGAATCAAGGGATTCTATTCCAGTAGGAGCGGGAACCAACCAGTGATTAGCTGTGCTGTGACAGAGCGCGTGAGCGTAGTTTTCACTGCGAGGATGGGATGTAGCCTTCGGCTAGTGTGATGCCTCCAGACGATTAGCCATGTGAGTGACAGCGCAGAGGACCATTTTCCAGAGAGGATACAAAGTAGCCATCGTCGAACGGTGAACCCCTATACATAGCTTGCTATGGAAAGGAGTAAGAAAGATTGAGTTGAGGCAGTAGGAAAGCAGGCGTTCTTGAGCCATACAGTATCTCCATTCGCTTATCTGAAATTCCCACCAATGAATCTGCATAAGTATTCTATCCCTTTTATTATTTCTTCTATTTTCTTATTTCTATTTTCGAAACCATAAACAAATTTAATCTGCCTAACTGAGATTTACAAGGTGACCATAGCTTGCTTCATACCAACAATCTCTGTGGGATCGACCCTTACTCACGTAAGGTTTATTACTTGGACGACCCAGTACACTTGCTGGTTAGTTGAATGGAGTTGTGTCCACTCGTGCCAATTTCAAATTCCATAAAAGTACAACTTAAAGAATAGTGATCACAATTTCGTCCACCAAGAAGCTAGGGATCTTTGAGGTACAAGCTGCAAGAATCTCACTAGAGATGGCAGACAATTCAAGAAAACAAGCTTATGGACTTGTAGAGGATGTTCTGGTAAAGGTTGAAGACCATTACATCCCTGCTAATTTCATAGTCCTAGAGACTGGGAAGTGCATGGATGAATCCATCATCCTTGGCAGACCCTTCCTAGCCACAGCAAAGGCTGTGATTGATGTTGACAGAGGAGAATTAATCATTCAAGTGAATGAAGAATCCCTTGTGTTTAAGGCTCAAGGATATCCCTCTATAACCATAGAGAGGAAGCATGAAGAGCTTCTCTCAAAACAGAGTCAAACAGAGCCCCCACAGTCAAACTCTAAGTTTGGTGTTGGGAGGCCACAACCAAATTCTAAGTTTGGTGTTGGGAGGTTCCAACATTGCTCTGAACATCTGTGAGGCTCCATGAGGGCCCACTGTCAAGCTACTGACATTAAAGAAGCGCTTGTTGGGAAGCAACCCAATGTTATATTTATCTATTTTCCATTGTTATTTTATGTTTTCTATAGGTTGATGATCATGTGAAGTCACAAAAATAATTGAAAAAGTAAAAACAGAATAAAAAATAGAAAGAAAAACAGCACACCCTGGAGGAAAAACTCGCTGGCGTTTAAACGCCAGTAAGGGCAGCAAATGGGCGTTTAACACCCAGTCTGGCACCATTCTGGGCGTTTAACGCCAGAAAGGCGCACCAGACTGGCGTTTAACACCAGAAAGGGGCACCAGACTGGCATTTAATGCCAGAAAAGGGCAGCAGCCCAGCGTTTAACGCTAGGATTGACAGAAAGGGCATTTTTGCACGCCACTTGGTGCAGGGATGAGCTATCCTTGACACCTCAGGATCTGTGAACCCCACAGGATCCCCACCTACCCCACCACTCTCTCTCCTCTTCACCCATTCACCAATCACCTCAACACCTCTTCCCCAAAAACCCCTCACCTATCAAATCCTACCATTCTCTTCACCACTCACATCCATCCTTCATAAAACCCCACCTACCTCACCATTCAAATTCAAACCACTTTCCCTCCCAAACCCACCCATAATGGCCGAACCTTACCCCTCTCTTCACCCCTATATAAACCCATCTTTACCCCCTCATTTTCACACATCATACACACTACTTCTCTCCCTTGGCTGAAACACAAAGCCCCCCTCCATCTCCTCTATTTCTTCTTATTCTACTCTCTTCTTTCTTCTTTTGCTCGAGGACGAGCAAACCTTCTAAGTTTAGTGTGGTAAAAGCATTGCTTTTTGTTTTTCCATAACCATTTATGGCACCTAAGGCCGGAGAAACCTCTAGAAAGAGGAAAGGGAAGGCAAAAGTCTCCACCTCCGAGTCATGGGAGATGGAGAGATTCATCTCAAGGGTGCATCAAGATCACTTCTATGAAGATGTGGCCAAGAAGAAGGTGATCCTCGAGGTCCCTTTTCAAACTCAAAAAAAAAAGAGGTCAACTTTAATCAAAGGTTGGATCAAGTCCTCATGGATATCTGTTTGGAAGGAGCTCAATGCAAACAAGAGATCCCACTCATGGACATGAGGAAATTCCTCATCATGAAATCCTTGAGATGCCTCAAGGGATGCACTTTCCTCCACAAAACTATTGGGAGCAAATCAACACCTCCCTAGGAGAATTAAGTTCCAACATGGGACCACTAAGGGTGGGGCACCAAGAACATTCCATCCTCCTCCATGAAATTAAAGAAGATCAAAGAATCATGAGAGAGGAGCAACAAAGGCAAGAAAGAGACCTTGAGGAGCTCAAGCACTCCATAAGATCTTCAAGAGGAAGAACAAGCCGCCATCACTAAGGTGGACCCGTTCCTTAATCTCCTTGTTCTCTATTTTTCTGTTTTTCGAAAATTATGCTTTATGTTTTATTTATGTTTGTGTCTTATGATCATTAGTGTCTTAGTGTCTATACCTTAAATTTATGAATGACCTATGAATCCATCACCTTTCTTGAATGAAAAATGTTCTTAATTGAAAAAGAGAGAATTGCATGAATTTCGAATTTTATAACAGATTAATTATTTTGATGTGGTGACAATACTTTTTGTTTTCTGAATGTATGCTTGAACAGTGCATATGTCTTTTGAATTTGTTGTTATGAATGTTAAAAGTGTTGGCTCTTGAAAGAATGATGAAAAAGGAGACATGTTACTGAGGATCTGAAAAATCATAAAAATGATTCTTGAAGCAAGAAAAAGCAGTGAATTCAAAAAAAAAAAGACTTTGAGCATCAGTGGATAGGAGGGCCTACAGGAATAACATCCTGGCCTAAGCGGCTAAACCAAGCTGTCCCTAACCATGTGCTTGTGGCGTGAAGGTGTCAAGTGAAAACTTTAGACTGAGCGGTTAAAGTCGTGATCCGAAGCAAAAAGAGTGTGTTTAAGAACCCTGGACACCTCTAATTGGGGACTCTAGCAAAGCTGAGACACAATCTGAAAAGGTTCACCCAGTTATGTGTCTGTGGCATGGATGTATCCGGTGGTAATACTGGAAAACAGAGTGCTTTGGGCCACGGCCAAGACTCATAAAGTAGCTGTGTTCAAGAATCATCATACTTAACTAGGAGAATCAATAACACTATCCGGATTCTGAGTTCCTATAGAAGCCAATCATTCTGAACTTCAAAGGATAAAGTGAGATGCCAAAACTGTTCAGAGGCAAAAAGCTAAAAGCCCCGCTCATCTAATTAATACTGATCTTCATAGATGTTTTTGGAATTCATTGTATATTCTCTTCTTTTTATCCTATTTGATTTTCAGTTGCTTTGGGACAAGCAACAATTTAAGTTTGGTGTTGTGATGAGCGGATAATTTATACGCTTTTTGACATTATTTTTAGTATGTTTTTAGTATGTTTTAGTTAGTTTTTATTATATTTTTATTAGTTTTTATTTAAAATTCACTTTTCTGGACTTTAGTATGAGTTTGTGTATTTTTCTGTGATTTCAGGTATTTTCTGGCTGAAATTGAGGGACCTGAGCAAAAATCTGATTCAGAGGCTGAAAAGGACTGCAGATGCTGTTGGATTCTGACCTTCCTGCACTCGAAGTGGATTTTCTGGAGCTACAGAGGCCCAATTGGCGCTCTCTTAATTGCGTTGGAAAGTATACATCCTGGGCTTTTCAGCAATGTATAATAGTCCATACTTTGCCCGAGATTTGATGGCCCAAACAGGCGTTCCAAGTCAGCTCAAGAATTCTGGCGTTAAACGCCGGAACTGGCACAAGAATGGGAGTTAAACGCCCAAACTGGCACAAAAGCTGGCGTTTAACTCCAAGAAAAGTCTCTACACATGAAAGCTTCAATGCTCAGCCCAAGCACACACCAAGTGGGCTCGGAAGTGGATTTTTACGTCATTTACTCATTTTTGTAAATCCTAAGCTACTTGTTCTCTATAAATAAGACCTTTTGCTATTGTATTTTCAACTTGGTTCTTCTGGTTCCCTCTCTGGGGCCGAAGCCAATGATCACCATTATCACTTATGTATTTTCAACGGTGGAGTTTCTACACACCATAGATTAAGGTGTGGAGCTCTGCTGTACCTCGAGTATTAATGCAATTACTATTGTTCTTCTATTCAATTCAGCTTATTCTTGTTCTAAGATATTCATTCGCACCCAAGAACATGATGAATGTGATGATTATGTGACGCTCATCATCATTCTCACTTATGAATGCGTGCCTGACAACCACTTCCGTTCTACATGCAAACAAGGCTTGAGTGGATATCTCTTGGATTCCTTAAGCAGAATCCTCGTGGTATAAGCTAGAATTGATGGCGGCATTCTTGAGAATCCGGAAAGTCTAAACCTTGTCTGTAGTATTCCGAGTAGGATTCAAGGATTGAATGACTGTGACGAGCTTCAAACTCGCGATTGTGGGGCGTTAGTGACAGACGCAAAAGAATCACTGGATTCTATTCCAACATGATCGAGAATCGACAGATGAATAGCCGTGCTGTGACAGAGCGCGTTGAACATTTTCACTGAGAGGACGGGACTGTAGCCATTGACAACGGTGATGCCCAACATATAGCTTGCCATGGAAATGAGTAAGAAGGATTGGATGAAGACAGTAGGAAAGCAGAGAGACGGAAGGGACAAAGCATCTCCATACGCTTATCTGAAATTCTCACCAATGAATTACATAAGTATCTCTATCTTTATTTTATGTTTTATTTATCTTTTAATCATTAATCCTCCATAACCATTTGAATCCGCCTGACTGAGATTTACAAGATGACCATAGCTTGCTTCATACCAACAATCTCCGTGGGATCGACCCTTACTCGCATAAGTTTTATTACTTGGACGACCCAGTGTACTTGCTGGTTAGTTGTGCGAAGTTGTGATAAAGAGTTGAGATTGCAATTGAGCGTACCATATTGATGGCGCCATTGATGATCACAATTCCGCGCACCAGAGCACTCCAAGGATGGAGGGCCAACTAAATCCTTCAAGCCGTTCCCCCGGGTGGGAAAGTTCACTAACTACAGCCCTCTGACGGCCCCGATCATTGAAGTGTACCAACAGATAGCCGACAAGGGCATCCTGTCGAAGCCTCGCCAGCTCAAAAACAAAATCGGAGGAATCAAGAACCTATATTTTAACTACCACAAGGGTTTCGGCGATAAAACCCAAGATTGCTTCGACCTAAAGGACGCTTTCGAACATACAATCCGTGAAGGTAGGCTAGCGGAGTTCTCACAGTTCATAAGAGAACCCAAGAGGTGAGAGCGCAATCGATTTGATGACAACAAGAGTCATACCGTGAAGCCAAGGCAAGAGTCCGAAGAGGATAACGACTGCGGCCTCACCATCGTGAATGTCGTAGTTGGAAGGGACGCTCAACCGAGATCCAAGTCGGCAACAAGGAAAGACGCCAAGGTCCTGGCTGTGTCAACAGCAGGTCATGGGTCCTCTCCCAGAAGAGTCCCAATGATATCGTTTGGACCGGAGGACCAATGATTTCACGACATGCCAGAGAACCCTCCCTTGGTAATCACAGCAAGAGTGGGAACAGGCTTAGTCAAGCGAATTCTCGTGGACACTGGAGCCGATTCAAACATTATGTTCCGAAACGTATTTGACGCCCTAGGTCTCTGGGAAGCCGACCTGAAAACTAACCAGCACGGGGTGGTCGGCTTAGGTGATAATTTTATCAAGTCTAATGGAATAATCTCCCTCCCGGTCTCCATAGAGGGAGGGCAAGGAAAGAGGTATCTAATGGCGGAGTTTGCTGTTCTGAGGGACTCCACGGCTTACAACATTATCTTGGGGAGGAAAACAATAAACGAGTTCGGGGCAGTGATATGTACCATGCTGCTGATGATGAAGTTTGTAGCCGACAATTGATCGGTAGGGTCCATCAGGGGAGATCTGAAAACGGAAGTCGCGTGCGATAATGCCAACCTCTCCCTAAGAAAAAAGTCAAAGGAAGCGTCAGGGGTTTTCCTAGCCGATCTGGATGCTAGGATTGACGACAAGTTGAGACCAGAGCCTGAAGGAGACCTGGAGAAGCTTAGGGTTGGTGACTCAGAAGACAAGTTCACCTTTGTGAACAGAAACCTTCCCCACAACTTGAAAAAGCCTTTGATGGAGATGATCCGAGGAAATGGGGATTTGTTCGTCTGGACACCAGCCGACATGCCAAGCATTGACCCCCAGTTCATCTCACACCACCTGGCCGTGAAGGCAGAGGCCAAGCCCGTAGCCCAAAGATGAAGGAAGATGTCCCATGAGAGAGCCAAGGACATGGCCAAGCAAACGGCCAGCTTGCTAGAAGCAGGGTTCATCCGTGAATTAGACTACTCGACCTGGCTGTTGAACGTAGTCCTCGTTAAGAAGGCCAACGAGAAGTGGAGAATGTGTGTAGACTACTTCGACCTCAACAAGGCATGCCCTAAAGACTCCTTCCCCCTCCCCAACATTGATGCTCTAGTAGACTCGGCCACAGGGTACCGTTTCCTGAGATTCATGAACGCATACTCTAGTTATAACCAGATACCGATGCACCAGCCAGACGAGGAGAAAATGTCATTCATAATGCCAGGTAGCACATACTGATATAGGGTAATGTCGTTTGGGCTAAAGAACGCCGGAGCTACTTATCAGAGGCTGATGAACAAAGTTTTCAACAACCTTATCAGTAGGTCGGTGAAAGTGTATGTGGATGACATCCTGGTAAAGACCGCCCAAACAGAAGTCGTTGTTGGCAACCTAGAGGCAGTGTTCACGTCCCTCTAACGACACAACATGAGGC
This sequence comes from Arachis stenosperma, assembly GCF_014773155.1. NCBI lineage: Eukaryota > Viridiplantae > Streptophyta > Magnoliopsida > Fabales > Fabaceae > Arachis > Arachis stenosperma. The sequence continues at coordinate 63,115,593 of NC_080383.1, forward strand.
TTAATCCTCTCAAGTGCGCCTTCGCCGTGGAGGCCGGGAAGTTCTTGGGTTTCATGATAACCCAAAAAGGGGTCGAAGCCAACCCAGAGAAGTGCGAAGCAATTTTGCGAATGACGAGCCTAGGGTGCATCAAGGGGGTGTAGAGACTGGCCGGAAGACTCACAGCCTTATCCCATTTTGTCGGCACGTCGGCGGCCAAAGCCCTCCCATTCTTCAACTTGATGAAGAAGGGAATCGCTTTTGAGTGGACTCCAGCATGCGAGGAGGCCTTCAACCACTTCAAGAGCATACTCTCGGCACCCTCGGTCCTTGGCAAACCCAGGGATGGTGAGACGCTGTTCCTGTACTTGGCAGTAACAGACGAAGCCTTGGCGGCCGTCCTGGTACGGGAAGAAGGAAAAACCCAAGAGCCAGTCTACTTTGTTAGCAAAGCGCTACAAGGGGCAGAGTTAAGATACAATAAATTGGAAAAGCTGGCATATGCGCTCTTGACCTCCTCCTGAAGGTTGCGGCAATACTTTCAAGGACACTGGGTAATTGTCAAGAGGGATCAGGCGATCCGCCAGGTTTTGCAAAAGCCCGACCTGGCGGGAAGGATGATGACTTGGGCATTCGAGTTATCTCAGTACGATCTACAGTACGAGCCCAGACATGACATCAAAGCCCAGCGATGGCCGATTTTCTGGTGGAAGTGACGGGATACCCTCACGAAGTCCCGAACACGCGGTGGAAACTCCATTTGGATGGAGCTTCCAACCAAACGTTCGGAGAAGCGGGGATCATCCTGGAGAGCCCGACTGGAGTGGTATATGAGCAGTCAATTAAGTTCGAGTTCCCGGTCTCGAACAATCAAATAGAGTATGAAGCCCTCATTGATGGCCTGCTCTTAGCAAAAGACGTTGGAGCGACAAGGGTGCAGGTGAACAGCGACTCCCAAGTCGTCACGTCCCAAGTCAACGGGACATATCAAGCCAGGGACTCCCTACTGCAAAAATACTCGGAAAGGGTTAAAAGTTTGAATGAAAAATTTGATGAGGTCGTGGTGCAGCATGTTCCAAGAGAAAGGAATACTCGGGCCGACCTCCTATCGAAACTGGCTAGCACGAAGCCAGGGACGGGAAACTGGTCTTTAGTCTTAGGATTGATAAAAGAACCGACAGTCACATTATGTGTGATCCGAGCAGACGTCGTTCCCTCATGGACCCAACTGGCACAAGGCCCGGTCCGAAAGGCTGACCTGACGGGCATGTAACGCCCGAACCGGGAGGAAGATCCGACACCTTCTCCCCTCCAGCAAGGCACATGACAGCTGAGAGAATGGAAATTTTCTGGAAGGCGGGTCTGCTCTTGTGGGACCCACCCCAGGCACAGAGTATATAGGGGGAGGGCCCTACCCCTCCTCCAAGGTACGAACATTCTTTAATTTTTATTTAATAAAATCTAATAGTTAATAAAAAAGGACGCATCTAATGCGCATGAAGTTATTGGGTTCGTTTTAGATGACTCATAAAATCTTAGCGCATATGATTTTACATTTTTAACAACATTTTTTAGTTTTATACTAGATTAATGAGATAAAAGATTCATATACATAAAGAATTGGGATATCTGATTTAATCTTTTTTTATCTTTTACTTTATATATATATATATATATATATATATATATATATATATATATATATTTTAATTTCTTTCTCTAAATTTCAACTCAAGGCTACTGTCATGAAATAAAGAATTTATTATCTTAACTTTACATTTATTTATTATTAATTATATAAATTTTTTAATTTTCAAATTATAACATAAAAGACTCTACTTCTGCATTATTAGACATACTTTATTGTCAAGATTTGAGAGTTTTTTTATATTTAAATTAAAAATATATAATATTTATCAATTTAAATAAAGGTGTAAGTATTTATTAAAATATATTTTGAGTCATATCTTGAATGTAACAGAAAAATCACAATACGAATGTATCTCAGATACACTGTCCCGTGCTATTATATGGCACATGTATGAACAAGATGAGATCTAGAATACACTGCATTTAAGATATGATTTTAATTTGTCTTAACCCATTGCATCCGAGATATGTATATTTATGCTGATTTGGGATAATGCATCTGAGATACATTCAAATGTGCAAGACAATTTTTATTTATAAACGTTACAATATTTTTGTAAATTTAAAATTACGTGTATTATTATTATTAAAAAAATTATTATAAAAAAATACGTATATTATTATAAAAAAATTATGATTAAAATAATATTAATTTAATTTTTATTTTTAAATTAATCTAATTTTTAAAAGTTATATCTTGTCTTATGTATTTAAAATTAGTGACTCAAAATTAATTAGTACATTATTTTCTCAAAAATCAACCTATTTGAATTTGTACTTAAAAAAATAAATAAAAAATAGATAAAATTAGATTAATTTAAATTAAAAAAAATTGTACGTGTTCAGTTTTATACCAAATTTCGTTGAAGCAAGCTTTTAAGAAGACATTTGTTATGAAGAAAGATTATTTGATTTCAAAAAAGCGTCTACAAAATAAACACGAAACCTTTAATGCAATCGCTTTAGGCTTATAGTGTGGAGCATTCAATCAAGGGCTTATAACACGGTTGCTTGTGACTTGTGAGTCCCTATTATTTATCACTGGCAGATTTTGAATTGGCGCATGGATATAACAAATATGCACATGTAATTTATATTTGAGAGAAAAAAAAAAAACAGAATTTATAAATTTAGTATTTATTAATTGTCAGGTTGTTATAACAATTAATGAATATTAAATAAAATAAATTATTATTATTTTTAGTTGATTTTTTTTGTTATTAAATATTTTTAATATTTTATTAGACTTAATAATCGAATCTAAAAAAGAAGAGTGAATATGGATGAAGTTAATTAGCAATTTGAACTAGTGATAGTGGTGACGGTGACAGTGGACTGCGACTGACGGTGGTGGTGGAGATGCAAGTTAGGCGCAGGGTTGGGTTGGGGGTGATAAGTATGGGATTGGCGTAGCCGAATAAGAATAGGGATAGAACTTAGAAGTGAAGATTGGCACTAGAGTTATCTTTGATACATATTAGAGTTACAAATGATAGATCATAGATATAAAATTGAAAAAAATTGATAATATTTAACAAAGGACTTTTAACATGTGCAGGTTGAACTGCGTTGAATTAAAAAAATTGTTAGTTATTATATTAAGAGGTAGATTAAATGACATTCTTTTGAATCATTTTTTGTTAAGTTAAATACAAAATAGTTTGAATTTTATTAAAGACATGGATAAAAGGTTTTTAGTTATTTTTAGTGCAAATTTAGTTTTTATATCAATTATTTTGACAGAATTCTGAAAAATTTAATGGATATGAATTTTACTGTAAATTTGGATACAATTATATGGTTATAAAAGTAAACTAGCTGCAGTAATAAGGTTCGTTTTTTATGATGATATTATTTTGTATTTTTTTAAATTCTTATTTTGGTAATTAGAAAGAGGTGTAATAGACTAATCAATTAGATAATACAACATTAATTTTAGAAAATAATTTTTTGTGCAGATAAAATGATTAATTATAGTTATAGTTTATCTTTTAACTATTATATATTTTTTAGTTTATTTTTTTGTATCTCTCCTCATCTTCATGCTGATTCTATTAGTATTTTATTTTTAAGCACGGTTAGTTTTTAGTTTTTTTTTTTTTTTTTGAAAAAAAGTAGAAACTCAACACAAAAGTGAAGCATATAAACAATAAACAACAAAACAAAGTACATAAACCTAAAATAACTCCTATGTCATCTCGGCATAGCCATCAACAATATCGATCAACTACTACACCACTTTATTGAGCACTCAAAGGTGCTAGCAACACAATTCCTCACATTTGTTGTCTTATTCTAAAATATGACATTATTCCTATGTAGCCAAATATTCTATATAATTGAAAAGAAACCAACTAACTACTTTTGTGCAATTATTTTCTCAAAAGTAAAGTCCTTTAATTCTCAAAGTGTTCTTTGACAATACCCGAAATAATCTAATGACGACCAAAATGAGTAATCTAAGCACATCATACCTGTCAAAAAATTCACACGCAACAAACAAGTGTTGTACAGTATCAATGTTTTTGTTGCATAATATACATCTAGTATCCCTCTATTCAATGATACCCAATCTACTAAGTCGATCCTTAGTATTAATTCGACCTACTAGCACAAACCACATAAACAACTCGACATGAGGTGGGACAAGTAGTTCTTTCCAAATTTTATTTGTGAATCTGTAATTAACAATGTCATCTTTCAGAGTCTCCTCCTACAAAATCTGTACAAATGAATTAGTAGAATAAATGTCTTTTTTGTCAAATTTTCACACCACTCTATTTTATACTTCTGCTATCAATCTTACAGATTGGAAGACCTCAAGTAGTTGATTCAAGCTTTCTGCTTCTCATTGACGGAATTTCTTCCTCCATTGGAAGTTCCAAACCTACTATAACTCATCTCAAAAACCACAATTTCTAATTACATATCTTTTTTTGTTTGAAATTAAGAAGAGCTCGAAAAGAAATCTTTCAGTTATCCTACTTGTAGTCATGTATCTTCTCAAAATCTGGTTAATCTTTCATCTCCTATCTCTATAATAAGTCTATCAATTATCTTCTGTTTTACATGTTGCTTATTTATTTGCAGTTGACATATGTCTTTCTACAGACTCCCTTTTATTATTATCTTTTAGCTTCTTTTTTTTGGATTTTAAGTTTCATTGTTAAAAAAAAAATTTTAAAAATGAATAAACATTTATTGTAAAAAAAATATTATAAAAAAATTTATTTTAAATCTTACAAATAAAACTAAAATATATCAAATGAGATGTCAATTTTAAATTCATCAAATTTTGAAATAGAAAAAAAATCGGTGGACAAAAATAAATAGCAACCATAATTATTTCGGAATTAGAGTTGATGCCTAACTAAACTAGTCTTATTTTAGATATAAAAATAATTTATTGATATAAATTGTTATAAAGGGAGATCAAAAGTGTTTCATCAGTGGGGGACCAAAATTTTTGCTTGCTTTACATTCAAAACGTTCCTTTTTCAGGTATGGCACATCAAATAATTGATGGCCTTAGAATGTCACGAAGACTACTTGAAAATCTTGAGGTTTACGTAATTACGTTGGATCATTTTCAACTCCTTTTTTTTTAATATATATTTTGAATAAAAAAATTTAAAATCTATTATATCATTGATTGACAACTAAGATATACCACATAATTCATTTTTATTGTAATTGAGATAATTTTTTTTTAAAATTAAAAAAAATATAATTAATTTTTCTCTCTCTATTTCCTTCTAATTTTATTATCTAAGTTCTATTTTTTTAATATATTAAAAAACTAAAATAAGATGTATAACACTTTCTATTTCCTTTCCTTTATTCTTATTGTATATTATAAAATTTAAAAGAATAATTTTTTTATATATTAATACAAAAATATTTTAAAAAATAAGGTATGAATTCTATCAGTTCTATCAATTGACCAAATATTTATTGTCTAATTTTTGATAACCAACCATAATTTTTTGAACCATTAGAGTTTAGAGGGTACTTTGATAGAATTTTTTTTTAGGATAAATTTTTCGATTTCAAATTGATTTTTTTATACAAATTAAACTGTGCTTTGAATAGTAGTCATGGATGGACGTAGTGCTGGTCAAAAAGTGGTGATGACACTAGAGGGTTGGAGGATACAGATATTATTGTGTTTGAGGAGGAGAAACTAGAAAAAAGTCTCTAGATGTGTGCCAAAAATCTTATAGGTCGAATCTTGGCAGACCAATCCTTTGGTATTAGTACAGTGAAAGGAGCAATTTGGTCTCATCCAGAAGGGTTTAAAGTTATGGATTAAGTGAAAATCTATTCCAATTTTTCTTTAAAAAAGAAGTAAATCTAGTTCATGTAGAACGCAGTACAACATGGTTGCTAAAAAATTATATTGTTAACACCAAAAGGTGGCAGAAAAATGCTATTGATAATAATGATCATCTATCTCGAGTCCCAATTTGAGTACAATTGTGAGAAATTCTGGAGAACTAGAAATCAAAGGAGTTGGGGAGGAAGATTGGAGATAGTATGGGATGGGTAGTAAAGATAGATTTCTTCTCAATGAAATATAGAAAAAGTAAAAATTTAAAGGTTAAAGTTTTCATGGATGCTAGAAAATCATTGAGAAGAAGCCTTAGGATTGTCGGACCTAATAGAAATGTGATTGAGTCATCCACAAAATATGAACGAATTGGCATATTATGTAACTATTGTGGACATCTCGGACATGAAATTAGAGGATGCAATCAGCACCTTGAAGACTCAATTAAGGGAGATGTGGAAAAGGAGAAATTGGGGAGTTAGTTAAAAGCCGAGCAAATAGGTTAGAGGGTTGAAAATAAAAAAGAGAATGTAAATCCTAATATTCCTAGGATGAGATGTCTCGGAAGGAAGGTTTTGGAAAGCAAACTCCAGTTAACTTGCTAAGGAGATTTGCCAATCTCTCGATGTAGGAAAACAGCGAAGAAAATGAGTATGTTGGCAACAAATCGAAAGGAGATATAAGTGGTAATGGAGGACGATGGGAGAAGATAGTGGCAGATCAAGAGGAGAAGTTGTTGTTAGTGCATCAGAAGTGTGGAGATGGAGAGGATCTTGGTGAAGACAAAACTAAAAGTGAAACAAAAAGATCTTGTTCCTTAAGTGAGACAAAGAACGGTTTTTTGTTTGTGATAGATCAATGTCATAAATTGGGGTTTACAAAGGGTATTTTCTGGTTGATTGGGAGGAGGTCAACAGTAAAAATTTGGGAAGATTATTGGGTTGGAAGACAAAAATCACTGACGCTTAGACAAAATCAGGAGATTAATCCAAACCTAATGTGGGTCTCTCAACTCATCACTGAAGAAGTTAATTGGAATAAACCTCTAATAGCCAACAACCGCAAAACAGAAATTACCAAGGTTCTGAAAACTGATTCGAACTGGCCAGTCGAACTGCAAACCGACGAGGATGCCGATTTGGATTAATGCCAAAACCGTCCAATAAAAAAGCCCGTTGTTGGACTGCCAAACTGGCCGAAAACTGGTCGGTCGATCCAAACCGTGAACCAGCTGATTTTTTAATTTTAAGCAAAATGCACCGTTTTGTTCACTTTGGTTGCCTAAATGTGTGAATCCCTAACCCTAAGCATAACCCAACGTCTCCCAATCCCAACCCAGCATAACGGCGCAGCAGTCTCCCTCCCTCCTTTCACCCTTGAACTCATCGTTCTTGTCACCACCGGCGAGTTATCTCCGTCACAACCATCCAGTCGCTGGACCGCTCCCGCCACCGTCGCAAGTTGGAGCTTCGTCGCCGATCGTACAACTCTCTACCATCGTCGCCGTTTTAGCTCGGGAAGCACCATCATCGGAATCGTCTCCTGTCTTTGTTGTGCACCTCTGTTCCACTGTCACCGGTGTCATGTGGTTCAATAGATTAGTTCTATGAATCGGTTCCTCCTCTGTGTTATGCATTTGCCTTCTAGCTTCTAGTTTTTTTCAAACAATAATTGTTGAATAATTAACTAATTATTGTTAATTAATATGTGAAATTTTTATGGATTGAATAATTGTTAATTAATTTGTAAATTTGTATGTTGTTATTAGTTGAATAATTATTGAATAATTATTGTTTGATTGGACTGTTAGATTGAATTTTGCTGTTGTTATTGCTGCTGTTACCCCTTTGTGTTATGCTTTTGCCTTCTAACTTCTAGTTTTTTTTAAACAATAACAATTAATTAATTATTGTTGATTAATCTGTGAACTTGTTATGAATTGAGTAATTGTGAACTAATTTGTGAATTTGCATGCTGTTTTTGGTTGAATAATTGTTGAATAATTGTTGTTAGATTGGATTATATTGTTGTTAGATTGAATTTTGCTATTGTTATTTTTACTGTTACCCCTCTGTGTTATGCTTCTACCTTCTAACTTTTAGGTTTTTTTTTAAACAATAACAATTAATTAATTATTGTTGATTAAATTGTGAACTCGTTATGGATTAAATAATTGTTAATTAATTTGTGAATTTATATGCTGTTATTGGTTGAATAATTATTTTTAGATTGGATTATATTGTGGTTAGATTGCATTTTGCTGTTGGTATGGATTGCTGTGATATTGTTATTAGATTGGATTATATTGTTATTGAATTACTGCTAATTTTTAGGTATGGATTATATTGTTATTGTTATTGGATATCGGCATTTTGTGTTTGGTTAGTTGTTTTTATTGTTTAATTTTTGAGTTTGTATTTGAGTGAGATTATAATATTGTGGTTTATGTAATACTTTTAATTTGGATGACATTTTAAAGTTTATATTAGACTATAATTATATTTTAGTGTGTTTATTTATATTTTATTATAAAACATTTTTTCAGTTAAACTATGGTCGAATCGGTCGAACCGGTAAACTAGTGAATCAGTAACTAAAGCGGTCCGATGACTGGTGACCTTGGAAATTACACAAGAAATACTTCAAGTAAGCATTAAAGAAAAAGATACATTAATTTGGTAAAAAAAAATGGGGTTCTTACTTTGTACGATTTGGATATGAGGTGAGCTTTAATTTTTTTCACCCACCAATCGAAAGTATTCTGCCAGTCTTCAGAGACAAATTTATGAAATTCAGTTTGGGATCTTGACTGTCCAGTCAAAGTTATGGTCTTTGCATAAAAAACTCTCCATAATAGCTTCCCAATGAGACACCAACTACATGTGCGCATGCAAGCTGTTCCCACAATGTGTCCAAGATGTGGAATGGAGGAAGAAACTTTGACCTATTGCTTGCTTACATGCAATCAGTCACGCGAAGTGTGGAACCGAATAGGCTTTTTGTTTGGCAGCTCAACTGGAGTTGATGGGGATGATGGTTTTTGGCAATTGGTGGAGAGAGACGCAGTTAAAGATAAAGCAAGACGGTTCTAGTAAGAAGAAACGAAGTCTTCCTGCGATAGTCTTATGGAGGGTCTAGATATCTAGGAACAAATGAATTTTTGACAGCAAAAGAATTGAACTGATTGCAATTTAGAAAGAGACACAAAGCATGATTGATGAATACCACCTTAAGACAACTCATCTATAGTTTCTTTGATTCCTTTGAGATTATTCTATTATTTTTTTCTTTATGTTAATTCCCACCTTATCCTTGTTAGAGTCCTGAAATGGACCAATATTATTATTATTTGTAATTTTCGTAATTAATAAAATTTTACATCTTTTAAAAAAGAAACTTTTGACAACTAACCAACCACCGAATATATTGCTTATCAATCGACCCCTGCAAATTGCCATAGGCGCCTATTGGCCTCAACTGACCGTCGAAGGATGTCATAGTTGTCAGAACTAAACCGATGATTGAATCGGTTAGGTTACTGGTTCACTGGTTATTGGTTCAACCGATGAGTCGCTGGTTGAACCTGTAGAACCAATCTTACGTAAATAAAAAATATAAAATAGTAAAAAAATTAAAATTAAAATTTAAAATACATATTTTTACTAATATTTAAAAACAATCAAGTTTCAACAAATTATAATCAACAAGTTATAATCTGGTTATTATTAAATAAGTATATAAAGTTCTAATATTTTTTCATAATAAAATTTTTTAATATTATTTTTATATTAAGATAACTATTTTTTATTTTAATAACTAACTAATTAGTTTATATTTATTATATTTTTATATACTATATATATTTATTAAAAAATAATATTAATAAATATCATATAATCATACAAAAATTATATTATAATTAATAAAAATATTTGATATTTTTTATTTATACATATTTAATAATATTTATATTAATAATTATGAATAATAATAAATATAATTAATTTAAATATAATGAGTATAAAATTAAAATAATATCTAAAAAAATTATTGTACGTTTCTACTATATTATTAATAATTAGCAAATAAAATAATAAGGAATAACATAGCATAATGTTAAAGGGAGTATGTAGGCACATGGGAGGAACTTCAAACCACATCTTCATCAATTTTAAAATTTTTTTAGCGGTCTGGTTGGACCGATTTTTGACCGATTTTTATCAATTTTGACCGATTTTATTGACTTTAATCGGTTCTTACTTGTTCTTGACCTTAAACGGTTCAAAAACTGAATCAAACCGACTAATCTAGTCCGATTCTCATAACTATGGAGGATGTTGATTCCTAGTCGATTATACAACGAGTCGACACTTACTGTATTTATACCACAATCAACCACTACTGACTACTGACTGACTATCATTAATTGACAAATCCTATCTCAGACTGCTAAAATAATATGATTTATGCATGTCTTTTAGTATATATTGGTAATTATCTTACATGACTATTTTAGATTATGCTATTAACAACATTGTGTATGTCAGTTCTTTTTTAATTTAATAAATTTTTTAATTGTTTATACACTTTAAGGCCCTTTGAGGAATTTTAGATGGTATATTTTGATTTCTAACAAAATTTTATTCTCTATATAAGTTTTCGAGAATTATTTTTATTAGACAAATTAGTCTTTTTATTATTTGGAAGAGGGACTGAATTGTTATAGTAATATATTTTGAAATCTAATTATCCGATAATTAAAGTTTGAGAAAAATATAACTTTTGTTCCTAGCATTGTTATATTTTTTAAAATTATCTCTAATATTCAATTTGATTTCATTTTATCGTTGACGTTTTAGATAAATTTTAATTTTACCCTGTCGTCAATTCTTTGAGACTTTGACAATCAATAATTTATCAATTTGTTTTCTAATTTTTTTCTTATTCAAAATCTTAATTTTACCCATAATTCACTCAAAAATCCTAATCTAACCCAAAGATCAATTAGCTCCAACTTCCATCTTCTCATCCCTCTCTTCGGTTACTATTACCATTACTATCACTATTTTTCCTTTACCATTGATGAGCGGATAATTTGTATGCTTTTTGGCATTGTTTTTAGTATGTTTTTAGTATGATCTAGTTAGTTTTTAGTATATTTTTATTAGTTTTTAGCTAAAATTCACTTTTCTGGACTTTACTATGAGTTTGTGTATTTTTCTGTGATTTCAGGTATTTTCTGGCTGAAATTGAGGGACCTGAGCAAAAATCTGATTCAGAGACCAAAAAGGACTGCAGATGCTGTTGGATTCTGACCTCCCTGCACTCGAAGTGGATTTTCTAGAGCTACAGAAGCCCAATTGGCGCGCTCTCAAAGGCGTTGGAAAGTAGACATCCTGGGCTTTCCAGCAATATATAATAGTCCATACTTTGCCCAAGATTTGATGGCCCAAACCGGCGTTCAAAGTCACCTCAAGAAATCCCAGCGTTAAACGCTGGAACTGGCACCCAAATGGGAGTTAAACGCCCAAACTGGCACCAAAGCTGGCGTTTAACTCCAAGAAGAGTCTCTACACGAAAAATGCTTCATTTCTCAGCCCAAGCACACACCAAGTGGGCCCGGAAGTGGATTTTATGTCATTTACTCATTTCTGTACACCTTAGGCTACTAGTTTTCTATAAGTAGGACCTTTTACTATTGTAATAAGAATCTTTGGATCTTTGGAACCTTTTTCTTTAGATCTTTTGATCACTATGGGAGGCTGGCCTCACGGCCATGCCTAGACCTTGTTCTTATGTATTTTCAACGGTGGAGTTTCTACACCATAGATTAAGGTGTGGAGCTCTGCTGTACCTCGAGTATTAATGCAATTACTATTGTTCTTCCATTCAATTCCGCTTGTTCTTTGTCCAAGATATCACTTGTTCTTCAACATGATGAAGGTGATGATTGACGCCCATCACCATTCTCACTCATGAACAAGGTGACTGACAACCATTCTTGTTCTACAAGCATCTGAGGCTTAGTGAATATCTCTTGGATTTCTGATTGCACGATGCATGGTTGATCGCCTGACAACCGAGTGCTCGCCTGACAAACGAGCCAACCATTCCGTGAGATCAGAGTCTTCGTGGTATAGGCAAGAACTGATGGCGGCATTCAAGAGAATCCGGAAGGTCTAACCTTGTCTGTGGTATTCTGAGTAGGATTCAATGACTGAATGACTGTGACGTGCTTCAAACTCCTGAGGGCGGGGCGTTAGTGACAGACGCAAAAGAATCACTGGATTCTTCCGGCCTGATTGAGAACCGACAGATGAATTCCGCTATGCTGTGACCAGAGCATATGCAATCGTTTTCAATGAGAGGATGGGAGGTAGCCACTGACAATGGTGAAACCCTACACAAGCTTGCCATGGAAAGGAGTAAGAAGGATTGGATGAAGGCAGTAGGAAAGCAGAGAGACGGAAGGGAAGGCATCTTCATGCGCTTATCTGAAGTTCCTACCAATGAATTACATAAGTATCACTATCCTTATCTTTTATGTTATTTTCGTTCATCATCATATACATTTGAGTTTGCCTGACTAAGATTTACAAGATGACCATAGCTTGCTTCAATACTAACAATCTCCGTGGGATCGACCCTTACTCACGTAAGGTATTACTTGGACGACCCAGTGCACTTGCTGGTTAGTTGTGCGAAGTTGTGTAATGCCATGGAATTGAACCACCAAGTTTTTTTGGAGTTCATGACCGGGGATTATGAGAGTTGTGAAAAGAATTGTTCACAATTTCGCGCACCAAGTTTTTGGCGCCGTTGCCGGGGATTGTTCAAGTTTTGAGCAAGCTTTTGGTAACAATGCCTGGGATTGTTCTAGTTTGGACAACTGACGGTTCATCTTGTTGCTTAGATTAGGTATTTATTTTTTTCGAAATTCTTGAAGATGAATTCTAGAGTTTCATGATGATTTGTTGAAGTCTGGCTGGCTGAGAAGCCATGTCTAATCTGATTGGACCGAGGTTTCAACTTATCACCACAAGAGCTTGTTGATTTTAATCAATTTTGCTTTTGGAGCAGTGATCTGCTAAGGCTTGGCTGACCTTTGGTCATGTCTAGTGTTTTGGACCGAAGCTTTCTTTGAAAGCTTGGCTGGCTGTGAAGCCATGTCTAATTCCTGGACCGGAGTCTTAGACTAGCATTGCACTGATTCCTGAAATTCTCATTAAGAATTTTGATATCTTTTCCAACTTAATTTTTGAAAAATACAAAAAAAATTACAAAATCATAAAATTCAAAAATATTTCTTGTTTGAGTCTAGTGTCTCATCTTAAGTTTGGTGTCAAATGCATGTTTTTGTTATATTTTTCGAATCCATGCATGTATTTCTTTGTTTTGATCTTTGAATTCTGTTGGCTTGAGTGTTTGTATGTCTCATAAAGTGTCAGCAGTATACAAACTGCTAAGTTTGGTGTCTTGCATGCATTGTATTTGATTCTTGTTGCATTTTGATTATTAAAAATCCAAAAATATTTTTAATTTGTGTCTTTTCAAGTCAATGATACAAAGAATTGAAGATTCAGAACATATTGCAGAGGAATTATACAGAAAAAGCTGAGCATTCAAAAATGCCCAGTGAAGAAGACAGACTGGCGTTTAAACGCCAGCCAGGGTACCTGGTTGGGCGTTTAACGCTCAAAGAGGTAGCATTTTGGGCGTTAAACGCCAGAATGTATACCATTCTGGGCGTTTAACGCCAGGATGGTGCTAGGGGGAAGATTTTGTTTTCAAAATCAATTTTTTTCAAGTTTTCAAAGTTTTTCAAAATCAAATCTTTTTCAAATCATATCTTTTCAATCAAATGTTTTCAAAATCAATTTCTTTCCTTTTTCAAAGATACTTACTAACAATTAATGATTTGATTGAACATTTTTTGCCTTTTCTGTTGAGGAAGGTTTTATGTTTGAATCATATCTTTTCTTGTTAGGCAAGTCACTAATTTTCAAAATCATATCTTTTCAAATTGTTTTCAAATCATATTTTCTCAATCACATTTTTTTTAAAAATCAATCATATCTTCTTAACCACATCTTTTTCAAAATAGTTTTCAATCAAATCTTTTTAATTTCTAATTTCAAAATCTTTTTCAAAAATCATTTTATTTCTTTCCCACTTTCATTTTCGAAAATTAAGTGATGTTTTTCAAAAATATTTTCAAAATCTTCCACTTAATTTTCGAAAATTACTTCCCCTCCTCCCACATCCTTCTATTTATGGAGTACTACTCCTTCTTAATGCACAATTCGAACTCTATCTCATCAAGTTCGAATTCTTCTACCTTCTTTCTTCTATTTTTCTTTTCCTCTGACACTTCAAGGAATCTCTATACTGTGACATAGAGGATTCTACATTTTCTTTTTCTCTTCTCTTTCATATGAGCAGGAGCAGAGACAAAGGCATTCTTGTTGAAGCTGACCCTGAACCTGAGAGAACCTTGAAGCGAAAGCTAAGAGAAGCTAAAGCACAACTCTCTGTTGAGGACCTGACCGAATTCTTCAAGGAAGAAGAACATGGCAGCCGAAAACAACAACATGCAAACAATGCAAGGAAGGTGCTGGGTGACTTCACTGCACCTACTCCTGATTTCTATGGGAGAAGCATCTCTATCCCTGCCATTGGAGCAAACAACTTTGAGCTTAAGCCTCAATTAGTTTCTCTAATGCAACAGAATTGCAAGTTCCATGGACTTCCAATGGAAGATCCTCATCAGTTTTTAGCTGAATTCTTGCAAATCTGTGACCAGTCAAGACTAATGGGGTAGACCCTGAGGTCTATAGACTGATGCTATTCCCTTTTGCTGTAAGAGACAGCTAGAATATGGTTGGACTCTCAACCTAAAGAAAGCCTGGACTCTTGGGAAAAGCTAGTCAATGCCTTCTTGGCAAAGTTCTTTCCACCTCAAGATGGAGTAGCTTAGAGTGGAAGTCCAAACCTTCAGACAGAAGGATGGAGAATCCCTCTATGAAGCTTGGGAAAGATACAAACAATTAATCAGAAGATGTCCCTCAGACATGCTTTCTGAATGGAGCATCATAGATATTTTCTATGATGGTCTCTCTGAACTATCCAAGATGTCTTTGGATAGCTCTGCTGGAGGATCTCTTCATCTGAAGAAGACGCCTGCAGAAGCTCAAGAGCTAATTGAAATGGTTGCAAATAACCAATTCATGTACACTTCTGAAAGGAATCCTGTGAACAATGGGACTGGTCAGAAGAAAGGAGTTCTTGAGATTGACACTCTGAACGCCATACTGGCTCAGAACAAGATATTGACTCAACAAGTCAATTTGATTTCTCAAAGTCTGTCCGGAATGCAAAATGCACCTGGCAGTACTAAGGAAGCTTCATCTGAGGAAGAAGCTTATGATCCTAAGAATCCTTCAATGGAAGAGGTGAATTACCTAGGAGAACCCTATGGAAACACCTATAATTCTTCATGGAGAAATCACCCAAATTTCTCATGGAAGAATCAAGAGAGACCTCAACAAGGTTTCAATAATAATGGTGGAAGAAACAGGCTTGGCAATAACAAACCTTTTCCATCATCTTCTCAGCAACAGACAGAGAGTTCTAAGCAGAATACCTCTGACTTAGCAACAATGGTCTCTGATCTAATAAAGACCACTCAAAGTTTCATGACTGAAACAAGGTCCTCCATTAGAAATTTGGAAGGACAAGTGGGTCAGCTGAGCAAGAAAGTTACTGAACTCCCTCCTAGTACTCTCCCAAGTAATACAGAAGAAAATCCAAAAGGAGAGTGCAAGGCCATAAACATGGCCGAATATGGAGAGGAAAGAGAGGAGGTGGACGCCACTGAGGAAGACCTCAATGGGCGTGCACCAATCTCCTCTGAGTTCCCCAATGAGGAACCATGGGAATCTGAGGCTCAAAATGAGACCATAGAGATTCCATTGGACTTACCCCTGCCTTTCATGAGCTCTGATGAGTATTCTTCCTCTGAAGAGGATGAGTATGTCACTGAAGAGCAAGTTGCTAAATACCTTGGAGCAATCATGAAGCTAAATGACAAGTTATTTGGAAATGAGACTTGGGAAGATGAACTTCCCTTGCTCACCAAAGAACTGGATGACTTGTCTAGGCAGAAACTGCCTCAAAAGAGGCAGAATCCTGGGAAGTTTTCTATACCTTGTACCATAGGCACCATGACCTTCAAGAAGGCCTTGTGTGACTTAGGGTCAAGTGTAAACCTCATGCCGCTCTCTGTAATGGAGAAATTAGGGATCTTTGAGGTGCAAGCTGCAAAAATCTCACTAGAGATGGCAGACAACTCCAGAAAACAAGCCTATGGACTTGTAGAGAATGTTTTGGTAAAAGTAGAAGACTGGTGCGCGAAATTGTGAACTATACTTTTTCACAACTCTCATAATCCCTGGTAATGGCTCCAAAAACTTGGTGCGCTCAATACCATGGCATTACACAACTTCGCACAACTAACCAGCAAGTGCACTGGGTCGTCCAAGTAATAAACCTTACGTGAGTAAGGGTCGATCCCACGGAGATTGTTAGTATTGAAGCAAGCTATGGTCATCTTGTAAATCTTAGTCAGGCAAACTCAGATATATATGGTGATGAACGAAAATAACATAAAAGATAAAGATAGTGATACTTATGTAATTCATTGGTGTAAGAGCTTCAGACAAGCGTATGAAGATGCCTTCCCTTCCGTCTCTCTACTTTCCTACTGTCTTCATCCAATCCTTCTTACTCCTTTCCATGGCAACTCGTATAGGGTCTCACTGTTGTCAGCAGCTACCCCCATCCTCGCAGTGAAAGCTAATGCACACACTCTGTCACAGTGCTGCCAATCACCGGTTTGGTTCCCTCCCTACCGGAATAGAATAACTCTTTTGCGTCTGTCACTAACGCCCAGTAGGTTACAGGTTTGAAGCATCACAGTCATTCAATCATTGAATCCTACTCAGAATACCACAGACAAGGTTAGACCTTCCGGATTCTCTTGAATGCTGCCATCATTCTTGCCTATACCACGAAGACTCTGATCTCACGGAATGGCTGGCTCGTTTGTCAGGCGAGCACTCGGTTGTCAGGCGATCAACCATGCATCGTGCAATCAGAAATCCAAGAGATATTCACTAAGCCTCAAATGCGTGTAGAACAAGAATGGTTGTCAGTCACCTTGTTCATGAGTGAGAATGGTGATGGGCGTCAATCATCACCTTCATCATGTTGAAGAACAAGTGATATCTTGGTAAAAGAACAAGTGGAATTGAATGGAAGAACAATAGTAATTGCATTAATACTCGAGGTACAGCAGAGCTCCACACCTTAATCTATGGTGTGTAGAAACTCCACCGTTGAAAATACATAAGAACAAGGTCTAGGCATGGCCGAATGGCCAGCCTCCCAATGATCTAAGAACTAAAATGTCCAAAGATGATCTAGAGATCTAAAAGTGATCAAAAGATTTCTATACAATAGCAAAAGGTCCTACTTATAAGAAACTAGTAGCCTAGGGTGTACAGAAATGAGTAAATGACATAAAAATCCTCTTCCGGGCCCACTTGGTGTGTGCTTGGGCTGAGCAATGAAGCAAATTTCGTGCAGAGACTCCTCTTGGAGTTAAACGCCAGCTTTGGTGCCAGTTTGGGCGTTTAACTCCCATTTGGGTGCCAGTTCCAGCGTTTAACGCTGGGATTTCTTGAGGTGACTTTGAACGCCGGTTTGGGCCATCAAATCTTGGGCAAAGTATGGACTATTATATATTTCTAGAAAGCCCAGGATGTCTACTTTCCAACGCCGTTAAGAGCGCGCCAATTGGGCTTCTGTAGCTCCAGAAAATCCACTTCGAGTGCAGGGAGGTCAGAATCCAACAGCATCTGCAGTCCTTTTTGGTCTCTGAATCAGATTTTTGCTCAGGTCCCTCAATTTCAGCCAGAAAAACCTGAAATCACAGAAAACACACAAACTCATAGTAAAGTCCAGAAAAGTGATTTTTAACTAAAACTAATAAAATATACTAAAACTAACTATATCATATCAAAAACATACTAAAAACAATGCCAAAAAGTATACAAATTATCCGCTCATCACAACACCAAACTTAAATTGTTGCTTGTCCCCAAGCAACTGAAAATCAAATAAGATAAAAAGAAGAGAATATGCAATGAATTCCAAAAACATCTATGAAGATCAGTATTAATTAGATGAGCGGGGCTTTTAACTTTTTGTCTCTGAATAGTTTTGGCATCTCAATCTATCCTTTGAAATTCAGAATGGTTGGCTTCTTTAGGAACTTAGAATCCAGATAGTGTTAATGATTCTCTTAGTAAAGTATGATGATTCTTGAACATAGCTACTTATTGAGTCTTGGCTGTGGCCCAAAGCACTCTGTCTTCCAGTATTACCACCGGATACATACATGCCACAGACATAATGGGTGAACCTTTTCAGATTGTGACTCAGCTTTGCTAAAGTCCCCAATTAGAGGTGTCCAGGGTTCTTAAGCACACTCTTATTGCCTTGGATCACAACTCTTATTCTTTTTTTTTCGTTTTCTTCTTCTTTTCTCTTTTTTTTTTTTGAAATGCTTTTTCTTGCTTCAAGAATCATTTTATTGATTTTTCAGATCCTCAGTAACATGTCTCCTTTTTCATCATTCTTTCAAGAGCCAACATTCATGAACCACAAATTCAAGATACATATGCACTGTTTAAGCATACATTCAGAGAACAAAAATATTGCCACCACATCAAAATAATTAAACTATTATAAAATTCAAAATTCATGCAATTCTTTCTTTTATCAATTAGGCACGTTTTTATTGAAGAAAGGTGATGGATTCATAGGACATTCATAACTTTAAGGCATAGACACTAAGACACTAATGATCATAAGACACAAACATGGATAAACATAAGCATTAAATTCGAAAAACAGAAGAACAATAACAAGGAAATCAAAGAACGGGTCCACCTTAGTGATGGCGGCTCTTTCTTTGCTCTTGAAGATCCTATGGAGTGCTTGAGCTCCTCAATGTCTCTTCCTTGTCTTTGTTGCTCCTCCCTCATGATTCTTTGATCTTCTCTAATTTCATGAAGGATGAGGTGTTCTTGATGCTCCACCCTCAGTTGTCCCATGTTGGAACTTAGTTCTCCTAGGGAGGTGTTTAGTTGCTCCCAATAGTTTTGTGGAGGAATTCATCCCTTGAGGAATCTCAGGGATCTCATGATGAGTGAGATCTCTTGTGTACTCCATCCTTTTCTTGGTGATGGGCTTGTCCTCATCAATGGGAATGTCTCCCTCTGTGTCAACTCCAACTGAATAACAGAGGTGACAAATGAGATGAGGAAAGGCTAACCTTGCCAAGGTGGAGCTCTTGTCCGCCACCTTATAGAGTTCTTGGGCTATAACCTCATGAACCTCTATTTCTTCTCCAATCATGATACTATGGATCATGATGGCCCGGTCTATGGTAACTTCGGTCCGGTTGCTAGTGAGTATGATTGAGCGTTGTATGAACTCTAACCATCCTCTAGCCACGGGCTTGAGGTTATGCCTTCTCAATTGGACCGGCTTTCCTCTTGAATCTTGCTTCCATTGTGCGCCCTCTTCACATATGACTGTGAGGACTTGGTCCAACCTTTGATCAAAGTTGACCCTTCTAGTGTAAGGATACTCATCTCCTTGCATCATAGGCAAGTTGAACGCCACCCTCACACTCTCCGGACTAAAATCCAAGTATTTCCCCCGAACCATAGTGAGATAGTTCTTTGGATTCGGGTTCACACTTTGGTCATGGTTCTTTGTGATCCATGCATTGGCATAGAACTCTTGAACCATCAAGATTCCGACTTGTTGAATGGGGTTGGTGAGTACTTCCCAACCTCTTCTTCGGATCTCATGGCGGATCTCCGGATATTCACCCTTTTTGAGTGAAAGGGGACCTCGGAGATCACCTTCTTCAAGGCCACAACTTCATAGAAGTGGTCTTGATGCACCCTTGAGAGGAATCTATCCATCCCATGACTCGGAGGTGGAAGCTTTTGCCTTCCCTTTCCTCTTTTTAGAGGTTTCTCCGGCCTTGGATGCCATAAATGGTTATGGAAAAACGAAAAAGCAACGCTTTTACCACACCAAACTTAAAATGCTTGCTCGTCCTCGAGCAAAAGAAGAAAGAAGAGAGTAGAAGAAGAAGAAATGAAGAGGGAGATGGTGGTGTATTCGGCCAAGAAGGGGGAAGAAAGGGTTTTAGGTTGTGTGAAAATGAAGAGTTGAAGAAGGGTATTTATAGGAGAGAGGGGGGTAAAGGTCGGCCATTATGGGTGGGTTTGGGAGGGAGAGTGGTTTGAATTTGAAGGGTGAGGTTGGTGGGGTTTATGAGGGATGGATGTGAGTGGTGAAGAGAAAGATGGGATTTGATAGGTGAGGGGTTTTTGGGGAAGAGGTGTTGAGGTGATTGGTGAATGGGGGAAGAAGAGAGAGAGTGATGGTAGGGTCTGTGGGGTCCACAGATCCTGTAGTGTCAAGGAAAAGTCATCCCTGCACCAAATGTTGCTCAAAATCACGTTTTGAGCCATTTCTGGCGTTAAACGCCGGGCTGGTGCCCATTCCTGGCGTTTAACGCCAGGTTCTTGCCCTTACTGGCGTTTAACGCCAGTCTGGTGCCCCTTTCTGGCGTTAAACGCCCAGAATGGTGCCAGACTGGGCGTTAAACGCCCAACAGCTAGCATTACTGGCGTTTGAACGCCAGTTTCTTCTCCTCCAGGGTGTGCGTTTTTCTTCCTGTTTTTCATTCTGTTTTTGCTTTTTTCATTGTTTTTGTGACTTCTTATGATCATCAACCTACAAAGATAAATAACAAAAGAAAATAATTAATTATAAATCATTGGGTTGCCTCCCAACAAGCGCTTCTTTAATGTCATTAGCTTGACAGAGGACTCTCATGGAGCCTCAGAGATACTCAGAATCGTGTTGGAACCTCCCAACACCAAACTTAGAGTTTGAATGTGGGGGTTCAACACCAAACTTAGAGTTTGGTTGTGGCCTCCCAACACCAAACTTAGAGTTTGACTGTGGGGGCTCTGTTTGGCTCTGTTTTGAGAGGAGCTCTTCATGCTTCCTCTCCATGATGACAGAGGGATATCCTTGGGCCTTAAACACCAAGGATTTTTCATTCACTTGAATGATTAACTCTCCTCTGTCAACATCAATCACAGCCTTTGCTGTGGCTAGGAAGGGTCTGCCAAGGATGATGGATTCATCCATGCACTTCCCAGTCTCTAGGACTATGAAATCAGTAGGAATGTACTGGTCTTCAACTTTAACCAGAACATCCTCTACAAGTCCATGGGCTTGTTTTCTTGAGTTGTCTGCCTCTCTAATGAGATTCTTGCAGCTTGCACCTCTAAGATCCCTAATTTCTCCATTACAGAGAGGGGCATGAGGTTCACACTTGACCCTAAGTCACACAAGGCCTTCTTGAAGGTCATGGTGCCTATGGTACAAGGTATAGAAAACTTCCCAGGATCCTGCCTCTTTTGAGGCAGTTTCTGCCTAGACAAGTCATCCAGTTCTTTGGTGAGCAAGGGAGGTTCATCCTCCCAAGTCTCATTTCCAAATAACTTGTCATTTAGTTTCATGATTGCTCCAAGGTATTTAGCAACTTGCTCTTCAGTAACATACTCATCCTCTTCAGAGGAAGAATACTCATCAGAGCTCATGAAAGGCAGAAGTAAGTCCAATGGAATCTCTATGGTCTCAATTTGAGCCTCAGATTCCCATGGTTCCTCATTGGGGAACTCATTGGAGGTCAGTGCACGCTCATTGAGGCCTTCCTCAGTGGCGTTCACTTGCTTTTCTTCCTCTCCAAATTCGGCCATGTTAATGGCTTTGCACTCTCCTTTTGGATTTTCTTCTGTATTGCTTGGAAGAGTACTTGGAGGGAGTTCAGTCACTTTCTTGCTCAGCTGACCCACTTGTCCTTCCAAATTTCTGATGGAGGACCTTGTTTCATTCATGAAACTTTGAGTGGTCTTCATTAGATCAGAGACCATTGTTGCTAAGTCAGAAGTATTCTGCTTAGAACTCTCTGTCTGTTGCTGAGAAGATGATGGAAAAGGCTTGCCATTGTTAAACCTGTTTCTTCCACCATTATTATTGAAACCTTGTTGAGGTCTCTCTTGATTCTTCCATGAGAGATTTGGGTGATTTCTCCATGAAGAATTATAGGTGTTACCATAGGGTTCTCCTAGGTAATTCACCTCTTCCATTGAAGGGTTTTCAAGATCATAAGCTTCTTCCTCAGATGAAGCTTCCTTAGTACTGTTTGGTGCATTTTGCATTCCAGACAGACTTTGAGAGATCAAATTGACTTGTTGAGTCAGTATCTTGTTCTGAGCCAGTATGGCATTCAGAGTGTCAATCTCAAGAATTCCTTTCTTCTGACTAGTCCCATTGTTCACAGGATTCCTTTCAGAAGTGTACATGAATTGGTTATTTGCAACCATTTCAATCAGTTCTTGAGCCTCTGTAGGCGTCTTCTTCAGATGAAGAGATCCTCTAGCAGAGCTATCCAAGGACATCTTAGATAGTTCAGAGAGACCATCATAGAAAATACCTATGATGCTCCATTCAGAAAGCATGTCTGAAGGACATCTTCTGATTAATTGTTTGTATCTTTCCCAAGCTTCATAGAGGGATTCTCCATCCTTCTGTCTGAAGGTTTGGACTTCCACTCTAAGCTTACTCCATTTGTTGGTGGAAAGAACTTTGCCAAGAAGGCATTGACTAGCTTTTCCCAAGAGTCCAGGCTTTCTTTAGGTTGAGAGTCCAACCATATCCTAGCTCTGTCTCTTACAGCAAAAGGGAATAGCATCAGTCTGTAGACCTCAGGGTTAACCCCATTAGTCTTGACTGTGTCACAGATTTGCGAGAATTCAGCTAAAAACTGATGAGGATCTTCCATTGGAAGTCCATGGAACTTGCAATTCTGTTGCATTAGAGAAACTAATTGAGGCTTAAGCTCAAAGTTGTTTGCTCCAATGGCAGGGATAGAGATGCTTCTCCCATAGAAATCAGGAGTAGGTGCAGTAAAGTCACCCAGCACCTTCCTTGCATTGTTGGCATTGTTGTTGTTTTCGGCTGCCATGGGTTCTTCTTTCTTGAAGAATTCGGTCAGGTCCTCTAAAGAGAGTTGTGCTTTGGCTTCTCTTAGCTTTCTCTTCAAGGTCCTTTCGGGTTCAGGGTCAGCTTCAACAAGAATGTCTTTGTCTCTGCTCCTGCTCATATGAAAGAGAAGAGAACAAGAAAATATGGAATCCTCTATGTTACAGTTTAGAGATTCCTTGAAGTGTCAGAGGAAAAGAGAAATAGAAAGAAGAAGGAGAAGAAGAATTCGAACTTTAATTAGATAAGGTTCGAATTGTGCATTAAGAAGGAGTAGTACTCCATAAATAGAAGGATGTGAGAAGGAGGGAAGAGAATTTTCGAAAATTCAATCAAACGATTTTGAAAACATTTTGAAAATTTGATTGGTAATTTTCGAAAATTCAAAGTGAAAAGAAATCAATTGATTTTTGAAAAAGATTTTGAAATTAGAAATCAAAAAGATTTGATTGAAAACTATTTTGAAAAAGATGAGGTTAAAAAGATTTGATTGAAAAGTTATGGTTTTAAAAGATGATTGAGAAGATATGATTTGAAAACAATTTTAGAAGATATGATTTGAAAACAATTTGAAAAGATATGATTTAGAGATTAATGACTTGCCTAACAAGAAAAGATATGATTCAAACATAAAACCTTTCTTAATAGAAAAGGCAAAAAATGTTCAATCAAATCATTAATTGTTAGTAAGTATCTTTTAAAAAGGAAAGAAATTGATTTTGAAAACATTTGATTGAAAAGATATGATTTGAAAAAGATTTGATTTTGAAAAACTTTGAAAACTTGAAAAAAAATTGTTTGAAAACAAAATCTTCCCCCTAGCACATCCTGGCGTTAACGCCCAGAATGGTATACATTCTGGCGTTTAACGCCCAAATGCACCCTTTTTGGGCGTTAAACGCCCAACCAGGTACCCTGGCTGGCGTTTAAACGCCAGTCTGCCTTCTTCACTGGGCATTTTTGAATGCTCAGCTTTTTCTGTATAATTCCTCTGCAGTATGTTCTGAATCTTCAATTCTTTGTATCATTGACTTGAAAAGACACAAATTAAAAATATTTTTGGATTTTCAATAATCAAAATGCAACAAGAATCAAATAACAATGCATGCAAGACACCAAACTTAGCAGTTTGTGTACTACTGACACTATATGAGACACATGAACACTCAAGTCAATAGAATTTAAAGATCAAAACATAAAGATCATCAAGAAGTACTTGAAGATCCTGAAGACACATGAATGAATGCATGCAATTGACACCAAACTTAAGATGAGACACTAGACTTAAGCAAGAAGCATCAAATATTTTTGGTTTTTATGATTTTGTAAATTTTTTTGTATTTTTCGAAATTAAGTGGAAAAGGTATCAAATCCTTAATGAATTCCAGGAATCAGTGCAATGCTAGTCTAAGACTCCGGTCCTAAGACTCCGTCCAGGAATTAGACATGGCTTCACAGCCAGCCAAGCTTCCAAGAAAGCTTCGGTCCAAAACACTAGACATGACCAAAGGTCAGCCAAGCCTTAGCAAATCACTGCTCCAAAAGCAAGATTGATACGAAATCAACAAGCTCTTGTGGTGATAAGTTGAAACCTCGGTCCAATCAGATTAGACATGGCTTCTCAGCCAGCCAGATTTCAACAAATCATCATGAAACTCTAGAATTCATCTTCAAGAATTTCGAAAAAAATAAATACCTAATCTAAGCAACAAGAACCGTCAGTTGTCCAGCCTAAACAATCCCGGGCAATAACACCAAAAATTTGATGTTGTTGCCGGATCTTGGCACTGATGTTACCAAAGGCTTGCTCAAAACTAGAACAATCCCCGGCAACGGCGCCAAAAACTTGGTGCGCGAAATTGTGAACTATACTTTTTCACAACTCTCATAATCCCTGGTAATGGCTCCAAAAACTTGGTGCGCTCAATACCATGGCATTACACAACTTCGCACAACTAACCAGCAAGTGCACTGGGTCGTCCAAGTAATAAACCTTACGTGAGTAAGGGTCGATCCCACGGAGATTGTTAGTATTGAAGCAAGCTATGGTCATCTTGTAAATCTTAGTCAGGCAAACTCAGATATATATGGTGATGAACGAAAATAACATAAAAGATAAAGATAGTGATACTTATGTAATTCATTGGTGTAAGAGCTTCAGACAAGCGTATGAAGATGCCTTCCCTTCCGTCTCTCTACTTTCCTACTGTCTTCATCCAATCCTTCTTACTCCTTTCCATGGCAAGCTCGTATAGGGTCTCACTGTTGTCAGCAGCTACCTCCCATCCTCGCAGTGAAAGCTAATGCACACACTCTGTCACAGTGCTGCCAATCACCGGTTTGGTTCCCTCCCCTACCGGAATAGAATAACTCTTTTGCGTCTGTCACTAACGCCCAGTAGGTTACAGGTTTGAAGCACGTCACAGTCATTCAATCATTGAATCCTACTCAGAATACCACAGACAAGGTTAGACCTTCCGGATTCTCTTGAATGCTGCCATCAGTTCTTGCCTATACCACGAAGACTCTGATCTCACGGAATGGCTGGCTCGTTTGTCAGGCGAGCACTCGGTTGTCAGGCGATCAACCATGCATCGTGCAATCAGAAATCCAAGAGATATTCACTAAGCCTCAAATGCGTGTAGAACAAGAATGGTTGTCAGTCACCTTGTTCATGAGTGAGAATGGTGATGGGCGTCAATCATCACCTTCATCATGTTGAAGAACAAGTGATATCTTGGTAAAAGAACAAGTGGAATTGAATGGAAGAACAATAGTAATTGCATTAATACTCGAGGTACAGCAGAGCTCCACACCTTAATCTATGGTGTGTAGAAACTCCACCGTTGAAAATACATAAGAACAAGGTCTAGGCATGGCCGAATGGCCAGCCTCCCAATGATCTAAGAACTAAAATGTCCAAAGATGATCTAGAGATCTAAAAGTGATCAAAAGATTTCTATACAATAGCAAAAGGTCCTACTTATAAGAAACTAGTAGCCTAGGGTGTACAGAAATGAGTAAATGACATAAAAATCCTCTTCCGGGCCCACTTGGTGTGTGCTTGGGCTGAGCAATGAAGCAAATTTCGTGCAGAGACTCCTCTTGGAGTTAAACGCCAGCTTTGGTGCCAGTTTGGGCGTTTAACTCCCATTTGGGTGCCAGTTCCAGCGTTTAACGCTGGGATTTCTTGAGGTGACTTTGAACGCCGGTTTGGGCCATCAAATCTTGGGCAAAATATGGACTATTATATATTGCTGGAAAGCCCAGGATGTCTACTTTCCAACGCCGTTGAGAGCGTGCCAATTGGGCTTCTGTAGCTCCAGAAAATCCACTTCGAGTGCAGGGAGGTCAGAATCCAATAGCATCTGCAGTCCTTTTTGGTCTCAGAATCAGATTTTTGCTCAGGTCCCTCAATTTCAGCCAGAAAATACCTGAAATCACAGAAAAACACACAAACTCATAGTAAAGTCCAGAAAAGTGATTTTTAACTAAAAACTAATAAAAATATACTAAAAACTAACTATATCATATCAAAAACATACTAAAAACAATGCCAAAAAGTATACAAATTATCCGCTCATCAAAGACCATTACATCCCTACTGATTTCGTAGTCCTAGAGACTGGGGAGTGCATGGATGAATCCATCATCCTTGGCAGACCCTTCCTAGCCACAGTAAAGGCTGTGATTGATGTTGATAGAGGAGAGTTAATCATTCAAGTGAATGAAGAATCCTTGGTGTTTAAGGCCCAAGGACATCCCTCTATCATCATGGAGAGGAAGCATGAAGAGCTTCTCTCAAAACAGAGCCAAGCAGAGCCCCCACAGTCAAACTCTAAGTTTGGTGTTGGGAGGCCACAACCAAACTCTAAGTTTGGTGTTGAACCCCCACATTCAAACTCTAAGTTTGGTGTTGGGAGGTTCCAACACAGTTCTGAGTATTTCTGAGGCTCCATGAGAGTCCTCTGTCAAGCTACTGACATTAAAGAAGTGCTTGTTGGGAGGCAACCCAATGTTTTATAGTTAACTATTTTCTTTTGTTATTTTATCTTTTTTGTAGGTTGATGATCATAAGAAGTCACAAAAATAATGAAAAAAGCAAAAACAGAATGAAAAACAGGAAGAAAAACAGCACACCCTGGAGGAAGATGCTGCTGGCGTTTAAACGCCAGTAAGCCTAGCAGTTGGGCGTTTAACGCCCAGTCTGGCACCATTCTGGGCGTTTAACGCCAGAAAAGGGCACCAGACTGGCGTTAAACGCCAGAAAAGGGCTAGAACCTGGCGTTAAACGCCAGGAATGGGCACCAGCCCGGCGTTTAACGCCAGAAATGGCTCAAAACATGAATTTTGATGCCATTTGGTGCAGGGATGACTTTTCCTTGACACCACAGGATCTGTGGACCCCACAGGACCCCACCATCACTCTCTCTCTTCTTCCCCCATTCACCAATCACCTCAACACCTCTTCCCCAAAAACCCTTCACCTATCAAATCCCATCTTTCTCTTCACCACTCACATCCATCCTTCATAAAACCCCACCAACCTCACCCTTCAAATTCAAACCACTTTCCCTCCCAAACCCACCCATAATGGCCGAACCATTACCCCCCCTCTCTCCTATATATACCCTTCTTCACTCCTTCATTTTCACACAACCTAAACACCACTTCTCCCCCTCTTTGGCCGAACACACCACCATCCCCCTCTTCTTCATTTCTTCTTCTTCTACTCTCTTCTTTCTTCTTTTGCTCGAGGACGAGCAAACATTTTAAGTTTGTATGGTAAAAGCGTTGCTTTTTCGTTTTTCCATAACCATTTATGGCATCCAAGGCCGGAGAAACCTCTAGAAAGAGGAAAGGGAAGGCAAAAGCTTCCACCTCCGAGTCATGGGAGATGGATAGATTCCTCTCAAGGGTGCATCAAGACCACTTCTATGAAGTTGTGGCCTTGAAGAAGGTGATCCCCGAGGTCCCCTTTTCACTCAAAAAGGGTGAATACCCGGAGATCCGACATGAGATCCGAAGAAGAGGTTGGGAAGTTCTTACCAACCCCATTCAACAAGTCGGAATCTTGATGGTTCAAGAGTTCTATGCCAATGCATGGATCACCAAGAACCATGATCAAAGTATGAACCCGAATCCAAAGAATTATCTCACTATGGTTCGGGGGAAATACTTGGATTTTAGTCCGGAAAGTGTGAGGGTGGCGTTCAACTTGCCTATAATGCAAGGAGATGAGCATCCTTACACAAGAAGGGTCAACTTTGATCAAAGGTTGGACCAAGTCCTCACAATCATATGTGAAGAGGGCGCACAATGGAAGCAAGATTCAAGAGGAAAGCCGGTTCAATTGAGAAGGCATGACCTCAAGCCCGTGGCTAGAGGATGGTTAGAGTTCATACAACGCTCAATCATCCCCACTAGCAACCGGTCCGAAGTTACCATTGACCGGGCTATCATGATCCATAGCATCATGATTGGAGAAGAAGTGGAAGTTCATGAGGTCATAGCCCAAGAACTCTACAAGGTGGCGGATAAGTCCTCTACCTTAGCAAGGTTAGCCTTTCCTCACCTCATTTGTCACATCTGTTATTCAGTTGGAGTTGACATAGAGGGAGACACCCCCATTGATGAGGACAAGCCCATCACCAAGAAAAGGATGGAGTACACAAGAGACCCCTCTCATCAAGAGATCCCTGAGATGCCTCAAGGGATGCACTTTCCTCCACAAAACTATTGGGAACAACTAAACACCTCCCTAGGAGAATTGAGTTCCAACATGGGACAACTAAGGGTGGAGCATCAAGAACACTCCATCATCCTTCATGAAATTAGAGAAGACCAAAGAATCATGAGGGAGGAGCAACAAAGACAAGGAAGAGATATTGAGGAGCTCAAGCACTCCATGGGATCTTCAAAAGAAAGAAAGAGCCGCCATCACTAAGGTGGACCCGTTCTTTGATTTCCTTGTTATTTGTTCTTCTGTTTTTCGATTTTTTATGCTTATGTTTATCCATGTTTGTGTCTTGTGATCATTAGTGTCTTAGTGTCTATGCCTTAAAGTTATGAATGTCCTATGAATCCATCACCTTTCTTGAATAAAAACGTGCTTAAATTGAAAAGGAAAGAATTGCATGAATTTTAAATTTTATAACAGTTTAATTATATTGATGTGGTGGCAATACTTTTGTTCTCTGAATGTATGCTTGAACAGTGCATATGTCTTTTGAATTTGTGGTTCATGAATGTTGGCTCTTGAAAGAATGATGAAAAAGGAGACATGTTACTGAGGATCTGAAAAATCATTAGAAATGATTCTTGAAGCAAGAAAAAGCAGTGAATGCAAAAAAAAAAAAGAGAGCAAACGAAAAAAAAAAAAGAAGAAGAAAGAATAAAGTTGTGATCCAAGGCAATAAGAGTGTGCTTAAGAACCCTGGACACCTCTAATTTGGGACTTTAGCAAAGCTGAGTCACAATCTGAAAAGGTTCACCCAATTAGGTGTCTGTGGCATGTATGTATCCGGTGGTAATACTGAAAGACAGAGTGCTTTGGGCCACAGCCAAGACTCAATAAATAGCTATGTTCAAGAATCATCATACTTTACTAGGAGAATCATTAACACTATCTGGATTCTAAGTTCCTAAAGAAGCCAATCATTCTGAATTTCAAAGGATAGAGTGAGATGCCAAAACTATTCAGAGGCAAAAAGCTAAAAGCCCCGCTCATCTAATTAATACTGATCTTCATAGATGTTTTTGGAGTTCATTGCATATTTTCTTCTTTTTATCTTATTTGATCTTCAGTTGCTTGAGGACATGCAACAATTTAAGTTTGGTGTTGTGATGAGCGGATAATTTGTATGCTTTTTGGCATTGTTTTTAGTATGATCTAGTTAGTTTTTAGTATATTTTTATTAGTTTTTAGCTAAAATTCACTTTTCTGGACTTTACTATGAGTTTGTGTGTTTTTCTGTGATTTCAGGTATTTTCTGGCTTAAATTGAGGGACCTGAGCAAAAATCTGATTCAGAGACCAAAAAGGACTGCAGATGCTGTTGGATTCTGACCTCCCTGCACTCGAAGTTGATTTTCTAGAGCTACAGAAGCCCAATTGGCGCGCTCTCAACGGAGTTGGAAAGTAGACATCCTGGGCTTTCCAGCAATATATAATAGTCCATACTTTGCCCAAGATTTGATGGCCCAAACCGGCGTTCAAAGTCACCTCAAGAAATCCCAGCGTTAAACGCTGGAACTGGCACCCAAATGGGAGTTAAACGCCCAAACTGGCACCAAAGCTGGCGTTTAACTCCAAGAAGAGTCTCTACACGAAAAATGCTTCATTGCTCAGCCCAAGCACACACCAAGTGGGCCCGGAAGTGGATTTTTATGTCATTTACTCATTTCTGTACACCTTAGGCTACTAGTTTTCTATAAGTAGGACCTTTTACTATTGTAATAAGAATCTTTGGATCTTTGGAACCTTTTTCTTTAGATCTTTTGATCACTATGGGAGGCTGGCCTCACGGCCATGCCTAGAGCTTGTTCTTATGTATTTTCAACGGTGGAGTTTCTACACACCATAGATTAAGGTGTGGAGCTCTGCTGTACCTCGAGTATTAATGCAATTACTATTGTTCTTCCATTCAATTCCGCTTGTTCTTTGTCCAAGATATCACTTGTTCTTCAACATGATGAAGGTGATGATTGACGCCCATCACCATTCTCACTCATGAACAAGGTGACTGACAACCATTCTTGTTCTACAAGCATCTGAGGCTTAGTGAATATCTCTTGGATTTCTGATTGCACGATGCATGGTTGATCGCCTGACAACCGAGTGCTCGCCTGACAAACGAGCCAACCATTCCGTGAGATCAGAGTCTTCGTGGTATAGGCAAGAACTGATGGCGGCATTCAAGAGAATCCGGAAGGTCTAACCTTGTCTGTGGTATTCTGAGTAGGATTCAATGACTGAATGACTGTGACGTGCTTCAAACTCCTGAGGGCGGGGCGTTAGTGACAGACGCAAAAGAATCACTGGATTCTATTCCGGCCTGATTGAGAACCGACAGATGAATTCCGCTATGCTGTGACCAGAGCATATGCAATCGTTTTCAATGAGAGGATGGGAGGTAGCCACTGACAATGGTGAAACCCTACACAAGCTTGCCATGGAAAGGAGTAAGAAGGATTGGATGAAGGCAGTAGGAAAGCAGAGAGACGGAAGGGAAGGCATCTTCATGCGCTTATCTGAAGTTCCTACCAATGAATTACATAAGTATCACTATCCTTATCTTTTATGTTATTTTTGTTCATCATCATATACATTTGAGTTTGCCTGACTAAGATTTACAAGATGACCATAGCTTGCTTCAATACTAACAATCTCCGTGGGATCGACCCTTACTCACGTAAGGTATTACTTGGACGACCCAGTGCACTTGCTGGTTAGTTGTGCGAAGTTGTGTAATGCCATGGAATTGAACCACCAAGTTTTTTTGGAGTTCATGACCGGGGATTATGAGAGTTGTGAAAAGAATTGTTCACAATTTCGCGCACCAACCATCACCCTCCCTTATAACACCCTAATATTCAAATCCTTATGCTCGAGTCATAAGTCAATGATATTAAGGTGGTACGACTCTCAGGTTGATTTTTAATATATAAAATATAAGTGTAATTAAAAGGAGTATTAATCGAGAAGCCTAAAAAGTATAAATATATATATATATATATATATATATATATATATATATATAACATAAGTAAATAGCCACTAGTCGCGACCCGCGAAGTTTAGGTCGGCTAGGGTACAATATGAAAGTAGTTGACAACAGAAACTCCTAATCTCTCCCAAATAGAACATAAAAGCCTTTATAGGTAAGTTTAAAAGAGTTCAGTACATAATATAATCTTTTCAAAATAAAAGTGGAGAGATTCTAAGCAAAACATAAAGATCTTCGCCGTCTCTCAGACGACCCATAGCTCACTTCTCAGCACCTGGACCGTATCTGAAAAATAAGAGATATATACGGAATGAGAACCCCGGGCCCATGGGTTTCCAGTACGGTGAAAGTGCCAAATAAATACAATGCACTGCAATAAAAACTCACTAAGCATCCTAAACTTCTCTTCACAAATTATCCATCCTAGGTTCTCGCTAATCCATGAATAGGCAACTGTCATAAGGGAATGCTAAATCTAATTCATGTTTCACATGTTTTCCAACTTGCTGACTCTTCCACGAACAAAACCATCACCAGTTATTCTGCCTCAGCAATTCTATATCTATACATCATACCCTCACCTGGAGCTAGTGAAACCACATCACTGCGTCTACCCAGGGAGCTCAAATCATCTCATTCAATAATCATCATCATCATCATGCAAATGCATCACCAATTCATCTCATCAAGAACAACCCTCAACACCCACCGACACCAGCATGAGGGACTTCTCAGTTGTACAAACACAAGCAATACAGACAAGTAATGCACAATTAAGGTACAAGTAGAACTAGTAGCACATAATAAGATAACATAGCATATATGAGAAAGCAATCCAAAACAAATAGACAAATCCAAACAATTCAAACATATGCAAATGATGTATGCCTGCCCTATGGTTGATAATATCATCTGTCAGTTATATAGCCAACCTGACACATCCTGGTGGCTAACCATTGGACAGAAACACCCATTGCGGAGCAAGTAGGTTTGAGCTACAACCCCCTTGCTACTACGCGCTCAACCCAGAGCCAGTGGAATAACCACTACTGCGGCTACTACCCAGGCGGGTGTTTAAAAGCTCAACCTGGAGCGAGTGGAATAACCACTACTGCCGCTACTACCCAGGCATCACAATCTCTGATCTGGAGCAAGTGGGATGAACTACAACCCTTGCTACTGCCCAGGATCTCAAAACATACATTCATTCAGTTCAGAATCAATCATCATTGTTATCAAATCTCAAACATTAACCTGGAGAAAGCGGGACGTACCACCACGCTTGCTACTACCCAGGTATCACAAATACATTCATTCAAAACTCCATAATTAAACTCATTTATCATAATCATCCTTTCCCGTCTCATACCCAGAGCAAGTGGACAACGCCACTGCCTACTACCCGGGGTCACACGTCACATTCAATATTTTCCATCATTATTCATTTAACACATTCATTCATTAATCATATATGCATCTCCAGCATACTCGCCACATGTTCAAGCTTCCTCAATCAATCATAATCATTTAATCATTAATCATCCACATATACATACTCAGCCATAATTCCGTGCTCATCACAGCCATCCGGCCCATAACATACACAGCACTTGCACCATCACCCTCAATAATTCATACCATCACCATTAATCATCATTCATCATTGATTCTCACTTTTCTTCATCTACAAGTTACCATATGCCCTAACTTCTTTTCATTACTAGGCATACTATAATTATTGAGGACATAAAGGGTGAGCTTGAAGACTTAGGAGTCTGGAATATGGCCTTAAAAAGTCAAAAATCAACTTTGAAATGAAAACAAGGTTACACGTGTGCGTCGCCCATGCACACGCGTGGAAGGCAGCAAGATACAGCGATGCGTACGTGTCCCCCACGCGCTCGCGTGGAAGGGAGAAAAGCCAAGTTACGCCTGTGCGACAGCCACGCGTACGTGTGGGTGCGATTTGTGCCCAAGAACAAAACCAGCACAACTCAGGGACAACTCTCGGGAATTTAGCTGGGCAATTGGTACAGCGCATCGACGCGTGCGCGTCGGCAATGCCTACACGTGGGTGAGCATTTTGCCAAAAATTTTACTAAGTTAAAAAAGCTGCAGAATTCAGTGTTTCAAACCCCAAACGTCCAACACACATAACTTCTTCTACAAAACTCCTTTTTAAACCATTTCTGAACCGTTAGAAAGATCGTTGAATAAACTTTCATAAAAATCTAATTTTGAAGAATTCTAAACTCCATGGATTGAGATACGACCCGCTGAAGTTGGTCAAAAATTAGTTTTTGGCCAAACATAGAAATCATCAATTTTTTCAATGTTCCCAAGCCAAATTCGTTTCCACTTATCCTAATAACCACAACCTAATCACATCCATATAATTACACTCAACCAAAACCAAACCTACCTCATCTACACCATTCCACCCAAAACCATCAAATTCCACTCTTAAATTCCTCAAACCATATTATTCAATAACCAAACCAATCATTCACACATTCAATGTCTAGAATCCATCCAATCACTCATGTTATCACACAACATACACGCCAACTTACCTTACCTCTTTCCGGCCTCCAGCCTAAAATTCACAGCCTCCGGCCCAAATTCACAATTTAAATGTATATTCCACAAATCAATATTCATTATCCAATTCATCAAATTCTCAACACACCAAACATACAAGGCCACACAATCCTTAACTCAATCATTAATTCATAATACATATCAACTATGCGTATTAGCACCAACCATTTACACAATCCAAACTTAATCCTAGGGGCATCTAGCCTAGGAATTCTCATCACACCACACGGTACTTAAATGAAACTTAAACTGTACCTCTTGTAGCCAAACCAATTAAGCCTCTTCTATGGAAGTCTCCACCAATCTTAGTTCCAAGCCTCATCAATGCTCCTCAAGCAACACCAATCTCCTAATTATGCACCAAGTTCACCAAATACACTAACATAACCAATTTCACATATATATACATTAACCTAGGGTTCATGAAATTGATAAATCACAAGGATTTGAGCACTTCTTACCTTAACCCACTGAAGTTTGTGATGAATATCACCCATGGCTCATACTAGAGCACTCCTAAATAACCAAATCACAAGGTTTGCTCAAAACCCAAACCAAATTCGAATTTAAAGAGGAAAACAAAAACTGGGCAGAGAACAGTGAATTACTCACCATAAAACTTTAATAGAATTATAGAGGATGAGAAGAGCGACGTGTGGCTGTAAACAGCTCATCAATCAGTGCTCCGTAGCTCAAGTTATGGTGGTTTGAAGATCAAAGAGAGTTAGGTTTTCTCTCTTCTTCCTTCTTCCTCTATTTCAGCGCCCCAAGCCCCTTTCATTAGGGTAAATGAGCTGAAATGCTCATAACTATATATGTGTTGGGTCTTGGACCCACTTAGGTCAGGTTTACTTATTTTTGTCCGTTGGCTCAATTTTGGGCCAAAACCTTCAAGATTAGAGTTTTAAATCGCATTTTAAATATTTCTACCCATCCTAATCATAAATCCTAATTCCCTAGGCTTATTCACTTATAATTAATTTTCTTAGCTGTTGTACCAAATAGATCTCAGCTAGTACTACCGGTCAAAATTCCAGTGCGCGTTTTTACGCAGAAAACTATGTTTTTCGACTCAGAAAAATTCACTAAATCCAAATATCATATTTAAATTATCAAATTCCAATTGCCAAATATTCTAACCATATTCACTCCTATTTAATTTATTATTTAATTAATTACAGTTAAACCGAGTTTTACATTCTAACCCCCTAACAGAAATTTTTGCCCTCGAAAATTCCATCCATCACTACGAGTACGCGAGCATAGTCTGCCTTTATATCCAACACATAGTAGGTCCAAGGTCTTTTGACTCTGCGCGCTTCTGTTGCCGCGCTCTGATTTCTCTATATCCGAGGTTGTCGGTCATTCGTCCAACGCCGACCAATAGCCTCGTTCATCACTTTCGTCATCTCATCAACTCACATCTTATTAAATCTCAAATCATGTCATCAATAATATTACCATCATCCTTAATCATAGTCATCATCCCACATCACTATAATCAACCAAAGATCATCACCACACCTTAATCATACTTCATTGCTATCCTCTCTCTCTCTCTCTACCAAGCTAATTACCACTAATCATAGCTCAACTCCAAGCATAACTTCCAAACTTACTTTTTTATTCCTAAACCCTCGAATTTATATGTAAATTTCTGTTTTAAAGTCTTTGACTAATCAATTAAAGCTCTCTTCATTTTTAGAAGTCAAATGAGTTTGAAATAACAAGTTAACAAAATCATAAGAATCCAATTTTCTTTAATAATCTATAAAAGCATTCAAGACACATCTCTTTTGTTAGAGTTACCCAAATCAAAAATCATTTTCAAAATCATAACCAACACTCTTTTAAATTCTTGGGAAAATTTCGACAGCACCTCCCTTAAAAACTGGAGTTTACCACCCGTCACGGGTTCCCTCAAACCAATCTCAGTACCATATCAACATTTCAATTTAATAGTTTTCACATTCGTCTTTCAAAACCAATCATTATAAATCTCAATCTAAATCCAAGGTCACTATGACCAAACATCATAGTACTCATCTCTCAAACACGAAAACTTGCACTCTCTCATCATCTAAATCCGATTACGCATCAATGATAATTTCCTCATCCGTTTCAAAACCATCAAAGCTCGCAGCCACAATCAATTCGAATTATTTGGGGATCATTACTTGCAGTAATCCACTTAACCCGTCGAGTATTCAAACTTAAGATATTATAATAAACTTTTACAGTTCCTATTCGTAGCTATCCTGTGTTACTTCTTCTGTAAGTTTCTGCTGCTTTATTCTGATCTCTCGTCTAGTACTAGCTCTATCACTTACTTCCTCAAGTACTAAACCACAACTTAGCATGACTGGCATTCACTAGATTTATATCTATGATAGCCAAAACTACATACCAGCTTAATCGTACTTTTAACACGTTGTTACCGATCTTTCACTTACCTATTCCCAAACTGTCAGATCTAGCGGTATCCCCCGTCGTCGTAGTGAACACACGACCTTGTTGTTGGCCCTTGGCAGTATTTCGGTTGACCTTCTCAGGATAGTTCTAGGATATGTGTCCAGCTCCTCTACAACTATAGCAAAATCCCAATTCAGCTCGATACAGAGTTCCCAGATGATAGCTTTCACATTGCCTATAAGTCAATTTACTCTGAGGTTGCTTTCCATACCTCCTCCCTTGGCGATTGTTGTTGTTGTTCCTTCGGAGATTGTCTCGAAAAATATCTCGTATAGGAATTTGGTTTCGTCTTCACTCGCCCCTCAAACGATGAGCAAGTAAAGGTTGAATCATCTCAATTCTCTTTTCTTGCATTTCACTGTCACTGGGTCTCGAACAATAACTCCGTACAGTTCTCAACACTTCCGATCCCTTAAATATAATCCAACTTGCTTATGTTGTGTCTCTCTTATTCTTAACCTGTAAGAGTCTAGCTACTCCTCTAAGTTAACTAAATATCGCTTCGTCTCAGCGACTAATGGTTCTCGACTAATCGTCGAGTTGGACTCTACGATTATCAACACTTGTCATTCATCACGAACGAATATTACATATTAGTGATATGCAGGAAGTTAGAAATCCAACTACTAATTTACAATTACCTCGGGTATGAGAATCGAATTCAGTTGCACCCCGACCTTCTCTATAGGGACAATTCCAAGGCATATGCCTGATCTCCCACACTTGTAGCACACACTCTTTAGAAATTTTGCTCTTATTCCTCCTTAAGCATAATGCCATGGCCTTACATGCTAAGCATTCGATGAATCCCATTCATCATAACTACATACATACACATGTCGATCAATATCAAACTCAGCCAAGTCCAAGCACAATTCATACTCTACCTACCTCAACACTTAACAATTCGCCATCTACCCAATGTTATTCCAATTCACATCCTAATCATTCGAGGCCCATAGCATAACTTTCCTGATAATTAGTCATTTCTCAATTCCTATACAAGTGTTCAATTTCACAAACTTTCATTCCCATTTAAATCCAACTATTCCAATGTTAATTACAAGCCCCCTTCTTCGCTAAATCATAAGATTCTGATCAACTCAAGCATAATTAAACAAATTGTTCAAGCAACTATCCACCTCCAAGTGTTCCACTCATCAATCCAAAATCAACGCACCATTCTTATATATATATATATATATATATATATATATATATATATCCACTGCCAAGATTCCTATCACGGTGTTCCCTCACCGGTTCGTTCTTGAGAATTCCTCTCCGGTTACTTCATTTATGTCCATGAGACACTCTTCTGGTCTTGTACACACTAGACAAGCGATATCAAAGTGAACAGACTGAATATCTAAAATGCTTCAAATTACTAAAGGTACACTCATGAACTTCATGCTAGATGTATCGGTTAGATACCCTAAGTAGCACAGGCACAGACTCAGAGTATGCAGTTAAGCATAAGCAGTTCCATCCCTTAGGCTCACGAGGACGAACTGCTCTGATACCATAATGTAACACCCTAATATTCAAATCTTTATGCTCGAGTCATAAGTCAATGATATTAAAGTGGTACAACTCTCAGGTGAATTTTTAATGTATAAAATATAAGTGTAATTGAAAGGAGTATTAATCGAGAAGTCTGAAAAGAGTAACAATAAAATCGCGAAGACGTATCACTCACGTTCGACAACAAAAGATGAACCGTGAAGTTGAAAGTGATATACGGATAAAGGCATAAAGAGATAGATAATATATATATATATATATATATATATATATATATATAAGTAAATAGCCACTAGTCGCAACCCGCGAAGTTTAGGTCAGCTAGGGTACAGTATGAAAGTAGTTGACAACAGAAACTCCTAATCTCTCCCAAATAGAACATGAAAGCTTCTATAGGCAAGTTTAAAAGAGTTCAGTACATAATATAATCTTTTCAAAATAAAAGTGGAGAGATTCTAAACAAAATATAAAGTAGATAACATAAAGATCTTCGCCGTCTCTCAGACGACCCACAGCTCACTTCTGAGCACCTAGACCTGTATCTGAAAAATAAGAGATATATATAGAAATGAGAATCCCGGGCCCATGGGTTTCCAATATGGTAAAAGTGCCAAATAAATACAATGCATTGCAATAAAAACTCACTAAGCATCCTAAACTTCTCTTCACCAATTATCCATTCTAGGTTCTCGCTAATCCATGAATAGGCAACTGTCATAAGGGAATGCTAAATCTAATTCATATTTCACATGTTTCCCAACTCATTGACTCTTCCACGAATCAGACTCAGAATCATAAACAAAACCATCACCAGTTGTTCTGCCTCAGCAATTCTATATCAATACATCATACCCTCGCTTGGAGCTAGTGAAACCACATCACTGCGTCTACCCAGGGAGCTCAAATCATCTCATTCAATAATCATCATCATAATGCAAACGCATCACCAATTCATCTCATCAAGAACAACCCTCAACACCCACCGACACCAGCATGAGGGACCTCTCAGTTGTACAAATACAACCAATACAGACAAGTAATGCACAATTAAGGTACAAGTAGAACAAGTAGCACATAATCAGATAACATAGCATATATGAGAAAGTAATCCAAAACAAATAGACAAACCCAAATAATTCAAACATATGCAAATGATGTATACCTGCCCTATGGCTGATGATATCATTTGTTGGTTATATAGCCAATCCGACACGTCTTAGTAGCTAACCATTGGACAGAAACACCCATTGCAGAGTAAGTAGGTTTGAGCTACAACCCCCTTGCTACTACCCTTGTTTGATCTTCATATTTTTCTTGTTTTGTGTCTTTTGTTATTTTTCACATGCATTTTTCCATTCATAGAGTCTAAACATTAAAAATTTCTAAGTTTGGTGTCTTGCATGTTTTTCTTTTTCTTGAAAATTTTTCAAAAATAAGTCTTGATGTTCATCTTGATCTTCAAAGTATTCTTAGTGTTCATCTTGACATTCATAGTATTCTTGCATGCATGTTGTGTTTTGATTCATAATTTTCATGTTGTGAGTCATTTTTGTGTTTTTCTCTCTCATCATTAAAAATTCAAAAAATTAAAAAAGTATCTTTTCCTTATTTTACTCAAAAATTCAAAATCTTTGGGTTGACTTAGTCAAAAAATTTTAAAATTAGTTGTTTCTTGTTAGTCAAGTCAAGATTTCATTTCTAAAAATCCTATCTTTTCAAAAATCAAATCTTTTTCATTTTTTTATTATTTTCAAAAATTTAAAAATAATTTTTCAAAATCTTTTTCTTATCTTTATTTCAAAATTTCGAAAATTTTACTAACAATTAATGTGATTGATTCAAAAATTTGAAGTTTGTTACTTTCTTGTTAAAAAAGGTTCAATCTTTAAATTCTAGAATCATATCTTTTAGTTTTTGTAAGTCAAGTAATCAATTTTAATTTTAAAAATTAAATCTTTTTAATTTTCTTTTCAAATCTTTTTCAAAATATCTTTTCAATCATATCTTTTTAATCATATCTTTTTCAAACCATATCTTTTTCAAAATTGATTTCAAAAATCTTTTCTAACTTTCTATCTTTTCAAAATTGATTTTCAAATCTTTTTCAACTAACTAATTGACTTTTTGTTTGTTTCTTATCTGTTTCAAAACCACCTAACTACTTTTCTCTCTCTAATTTTCGAAAATTTTCTCACTCTTTTTCAAAATTCTTTTAATTAACTAATTGTTTCAAATTTTAATTTTAACTGTATTTCTTCTCTCAATTTTCGAAAATCACTAACTAGTTTTCAAAAATAATTTTTGAAATTCTCTCTCTCTCATCTCTTTCTATTTATTTAGTTAATTACTAACACTTCTCTTCATCTAAAAATTCGAACTCTCTCTTCTCCTCTATGTTCGAATTTTTCTTATCCTTCTTCTATTCCTTTCTTCTTCTACTCACATAAAGGAATCTCTATACTGTGACATAGAGGATTCCTCTTCCTTTTCTGTTCTCTTCTTTTTCATATGAGCAGGAGTAAGGACAAGGACATTCTTGTTGAAGCAGATCCTGAACCTGAAAGGACTCTGAAGAAGAAGCTAAGAGAAGCTAAAGCACAACAATCCAGAGAAAACCTTACAAAGAATCTCGAAAAAGAAAGAGACATGGCCGAACCCAATAACAATTGTGGAGGTGCAAGGAGGATGCTTGGTGACTATACTACACGTACTTCCAATTTTAATGGAAGAAGCATCTCAATCCCTGCGATTGGAACAAACAATTTTGAGCTGAAGCCTCAACTAGTTGCTCTAATACAACAGAACTGCAAGTTTCATGGACTTCCATCAGAATATCCCTATCTGTTTTTAACTGAATTCTTGCAGATTTGTGATACTGTTAAGACTAATGGAGTAGATCCTGAAGTCTACAGGCTCGTGCTTTTCCCTTTTGCTGTAAGAGACAGAGCTAGAACATGGTTGGACTCTCAACTTAAAGATATCCTAGACTCTTGGGATAAGCTGGTCACAGCCTTCTTGGCTAAGTTCTTTCCTCCTCAAAAGCTGAGCAAGCTTAGAGTGGATGTTCAGACCTTCAAACAAAAAGATGGTGAATTCCTCTATGAAGCTTGGGAAAGATACAAGCAGTTGACCAAAAAGTGTCCTTCTGGCATGCTTTCAAAGTGGACCATCTTGGATATATTCTATGATGGTCTATCTGAGCTTTCTAAGATGTCACTGGACCATTCTACAGGTGGATCCATTCACCTAAGAAAATGCCTACAGAAGCTCAAGAACTTATTGACATGGTTGCAAATAACTAATTCATGTACACCTCTGAGAGGAACCCTGTGAGTAATGAGACGCCTCAGAAGAGGAGAGTTCTTGAAA
Organism: Arachis stenosperma; assembly: GCF_014773155.1. Classification (NCBI taxonomy): domain Eukaryota; kingdom Viridiplantae; phylum Streptophyta; class Magnoliopsida; order Fabales; family Fabaceae; genus Arachis; species Arachis stenosperma. Next base: position 63,157,451 of record NC_080383.1, read on the forward strand.
TTGATACTCTGAATGCCATATTGGCTTAGAACAAAATGTTGACTCAGCCATTCAACATGATTTCTCAGAGTCTGAATGGATTGCAAAATGCATCTAACAGTACTAAAGAGGCATCTTTTGAAGAAGAAGCTTATGATCCTGAGAACCCTACAATGGCAGAGGTGAATTACATGGGTGAATCCTATGGAAACACCTATAATTTATCATTGAGAAATCATCCAAATTTCTCATGGAAGGATCAACAAAAGCCTCAATAAGGCTTTAATAATGGTGGAAGAAATAGGTTTAGCAATAGCAAGCCTTTTCCATCATCTTCTCAGCAACAGACAGAGAATTCTGAGCAGAGCCCCTCTAGCTTAGCAAATATAGTCTCTGATCTATCTAAGGCCACTTTAAGTTTCATGAATGAAACAAGGTCCTCCATTAGAAATTTGGAGGCACAAGTGGGTCAGCTGAGTAAGAAAATCACTGAAACTCCTCCTAGTACTCTCCCAAGCAATACAGAAGAGAATCCAAAAAGAGAGTGCAAGGCCATTGATATAATCAATATGGCCGAATGAACAAACGAGGAGGAGGACGTGAATCCCAGTGAGGAAGACCACCTGGGACGTCCCTCAAACAGAAAGGAGTTCCCTATTGAGGACCTAAAGGAATCTGAGGTTCACCTAAAGACCATAGAGATTCCATTGAACCTCCTTTTACCATTCATGAGCTCTGAGAACTATTCTTCCTCTGAAGAGGATGAAAATGTAACTGAAGAGCAAGTTGCTCAATATCTAGGAGTCATGATGAAGCTGAATGCCAAGTTGTTTGGTAATGAGACTTGGGAAGATGAACCTCCCTTGCTCATTAGTGAACTAAATACATGGGTTCAACAAACTTTACCTCAAAAGAAAAAAAATCCTGGTAAATTTTTAATACCCTGTACCATAGGCACCATGACCTTTGAGAAGGCTCCATGTGACCTGGGGTCATGTATAAATCTTATGCCACTCTCTGTAATGGAGAAACTGGGGATCTTTGAGGTACACGCTGCAAGAATCTCATTAGAGATGGCAGACAAGTCAATGAAACAAGCTTATGGATTGGTGGAGGACGTGTTGGTAAAGGTTAAAGGCCTTTACATCCCTGCTGATTTCATAATCTTAGACACTGGGAAGGATGAGAATGAATTCATCATTCTAGGAAGACCCTTCCTAGCCACAGCAAAAGCTGTGATTGATGTTGACAGAGATAAACTAGTCCATCAATTGAATGGGGACTACCTTGTGTTTAAGGCTCAAGGTTATCCTTCTGTAAACATGGAAAAGAGGCACGATAAGCTTCTCTCAATACAGAGTCAAACAAAGCCCCCACAATCAAACTCTAAGTTTGGTGTTGGGAGGCCACAACTAAACTCTAAGTTTGGTGTTGAATCCCCACATTTAAACTCTAAGTTTGGTGTTGGGAGGTCCCAATAATGCTCTAAACATCTGTGAAGCTCCATGAGAGTTCACTGTTAAGCTATTGACATTAAAGAAGCGCTTATTAGGAGGCAACCCAATTTTTATCTATCTATATTTCTATTGTTCTTTTATGTTTTATTAGGTTTATGATCATATGGAGTCACAAAACAATTGCAAAAATTAAAAACAGAATTAAAAGCAGTAGAAGAAAAAGCACACCTTGGAGGAGGAACTCACTAGCATTTAAACGCCAGTAAGGAGCATAGAGTTGGCATTTAACGCCAGAAAGAAGCATCAGACTGGCGTTAAACGCCAGAAACAAGCATGGAAGTGGTGTTCAGCGCCAGAAACATTCTACAAATTGGCATTGAACGCGCAAAACAAGCATGGAAGTGGCGTTTAACACCAAAAACATGCTGCAGTCTGGCGTTAAACGCCAGGATTGCATAAAGAAGGCGTTTACACGCCTAATTGGTACAGGGATGAGAAATCCTTGACACCTCAAGATATGTGGACCCCACAGAATCACCTCAGGATCTGTGGATCCCACAGGATCCCCACCTACCTTCAAATTCAAAATCTCTTTCCCACCCAAACCCACCCTTGGCCGAAATTGCCTATGGAAACACCTCTCTCCCTTTTCTCCATATCTTCTTTTTCTTCTTCTATTCTTTCTTCTTTTGCTCGAGGGCGAGCAATAATTCTAAGTTTGGTATGGTAAAAGCATAGCTTTTTTGTTTTTTCATAACCATTTATGGCACCTAAGGCCGGAGAAACCTCTAGAAAGAGGAAAGGGAAGACAAAAGCTTTCACCTCCGAGTCATGGGAGATGGAGAGATTCATCTCAAGGGTCCATAGCTCAGTAGTAGAGCATTTGACTGCACATCAAGAGAGCCTACTCATGGACCTCAACAAGAGCATGAGGAATTCCCTCATCAAGAAATTCCTGAGATACCTCAGGGGATACATTTTCCTCCACACAATTATTGGGAGCAACTAAGGATAGGAGCACCAAAATCACTAGGGATCAAGAAACAAAGGCAAGGAAGAGACATAGAGGAGCTCAAGGACACCATTGGTCCTTCAAGAAGAAGGCGCCACCATCACTAAGGTGGATTCATTTCTTAACTTCCTTGTTCTTATCTCTCTATTTTTTGGTTTTTGAGCTTCATGTTTGTCTATGTTTGTGTCTTTATTACATGATCATTAGTGTCTAGTGTCTATGTCTTAAGGCTATGAATAATTTCATGAATCCTTCACCTTTCTTAAATGAAAAATTTTTTTAATACAAAAGAACAAGAAGTACATGAGTTTCGAATTCATCCTTGAAATTAGTTTAATTATATTGATGTGGTGACAATACTTTTTGTTTTCTGAATGAATGCTTAAACAGTGCATATTTTTTATCTTGTTGTTTATGAATGTTAAAATTGTTGGCTCTTGAAAGAACGATGAAAAAGAGAAATGTTATTGATGATCTGAAAAATCATAAAATTGATTCTTGAAGCAAGAAAAAGCAGTGAAGAACAAAGCTTGCGGGGAAAAAAGTGGCAAAAAAATATAAAAGAAAAAGCAAGCAGAAAAAGCCAATAGCCCTTAAAACCAAAAGGCAAGGGTAAAAAGGATCCAAGGCTTTGAGCATCAATGGATAGGAGGGCCCAAGGAAATAAATTCAGGCCTAAGCGGCTAAATCAAGCTGTCCCTAACCATGTGCTTGTGGCATGCAGGTCCAAATGAAAAGCTTGAGACTGAGTGGTTAAAGTCGTGATCCAAAGCAAAAAGAGTGTGCTTAAGAGCTCTGGAAACCTCTAACTGGGGACTTTAGCAAAGCTGAGTCACAATCTGAAAAGGTTCACCCAGTCATGTGTCTGTGGCATTTATGTATCCGGTGGTAATACTGGAAAACAAAGTGCTTAGGGCCACGGCCAAGACTCATAAAAGTAGCTGTGTTCAAGAATCAACATACTTAACTAGGAGAATCAATAACACTATCTGAACTCTAAGTTCCTATGGATGCCAATTATTCTAAACTTCAAAGGATAAAGTGAGATGCCAAAACTGTTCAGAAGCAAAAAGCTACAAGTCTCGCTCATCTAATTAGAACTAATATTCATTGATATTTTGGGATTTATAGTATATTATCTTCTTTTTATCCTATTTGATTTTCAGTTGCTTGGGGACAAGCAACAATTTAAGTTTGGTGTTGTGATGAGCGAATAATTTATACGCTTTTTGGCATTATTTTTAGGTAGTTTTTAGTATGATCTAGCTACTTTTAGGGATGTTTTTATTAGTTTTTATGCAAATTCACATTTCTGGATTTTACTATGAGTTTGTGTGTTTTTCTGTGATTTCAAGTATTTTCTGGCTGAAATTGAGGGACCTGAGCTAAAATCTGATTTAGGCTGAAAAAGGACTGTTGATGTTGTTGGATTCTGACCTCCCTGCATTCGAAATGGATTTTTTGGAGCTACAGAACTTAAAATGGCGTGCTCTCAACTGCGTTGGAAAGTAGATATCTAGGGTTTTCCAGCAATATATAATAGTCTATACTTTGTTCGAGCTTAGACGACGCAAACTGGCGTTCAATGCCAGTCCCATGCTGCATTCTGGAGTAAAACGCCAGAAACACGTCACAAACCAGAGTTAAACGCCAAACAGATGTTACAACTTGGCGTTTAACCCCAAGATAAGCCTCTGCACTTGTAAAGCTCAAGCTCAGCCCAAGCACACACCAAAGTGGGCCTCGAAAGTGGATTTCTGCACTTAGACTTATTTCTGTAAACCCTAGTAGCTAGTTTAGTATAAATAGAACTTTTTACTATTGTACTAGGCATCTTTTGACCATGGATCTTTAATCAGTTTATGCGATTTTAGACCTTCATGGGGGCTGGCCATTCGGCCATGCCTGGACCATCACTTATGTATTTTCAACGGTGGAGTTTCTACACACCATAGATTAAGGTGTGGAGCTCTGCTGTACCTCGAGAATTAATGCAATTACTATTGTTCTTCTATTCAATTCAAGCTTATTCTTATTCTAAGATATTCGCTGCACTTCAACCTGATGGATGTGATGATCCGTGACACTCATCATCATCCGTCCTTATGAACGCGTGCCTGACAACCACTCCCGTTCTACCTTAGATCGAGCGCATATCTCTTGGATTCCTTAATCAGAGTCTTCGTGGTATAAGCTAGAATTATTAGCGGCCATTCTTGAGAATCCGGAAAGTCTAAACATTGTCTGTGGTATTCCGAGTAGGATTCAGGGATTGAATGACTGTGATGAGCTTCAAACTCGCAATTGTTGGGCATAGTGATAGACACAAAAGAATCAATGGATTCTATTCCGACATGATCGAGAACCGACAGATGATTAGTCGTGCTGTGACAGAGCATTTGGACCATTTTCACTGAGAGGATGGGAAGTAACCATTGACAACGGTGATACCCTACATACAGCTTGGCATGGAAAGGAGTAAGAATGATTGGATGAAAGCGGTAGGAAAGCAGAGATTCAGAAGAAACACAGCATCTTCATGCACTTATCTGAAATTCCCACCAATGAATTACATAAGTATCTCTATCTTTCTTTTATGCTTTATTTATCTTTATATTCGAAAACCATTATAACCATTTGAATCCGCCTAACTGAGATTTACAAGATGACCATAGCTTGCTTCTTACCGACAATCTCCGTGGGATCGACCCTTACTCACGTAAGGTATTACTTGGACGACCCAGTGCACTTGCTGGTTAGTTGTGCGAAGTTGTGACAAAGTGTGATTCACGTTTGAGAGCTCCAAGTCTATTGGCACCATTATTGATGATCACAATTTACGCGCACCACCTACGCGTGGGTGAACATTCTGCCAAAAATTTTATTAAGTTAAAAAAGTTGCATAATTCATTGTTTCAAATCCCAAACTTCCAACACATATAACTTCTTCTACAAAACTTTTTTTTAAACCATTTCTAAACAGTTGGAAAGATCATTGAATAAACTTTCATAAAGATCCAATTTTGAAGAATTCCAAACTTCGTGGATCGAGATACGGCCCGCCAAAGTTGGTCAAAAATTAGTTTTTGTCCAAACATGGAAATCATCAATTTTTCCAATGTTTCCAAGCCAAATTCGTTTTCACTCATCCAAATAACCACAACCCAATCACATCCATATAATTACACTCAACCAAAACCAAACCTACCTCATGTACACCATTCCACCCAAAACCATCAAATTTCACTCTTAAATTCCTCAAACCATATTATTCAATAACCAAACCAATCATTCACACATTCAAAGTATAGAATCCATCCAATCACTCATGTCATCACACAACATACACGTCAACTCACCTTTCTTACCTCTTTCCGAACTCCGACCTAAGATTCACAGCCTCCGGCCTAAATTCACAATTTAAATGTATATTCCACAAATCAATATTCATTATCCAATTCATCATATTCTCAATACACCAAATATACAAGGCCACACAATCCTTAACTCAATCATTAATTCACAATACATATCAACTATCCATATTAGCACCAACCATTTACACAATCCAAACTTAATCCTAGGGGCATCTAGCCTAGGAATTCTCATCACACCACACGGTACTTAAATGAAACTTAAACCGTACTTCTTGTAGCCAAAACAATTGAGCCTCTTCTATGGAAGTCTCCACCAATCTTAGCTCCAAGCTTCATCAATACTCCTCAAGCAACACCAATCTCCCCATTGTGCACCAAGATCACCAAATACACTAACATAACCAATTTCACATATATATACATTAACCTAGGGTTCATAAAATTGATAAATCACAAGGATTTGTGTACTTCGTACCTTAACCCACTGAAGTTTGTGATGAATATCACCCATGGCTCATACTAGAGCACTCCTAAATAACCAAATCACAAGGTTTCCTCAAAACCCCAAACCAAATTCAAATTTAAAGAGGAAAATAAAAACTGAGCAGAGGACAGTGGATTAATCACCATAAAACTTTAATAGAATTTTAGAAGATGAGAAGAGCGATGCGTGGTCGCAACCGGCTCGTCAATCGATGCTCCGTAGCTCAAGTTATGGTGGTTTGAAGATCAAAGAGAGTTAGGTTTTCTCTCTTCTTCCTTCTTCCTCTATTTCAGCGCCCCAAGCCCCCAAGACCCTTTCATTAGGGTAAATGAGCTGAAATGCTCATTACTAATATTTATGTATGTTGAGTCTTGGGCTCACTTAAGTCCGGTTCTCTTATTTTTGTCCTTTGACTCAATTTTGGGCCAAAACCTTCAAGATTAGAGCTTTAAATCGCATTTTAAATATTTCTACCCATCCTAATCATAAATCCTAATTCCCTAGGCTTATTCACTTATAATTAATTTTCTCAGCTGCATTACCAAACAGATTTTAGCTGGTATTGCCGGTCAAACTCCCAGTGAGCATTTTTACGCAGAAAACTATGTTTTCTGACTCAGAAAAATTCACTGAATCCCAATATCATATTTAAATTATCAAATTTCAATTGCTAAATTTTCTAACCATATTCGCTCCTAATTAATTTATTATTTAATTAATTACGGTTAGACCGGGTTTTACATCCCTAACAAATTCATCTTTCAAATTAGAAACCATTATCATCCACTTCAATCAATTCTTCAAAAAATATAAAGCTTCATTCAGAATTTTTTGAAAAAATAAAAAATCGAGGAAAGGCGATGCAGTCTTACTCCATAAAATTCATGGTTGCTTGCTTCTCCACAAGTTCTTCCACGAGATTGGCGAATCCTAGCCAAATTTTTCATTAGTGTGGCAATAGGTCTGCATGGAGAGCGGGTGGCAGAGGATGAAGCGCGTAACATTGCGACTGCAAGGAAACCCTAGCTCGTAGTGGAGTTTTTTGGTGTTGTTGAGGCAAACCACGTGTTTCGGTTGGGTCGAGAGGAATTGCTTGATTTTGTTGATGAATATGAAGTTTCAAATCTTGTATAATAGTAGCTACTAGCTAGTAACAATTGTTGTAATTACTAATGGGGTGGGGAAGGAGTTTGATGATTGATATCGGGGCAGTTGAGGAATTGGATGAAGTAGATGATAATGATTTTGAATTTGAAAGATGAGTTGGTTGTATAAGAACTCGAATTTTTGAAAGTTAAATAATGAGTTATTCATAATTTATTATTTTATTTAATTTTTTTAAAATTAATTAAAATTAAATTTTATAATATTTTAAATTTAAAATTTACTAAAATTTTTAAATAATTTTTATTATAATGAAATAATTTAAAAAAATAAAAGAATTATTATTATTATTATTATTATTATTGTTATTATTATCATTATTATTACTATATTATCATTATTATATTATTATCATTATTATAACCTTACCCATAGTTGTTTTTTCCATTGGCCGAATACCATAAGGAAAAGAAAAAACCGAAGCCAAAGAAATAAAAGAAAATATATATATATATATATATATATATATATATATATATATATATATAAAAGATACTAATATATTATTTGTCAATTTATTATCAACAATAATTATTTATTATATTTTAAACATATGTATAAAGAGATATATCCAAAAAATATATTTATAAAAATATTTTTATTAGACACATCTATAAAAAAGATATTTTTATTAAACATATCCACAAAGCCATTTTTATTAAATATAATCATAAATAAGAGTTGACAAAAAATAACAGAAATATTATTAATAACATAGCGAAATTATATATATATATATATATATATATATATATATATATATACGTGACACATGTTCCTAATTTCCCTTAATCATCGCCATCATCTTTCCTTCTTCCTAATGAATCACCGAACCAAAATCAAGAAAAAAAGGGAAAAAGAAGTGACCGAGTGAGGGAGAGAAACTATGACTCCTTTTGTACTTTCGATTTCAATTTTTTGTGATCCATAACTCCAATAAAAAATTTAATCCGATAAAAGTGTTCGTATTCTTATCCTCTATACGTTGATATCACTTTTGTTCGGTAGAAGTTGACGATGACATAATTCTCTTTTTTTTTTTTTGAGTTTGGCCAATTAAAGTTTTAGGAGATATAAATGATTTCTGGCATTTTCTTCTTTAGCAATTTGATCAAAAAGCTTCTCTGGAATTTTTGTTGTTTTGATTTCATACAAAGGTAGGATTTTGGTAACTTTTTACCACTTAAATTGGTATTGGATAAGTGAATCGATGTTGTGATTGATTGTTGATTAAATTTATGTTGAATTTTTATGATATATTGATATTTGTGATTAGTTTGGGGTTTGATCGGTCTAAGCACAGCCAAGAACTGAATTATTTTGATGAATTCGGAGTTGGAATGTTGTTGGTGATCAAGTAGAATTGGTGATATTTAATGATAAATTGAGATTTAATAAGAAATGACTTGATGAATTGATGACATAATTTGAGATATGAAAATTTGGTCTTGATTTTGAAAGCGGTTTGATTTTATAAATGGTTTTGATTTATTGAAAATGATTTGAAAGAGTTTGAGAAATGGTTTGGATGGGACTCGAGAAGGGTGGCAAAGTCAGAGTTTTAGGGAAGATGTGTCGAAATTTTATTATAAAATTTAAGACTTTTTTTGAAATGTTATTTAGAAAAAAATTGGATTTGAGAAATTATATTATTTGATTTTTGATTTATTAAGAAAATAGTTATGTTTTGAGTTTTATTCATTTAAGAAAAGTATATTTTTGAGTTAGATTTGTTTATAATTATTTTACGATTTTAAATTATTTAGGAAAAGTATTATGTTTTAAGATTGATTTAAATATGAAATGGTTTATCTTTTGAATTTGATTTAAGAATTTCATTCGAAGGAGTTTTAGTTAACTTTAAAAGTAATTGAATTTTGATTAAATGATTTCGTTTCTTGGAAAAAGTTAAAGAATTAGTTTTAAGGATGAAATTGGGATTGGTTTTGGTTTTGAAAATGGTTCAGAACTTTTGATTTGTATGATTTGGTTTTGATTTGATTTAGAAACTTTATTTAATTAAATTTAATTTAAGAAAATAATGATTGTTAAGGATTTCTAATGAACTTAAGGAAATGAGATTGGTTGTCACTCCCCTAAAGTCTAGAGGCCTTGCTCAGGGATTTAACTAATAAATAATTTTTCTTTGTCTTTTGAAAGAAGAATTGGTTTAAGTGAAATTCCTTTAAAGATTTTGGAAAATCTCACAAAGAAGTGGTTTCGGTTTTAAAAGAAAAAGAGAAGATAAATCGGCATGTGTGATTATGAGAATGGTTGAAAGATCACGAGAGGGTGACAGAAAGTAAATAGTTATGGTGTCGATGTGAAAATATTAAGCCATGGGCTTTGTATGTGAATGATTGTGCGGGTACGCCTATAAATATGGAATGACTTCCAGGAGAAATGGTCGCATGCTTCAACTGGAGATCAGCACCTGCAAGTACTTGCAGAGATCATGTTCGACATTTTTCAGCTGGAGAATCAGTGCCTGCAAGAAGTAGAAACTTGCGGAGGTTATGTCGTTGGAATGCCTTATCCGACTTGCAAGTTGGATTGCGTCGGGTGCGGGTCGAAACCAACAAATGAGCTCATTACCTGTGATAGGACTAGGCATGCATCATCCTTATTTGTATATTTTGCATTTGGTTTGGTGTTGTGAATTGTTTGTAATTGTTTGAGTGTGTTTGTGATTTTCATTACTTGTTAATTTGAACTTCTATGACTGGTTATTATTCTGGGTCCCTGTGTCGAGTTGCGAATGTCTGAACTGTGATAATACATATTTAATTATCTACCCAAACCCTACTAAGAATTACACAGTTCTTACTCCCCATTTCCACTCCTTTCAGCTACAGGTGGAAAAGTTTAGTACGGAGCTACAGGAGCATAGAAGATTATGTTTACGAGTTGAGTTGTTAGATTTTATTTTTTCCCTCATCATTTATTATTTTAGTTTTTAGAGAGGTAGGACTTGTATTTGAGGATCTTTGAATAAGTCTATGTATATAATGCTACGTGGATATATATATATATATATATATATATATATATATATATATATATTTGTAATTAAATGGTTTAAAGTACCAACTCTTCGTTTTTTTGGTTAAAACTTTGGCTCGTATTTGTGAAGACTCAATATTAAATAAAGATAGCATAAAATAAAAAAGTTTAGAGGTAAGTACCGCCTGAACTTTTAGTACAATCATGAGGTGCTAAAAGTTAGGGTGTTACAATTGGATCGTATATGCAATGCCCGTGGTGGTGGGTGTTGTAAATCATGTTGCTTGTATGCGAAGTTTGTATTCGTAGGTTTTGATGAATGGCAAACCAACAAACGACATGAAAGACAAACCAACAAACAACTTGAATGAACAAGCATGTTGAAAGATCAACCAACATTCAACGTTGAGGAATGAAGAGTTGAAAGCAACACAACAACAACAAGAAACTCAAGTCCACAACATTTGAAGACAAGTATAGTGTCTTAGGACTTAGGTAACTTCTTGTTAAGAACCAATTGCTAAATCTCTCAACAAACACTCACAAAATGTTTTGATACACATCTTGCAATTCGATGCTAGCCAAATGGTTTAAAACTTGTTTTCAAAGGTACAAAAGCATAGGAATTGACTCCAACAAGTTTGAGATCAATCCTAAGTATTTTGAAGTGATTTTAAGCCATTCTTTAAGGTTTGCATCGATGCACACTCATCTTGCATCGATGCAAAGCATGCGACGACTTGTTGCATCGATGCAAAGATGTTTGCATCGATGCAACCTAGCTGAAAATTCAAATTTCAGCTTCAAAGACACATTTGCATCGATGCAAAGTGTTATGCATCGATGCAAATGATTCAAAAACATAAAAAACTGCTAGTTTTGACAAAAAGGCTCCATCCCATTAACTCCCCAACGTTTCTAAGGTTTGGGGAGTCTATAAATAGATGGATTGAAGCCTTATTTCATATACTAGAGTATTTGCAAACTATCTTGTTCATATTCTTTCATTCTACACATTTTTTTAAGGTGTTATAATACACAATTTGAGAGAGCAATATCAATTGGTTCAATAGTGCTAAACTTGTAATCATACACTCTTCTAGAGAGTACTCATTTCGTCTCAACAATTCTTTGAGAAGTGTTTTCTTGTACACTTTGTAAATTGGAGTGTGATCTCCAAGGTTGAGTCAAGAGTTATAAACACCATAGTCGGTGAGGATACCAAAGAGGTATACTAAGTACTCAAGGCAAATCTTAGAGAAGATATCTCTAAGTGGAGTGGGTTAGTATACGAGTGGTGATCATATACCGTGAGGTGTTAGAAACTAAGGACTCGGATTGTAAAAGGTTTTGCGCGAGCACCTTGAAGCTTGGCAATAGTGGAACTTCTCAATAGCGATTGAGAAAGAAAGTGGACGTAGGACAAGGATTGTGCCGAACCACTCTAAATAGCGTTTGCATCTCTCCAAACTCATCTCTTCAATATTATTGTCTTTTACCTTTGAGCAAATAAATTGTGATCGAAAAGTAGCTTCGTAAGTACTTAAGGAATAGCTTAAGTCCGATTGGTGAAAAGCTTGATCAATTTATTTGAGTTGGTGTCTATTGGAAAGTAAAAGCTCCTTATAAATGCTTAGCAATTGAGTTAAGCTCTTGGAAAAATACTAGTTCAATAACACTTTTGTATATTGTCTTTAACTTTCGCAAAAAGATTCATTGTTGTTGCAATACTCAATTCACCCCCCCTCTTGAGTAATTGTGCATAGGTTCTACAAGTGGCATCAGAGCTTAACCCTTTGAAAGACTTAACCGTTTAAGGGAAAAGATCATGGCAAGCACAAGCTTTAACAACAACAACACTAGTGAAGGTAACTCAACCGCTAGACCTCCTCTTTTTAGCAGAACAAATTACTCTTATTGGAAAAATAAGATGAGAATTTGGATCCGTTCTCAAGATGTGAGAATTTGGAAAGTGATTGAGAATGGAAATCACATTCCAACAAAGACAACAAGCGCTAAAGAAGGAGAAGTCTCCGTCTCAAAGCAAGTACCGAAAGGAGAAGATGAATATAGTGACGATGATTGGAAGAAAGTGGCAATGAATGATAAAGCCATCAACTTCATTCATTGTGCACTTAACGAGCATGATTATATGAAGATCTCTACATGTGAAACCGCTAAAGAGATTTGGGATAAACTCCAAATCACTTACGAAGGAACCGACCACGTTAAAGAATCAAAGGTATTTATGTTGGTTCATGAATGGGAAAATTTTAAAATGAAAGATGAAGAGAGCATTGAAGAAGCTCTTGAAAGACTCTCCAAGATCTTCAACAATCTAAGCATGCTTGGCACAAAATACAATGATAAACAAATTGTGACCAAGGTGCTTACAAGCCTTACACCAAAATGGAACTCCAAAGTGAACGCCATTGTGGAAGGAAGGCTCTATGATCAACTTACATTTGATCAACTACGAGGTAATCTTCTCACCTATGAAATGACTATGCTAAATAGACAAAAAGGTGAAGAAAGCAAGAAGAAAAGTCTCGCCCTTAAAACAACATCACTACAAGAAGAGAGTGATGATAATGAAGAAGAAGGAGATGAAGAATTTACACTCTTATTAAAAAGATTCAATAAGTTTGCAATGAAGAAAAACTTCAAGAGCAAAACAAAGGTACCAAAATGCTATGAGTGTGGAGAAGTTGGACACATCAAACCCAATTGTCCAAAACTTCAAAAGGAGGACAAAAACAAGAAATTTAAGAAGAAGGAGAAAGCATACATATCATGGGAGAACGAGGATGAATCCGACTCCGATGACGACGAGGTTGCAAATCTTTGCTTAATGGCAAGCGAAGAAAAGGTTAGTGATGACAACTCCACTTCTTTTAATTTACAAGATGAATATGATGCCTTACTTGAGGTGTACACAAAACTTACCCAAGATTATTCTCTCCTAAAGAAAAAGAATATGGATCTTTTAAAACAAAATGAGATGTTGAAAAACGAGAATATCAATCTTGGAAAAGATAAGTGTAGCACAAGTAGTGATCCATACAAATCTTGTAAAATGCATGAAAATGAAATTACAAATCTTAAGAACACTTTAGCTAAGTTCAATGAATCTTCAAAGAACTTAGATAAAATGTTGAAAAACCAAAAGCATGTTCATAATAAGGAAGGTTTAGGTTTTGAAAAAGGAAAATTTAAAAATACTAAAACTCCTATTGGGCAACCGCAAGCCCAAAAGGCAAGTATGCCTAAAAGGAATGAAGCCTTTAAACATCCTCCTCAACATGCTTCATTTAGAAATTATAATCACAATGCATATAGATCAAAAGATGTTGCATTTAGGAAACAACCTAGGCAACCATTTAGAAACATGCATAGGATGCATAATCCAAATGTCATATGTCATTATTGTAATAAAGTAGGTCATATAGCACCCGTATGCTTTACTAGAATTAAACATATAAACTTTCGTAGTCAAGATACGAGATGGGCACCTTATGGGCATTATGCTCATACTAACCATCAAGGACCCAAATTCACTTGGGTACCTAAATCCCAATTTTAATTGTTTTGTAGGTACGTGTTGGAGCTAAGGATACAAATTGGTATGTTGATAGTGGATGCTCCAAACACATGACCGGCGATGAATCAAAGTTCACCGCAATAGAGCCTACAAACGGAGGAAACGTGATCTATGGAGACAACAACACCGGCAAAGTAATCGGCGTTGGAAAAGTTGGTAAAAATTCTTCTACCTCCATAGATAATGTTATACTTGTCAAAGGTCTCAAACATAATCTCATTAGTGTTAGCCAACTTTGTGACAAAGGAAACTTAGTCACCTTTGATTCAAAATGTTGTTTGATAAAAAGGCAAGACACTAATGAAATTGTGCTAATTGGGCACTGTGTTGACAATGTATACATGATTAATCTAAATGAAGTTTCCTCAAATGATGTGAAATGCCTTGTTAGTAAAAATGATGAAACTTGGTTATGGCATCGTAGAGTAGCTCATGCTAACATGGACCATCTTAGCAAGTTGGTCTCTAAAGAGTTAGTAATTGGCTTACCAAAGCTACGTTTTGAAAAAGACGTCCTTTGCGACGCATGTCAAAAGGGAAAACAAGTAAAGGCCTCTTTTAAATCCAAAAATATTGTTTCAACAACAAGGCCATTACAACTTTTGCACATGGATTTATTTGGTCCTTCTAGGACTATGAGCTTTGGTGGCAATTACTATGCTTTAGTTATTGTTGATGATTACTCTCGATTTACATGGACCTTGTTCCTAGCAAACAAGAGTGATGCATTTCGAGCATTCAAAAGATTAGCCAAAGTTATTCAAAATGAAAAGAATTTGCATATATCATCTATTAGAAGTGATCATGGTGGAGAATTTGAAAACAATCTTTTTGAAACTTTTTGTGAAAAAAATGGCATTGAGCATAATTTTTCCTCTCCTAGAACACCACAACAAAATGGTGTGGTTGAAAGGAAAAATCGTCATTTAGAAGAAATGGCGAGAACTATGCTCAATGAGGCTAATATTCCTAAGTACTTTTGGGCGGATGCGGTTAGTACCGCGTGTTATGTTATGAATAGGATTATCATTCGACCTATTCTTAAGAAAACACCGTACGAATTGTACAAAGGAAGAAAGCCAAATATTTCCCACCTTCACGTCTTTGGTTGTAAATGCTTTATTCTAAATAATGGAAAAGATAACTTAGGCAAATTTGATGCCAAGGCTGATGAAGGAATCTTCTTAGGCTACTCTTTAACTAGCAAAGCTTTTAGAGTATACAATAAACGCATCATGACTATGGAAGAAAGTATTCATGTCGCTTTTGATGAAACTAACCGTTGTTGTGCTAGAAAAGATTTTGATGAAAATGTAGAAAACTTTGATTCACTAAATTTGAATGGTGAAGACAAAGAAAAAGATTTAAATGAAGCCTCTACAAGCTCAACAAAGGATAGTGTTCAAGTTGAAGAAATTGAACCATCACAAGCACAAATAAATGCACTTACAAAGGATTGGCGTACTTCAAAGGATCATCCTCTAGACAACGTCATTGGTGATGTTTCGAAAGGGGTAACAACTCGATCCACTTTTAGAAATTTATTTGCATATAGTGCTTTTGTTTCTCAAATTGAACCATCTACCATTGAGTCCACAATTGATGATGAACATTGGGCTATGGCAATGCAAGAGGAGCTTAACCAATTCAAACGAAATGACGTTTGGGAATTGGTGCCTAAACCAAGTAATCAAACAATTGTAGGAACAAAATGGGTTTTTAGAAATAAACTCGATGAAAATGGTACAATTGTTAGAAACAAAGCTAGATTAGTAGCCAAAGGTTATAATCAAGAGGAAGGCATTGATTATGACGAAACTTATGCTCCCGTAGCTAGATTAGAAGCAATTAGGATGTTACTTGCTTTTGCATCCTCTTATAACTTCAAACTTTATCAAATGGATGTTAAGAGTGCCTTTCTTAATGGTTTCATTCAAGAAGAAGTATATGTTGAACAACCTCCCGGTTTTGAGGATTATGAAAATCCTAATCATGTTTTTAAACTCAAGAAAGCTCTTTATGGTCTTAAACAAGCTCCAAGAGCTTGGTATGAACGTTTGAGCAAGTTTTTAATAGAAAAGGGTTTTAGAAGAGGGAAGGTTGATACAACTTTATTTATCTTGATTGAAAACAAAAATATCCTTTTGGTACAAGTTTACGTCGATGACATAATATTTGGTTCAACTAACGAATCACTTTGCAAGTTTTTCTCAAACCTCATGCAAAGTGAATTTGAAATGTCCATGATGGGCGAACTCAACTTCTTCCTTGGTCTTCAAATCAAACAAGGAAAAGAAGGAACTTTCGTTAGCCAAACCAAATATTGCAAGGAACTGCTCAAAAGATTTGGAATGGACAATGCTAAGGCAATGGACACACCAATGAGCACTACTTGCTACCTTGACAAAGATGAACAAGGTAAAAGCATAGATGTAAAGAAGTATAGAGGCATGATAGGATCATTACTTTATCTAACGGCAAGTAGGCCAGATATCATGTTTAGTGTATGCATGTGTGCGAGATACCAAGCTAATCCTAAGGAATCTCACTTAAGTGCGGTGAAAAGGATTATGAAGTATCTCATAGGAACATTAAATGTTGGATTGTGGTATCCGAAAGGATCCACTTGTGATTTGATTGGTTATTCCGATTCCGATTTTGCCGGTTGCAAATTGGATAGGAAAAGCACTAGCGGCACTTGTCACTTGCTAGGAAACTCTCTTGTTTCATGGCATAGTAAGAAACAAGTAAGTGTAGCCTTGTCTACCGCCGAAGGCGAGTATGTAGCCGCCGGTAGTTGTTGCGCCCAAATTTTATGGATGAAACAACAACTTGTGGACTATGGACTCATGCTTGATCACATTCCTATCAAATGTGATAATACTAGTGCAATAAATTTAACCAAGAATCCGGTTCAACATTCAAGAACCAAGCATATTGAGATTAGACATCACTTCATAAGAGACCATGTTGAAAAGGGTGATGTGGTTATTGAATTTGTCGAAACTAGTAAACAACTAGCGGACATCTTCACTAAACCTTTATGTAAAGAAAGTTTTTTTAACATCCGAAATGAACTTGGTATCTTGGATTCTAATCTAATATGATTTGTTTGAATTCATTGTATTTATATTGCTATTTTTGTATCTCTTACTAACTTAAGCATTGGAGATATCCAATTAGCCATTGTTTTGTAGGTTTATGAGTTGATGAATGAGTGATTAATCTTGAGGTAGATTGAAGAATTTGAAGATTATAAACAAAGGATTGAAGTAGAGCATGGTAGGCAACTTGAAGCACTTAATCGTCGTGTGTCTCGTGTAGATCATCGCACGGGTCGCTTGGATCGTCGTATTGATGACTTATATGAGCATTTCGGCATCCACCTACCGTATGAAGAGGATAATGATGATGATGAAGACCAAGATTGATTGTCTCCTCTTCATCAAGTCACTTTTTATTGCTTTATGTTTATTTGATTATATGAATTGTTAAACTAACTCCTAGTAAGCTAAGGATTTCTATTATGGTTTAAATACTTTGATATTTCCTTCATAATTTTGTTTAATGATTAATGCTTGTATGCTTATTTGGTGAATAACTCAAAATAGGCTTGGTACCCCTATTTTAAGTTAATGTGCATGCCTTGATATATTTCACTTCTTTAGGGGGAATTATGCATGCCTGTTATATATAAAGAGGAAATCAAATTCTTTTTGAAAGGGGGAATATCTCATCCTTGAGATTAATAGAGAAATTGAACTTAAAAAAATTCATTGTTTTATGCATGCTTCTATGACACATTTCAAACTCCTTTCTTTTTGATAATGTCAAAAGGGGGAAGAAAAGTTTGAGGATATTTGAAGTTTTGAACTTTTGAAAAAGAAGAAGTTTGAGGATTTGAAAAGAAGAAATAAGTTTGCGAAACAATGATTTCAAAAAGACTTCCGCTAAGCAAAAACTTTGATATCTAAATCGTTTTCTTTGATAAACGCCCTTTAAGGGAACAAATGCACATATTTAGGGGGAACTCCTGCAAAAATTTTTTTTTGAAGTCTTCTCCAAAGCTTTCTATAAAACAAAGTGCATTATTGTTGCTTTCAAAATCATTTATAAATGCATATCCTCAAAATTGGTTTGTCATTATCAAAAAGGGGGAAATTGTAAATCATGTTGCTTGTATGCGAAGTTTGTATTCGTAGGTTTTGATGAATGACAAACCAACAAACGACATGAAAGACAAACCAACAAACAACTTGAATGAACAAGCATGTTGAAAGATCAACCAACATTCAACGTTGAGGAATGAAGAGTTGAAAGCAACACAACAACAACAAGAAACTCAAGTCCACAACATTTGAAGACAAGTATAGTGTCTTAGGACTTAGGTAACTTCTTGTTAAGAACCAATTGCTAAATCTCTCAACACACACTCACAAAATGTTTTGATGCACATCTTGCAATTCGATGCTAGCCAAATGGTTTAAAACTTGTTTTCAAAGGTACAAAAGCATAGGAATTGACTCCAACAAGTTTGAGATCAATCCTAAGTATTTTGAAGTGATTTTAAGCCATTCTTTAAGGTTTGCATCGATGCACACTCATCTTGCATCGATGCAAAGCATGCGACGACTTGTTGCATTGATGCAAAGATGTTTGCATCGATGCAACCTAGCTGAAAATTCAAATTTCAGCTTCAAAGACACATTTGCATCGATGCAAAGTGTTATGCATCGATGCAAATGATTCAAAAACATAAAAAACGGCTAGTTTTGACAAAAAGGCTCCATCCCATTAACTCCCCAACGTTTCTAAGGTTTGGGGAGTCTATAAATAGATGGATTGAAGCCTTATTTCATATACTAGAGTATTTGCAAACTATCTTGTTCATATTCTTTCATTCTACACATTTTTTTAAGGTGTTATAATACACAATTTGAGAGAGCAATATCAATTGGTTCAATAGTGCTAAACTTGTAATCATACACTCTTCTAGAGAGTACTCATTTCGTCTCAACAATTCTTTGAGAATTGTTTTCTTGTACACTTTGTAAATTGGAGTGTGATCTCCAAGGTTGAGTCAAGAGTTATAAACACTATAGTCGGTGAGGATACCAAAGAGGTATACTAAGTACTCAAGGCAAATCTTAGAGAAGGTATCTCTAAGTGGAGTGGGTTAGTATACGAGTGGTGATCATATACCGTGAGGTGTTAGAAACTAAGGACTCAGATTGTAAAAGGTTTTGCGCGAGCACCTTGAAGCTTGGCAATAGTGGAACTTCTCAATAGCGATTGAGAAAGAAAGTGGACGTAGGACAAGGATTGTGCCGAACCACTCTAAATAGCGTTTGCATCTCTCCAAACTTATCTCTTCAATATTATTGTCTTTTACCTTTGAGCAAATAAATTGTGATCGAAAAGTAGCTTCGTAAGTACTTAAGGAATAGCTTAAGTCCGATTGGTGAAAAGCTTGATCAATTTATTTGAGTTGGTGTCTATTGGAAAGTAAAAGCTCCTTATAAATGCTTAGCAATTGAGTTAAGCTCTTGGAAAAGTACTAGTACAATAACACTTTTGTATATTGTCTTTAACTTTCGCAAAAAGATTCATTGTTGTTGCAATACTCAATTCACCCCCCCTCTTGAGTAATTGTGCATAGGTTCTACAGGTGTAGGCAATGCCAGTGGTGGTGGAATGTGTTGTTGTTTGTTGGAAAAGGTGATGGTGATGGTAACTGATGCGTGAGCATCTTTCTTATCTTTTCCTAGTGAATTTGCATTTAATTTGTTGAGTTTAATCAAGAAATAATTATCCTTTAACCACTATGGATGCTATTTTGAGTCTTGTGCAATTCTATTTATTTTAGGTAGCATTCGCCTGGATTTAATGGAGTTTCTATAGAAAAAGAGAAGAAGGCGAGTGATGCTGTCAATCATGACCTCTCTGCACTCAAACCTGCACAAATGGAAGGAGCATAAGAATTAAAGGAGATGACCAACGAGGAGCGATGCGTGTGCGTACCTGACGTGTGCGCGTGATTTGGAGATTTGCATAGCGACGTGTGCGCGTACCTGATGCGTACGCGTTACACGCAAAGAAGACCATCGACGCGTACACGTGACTGACGCGTACGCGTGACATGCGTCACATGCAGAAAACGTAGAAAACACTGATTGCTTTAATTAAATTCTGATTAAACTTTAATTTTTATTTCAAAATAGAAAAAGATATTATTTAGTTTTAAAAATTATAATTTAAATTTATTAGGATTAGATATAAAAGAGGAAAGAAACTTCTCTTCGGGGATTCCATTTTTCATAATGTAAATTACAGTTTACCTGAATCCTAGTTTCTCTCTCTGAACCATGAGCAACTAAACCTCCACTGTTAAGGTTAGGAGCTCTGTCTATTTGTATAGATTGATTCTATTGTTTTTATATTTTAATTCATGTACTTATTTATAATTCAAGAATTGTTTCGGTTCTTTATCTTATGAATTTGGGTGGAACAAAAGTATGACCCTCTTTCTAATTGAGTTCTTGTATAACTTGGAAAAGCTCTTTACTTGAACAACAGCTTGAAAATAATTTTTCCTAAATTCGAATTATCTGGACTTAACGGGATACGTGACATATAATCCTCTTATATTTGGATAATTAGGATTTCTGTGGCATATAATTAGAATTGAACTTCACCCTCTAATTGAAATTAATTGACCAAGAAATTGGCGGTTGATGAGAGTTAGAGGAGACAAGAAAGGTCTAAGAAATTAGGGTCTAGTCACATATAGTTTGCCATGAATTAAATCTTGCATGATTAAAATAAATTAATAAGAAAAGTCAATCCGGAAAATAGATAACTCTGAAGCCTTAACTGCCTTCTCCATATTGTTTTTCTAACTTATTTACTGCTTGCTTTCTAAATTTTCTGAGTTTACTGTTAATGCTTTTGAACTCTCAAAACACCATTTTCTGCTTGTCTAACTAAGTAAATTAATCAACCATTGTTAGTTAATCCATCAATTCTCGTGGAATCGACCCTCATTGACCTGAGGTACTATTTGATACGACCCAGTGCACTTGCCGGTTAGTTTGTGGTTGTTAATACCGCACCAGTAACCCAAAAGAAGGATAAGATGATGGATGATGAGATTGATGAGGTTGGGGTTATATTAGAATTTTTGATTAAATTAGAGTAAAATTATAATTTTTTAAGAGTAGAATTGGAAGAAAAAAATTGATTAATCATTGACAATCAAAATACTAAAATTTATTTAAAATGGATAAAATTAAATTAAATTAAACGTTAGGAGTAATTTAAAAAAAATAAAAAATATCAAAAATAAAAAGTATACTTTATCTTTATTGAAGTTTTTGGAGATTTATTTGTCTAATATGCATTTATTATTTGAATAAAAGTAATTGAAAGACCGATTTACTCGATAAGAATAATTTTTTAAAACTTTTTAAAGAAATAAAATTTTATTAGAAACTAAAATGTTTGACCTAAAATTTTTTAGAGACTAATTTAGATGCTCACTCTTTTAAAATTGTTACCAAAATTATTTAATACGTTCTATTAGAAAAAATTTAAATATTATTAATTTTTATTAATATTAAAAATTAAATACTAACCTATGTTTCATTTTTTAACAAAAACTAATAACAAATAAATAAATTAACCTATAAGATTATTTACCGATAGTCACCAAAACAAATTATTATTACAGATTTAAATACTGGTATCAAACCGACTAAAATGAGTAATTCTCATTAATTGAATTAGAGAACAGTTTGCCTCGTCTAATTAATGGTTGAATAAAGGCTAAAGTCGTTGTTCGAGATATATACTAAAACAATTTCGTCACGTTACTAATAATATTTCTACAAATTTTTATCAATTTTTGTTTATAAAGTATTTTTGTGAATGTGTCTAATAAAAATATATTTTTTATGAATGTGTCTAATAGAAGTATCTTTATAAGTGTATTTTTTGGATGTGTCTCTTTATACATGTGTTTAAAATATAATAATTAATTATTGTTGACAATAAGTTGACATATAATATATTGTTACTCTATACTTTTCCATACTAAAAAAGATAAAGTATGATTTTGATCTTCAACATTTTGCTCAAATTTTAATTTGATTTTAAATATTTTATTTCTATTTCCAAAAGTTTTGAACAAATTTAATATTATTCTACTGTTAAATTTAACACTAATAATTAATTAAATGAGTTACGTGAATGTTAATAATATTATTAAAATTATATCTTTTTTTATATATTAGAAAAAGATAACCAAAACCTTTTTATAACACTTTTTCTTTTCAATTTTTTTTTGTATAAAACTCCAAATCCTAACAATCATCGTCAATGCTTCAAAATTAAAGGAAACACTACAAAAAAATAAGTTTAAAATGGCATTTATATTACGGCGGTTCTTTAAAACCGCCGTAATATTTGGATATTATGGCAATTTTGGTCGCTGCCAATAATAAATTTAAATTTGGTGGCGGTTTTGGTGATTATCGCGGTTTTGAACCGCCATTATCACTTTTATATAAAATGACAAATTTGAAATCCCTAGTTTCAGAAACACTTGGTTCAGTACTTCAGTTGGTTGAAAGTTGAAGCTCGTGTACGACGCTACTGCAGTGACCTCTCCCTCTTGCGTTCTCTGACGATCTCCTCCAACGACGATCTTCTCCGATGACATCTCCTCCCGCGACAGCTTCTCTAGCGGCGATCTCCTCCGGTGACGGCCCCTCCAGCTTCCTCTCCTTGCCGTCCCCTGTGTCTTCTCCGCCAAAATCTCAGCGCGTCCCTTTCTTTCTGGATCGGTAAGGTCGGCTTGCCTCTTTTAGGTCGTATGCAAGGATTCATCGCGAGTGGTTCCACTGTTTGCGTAGCAAGATCAACAGCAACAACAAGAATAAGAAGAGGTGCGGTTGAATCTGGTTTATATCTTATTGTAAACTTGTAATTGCGGTTTTAGATTGCTATTGATGTGATTATGATTATGATTATGATTGAGTTACTGGTATTGCAATTGAAATAAGAACCCTAGGTTTTTGGCAAGCATTTGCACCTAATTGTGACTAGAATAAAAAATAGGAAATTGTTCCTCTTCACTCTTGTGATCAACATTCCAAACAAACTCATTTTTCATCTCATCCAAGCCAGCGCTGGATTTTGAATCGTAGTGGAGTAGTAGTAGCCAGTGTACTTCTCCACAGTCCACATCCACTATGGCCGAGCATTGACGCTTTGATTTTGGTGAAGAGGAAAGCTCTGGATTGTACGGACACTCAGAACCATTATCCATATAATATGTCCATATGATTGAGATGAATTGTTTCTAAGCCATAGAGGAAGTATCCAAAAGAACAATGGCGTTACTTGACTATTTTTGAAATGATTTCTCTAGTAATCTTTCTCATCAGTTGAGTTTAAACATGTTTCATGCAATTTCTTGTCCATAAGGTGTTTATGTTATTGTCTTTGAGTCTAATATTTTCTTTGAGGAGCTTATGCTTTATATATTTCTTGTGCCTGGGTCATTTTTGAGTCTAATATTTTCTTTGAGGAGCTTATGCTTTATATATTTCTTGTGCCTGGGTCATCATTCATTCTCCTTTGCTTTGTTGATATAATTGAGATGAATTGTTTCTAAGCCATAGGTCCTTATCTATTATAGCATTTTCCAAATCAGTATAAGAACTAGAAAATTTTCACCAATAGAATGTGATTTTAGCCAGTATTATCATTTGGTTATACTTAGTTATGGTAATAACTCAAAATAGCCTTCTTATAAAAAAGATTCATCAGCACTAGAAATTTTTTGATTGATTCTGTTTTTATTCATGTTCAAAGATATATGCTGCTACTTGTATTATATATCATTTCTGCGTTGGTTATAAGTGAGGAAAGATTTGTGATGGAGAAAATTGGAAACTGTTCACCAATGAATTCTCTTTTGAGCTCATACCTAGGGCCAAATTTTAGATTTTGAAATTTGTACTTATAAATCTTTCACTGACTTACTAGTCTGACTTGACAGTGTGAAAGAATGAGTGAATTTAATGTTCCTCTGATGTCTTTCTTTTTACTTTCTCCATCTTATTTGGGTATATGTCTACTAAATTTTCTGTCTTTACATTCACAGGTGGCTGCTCTTGTTCCTAAAGGGGAGCTTGATGGTGAAATGGGGGATGCACACATGGCAATGCAGGCTAGGTTGATGAGCCAGGTGCTTTGGAAATTAAGCCACTCCTTATCAGTTTCTCAATGTATATTGATTTTTATAAACCAGGTATGAGTTAAAAACCAGTAATTGCACTGTTGTCAGTCTTGTGTGAATATTTTTAATATTTTAACCTTTAGCAACTTAGCCAATACAGAACTTGAATCCCCATTTAGATATTCTGATAAAAGCAATAAGGTTACTGGTACATTTAGATGTTCTGTTGAGACTTGAATCCCCATCTGATGGTGCATGTTCTAGTTCTCATCCTAGAGCTAGCTCATCTTCTCAGGAAAATGATTTTGGATGCTTATGAGTTTACTTTCCTACTTTAGGGTATACTTCTAACTAGGTCTTTCATACTCCCCCTCATTTTGTATTTGGATTTGTATTATTCTTTCACTACCTGCCATCATTTGTCTGCTTAGTTCTAGCAGGGCAGGGACTAAAGAAAAGGACCTTTGTGAGTTGTGTGTGTGTTTTATTTTATTTTATTTTTTAAAAATGATTATTGACTAATTAGAAAGAACTTATATGTCAGTTCTCCATTTCAGATGTAACTTTCATGTTTTAACCCTGAAATATAAAGCTTTGTAATTTTTCATGGTTACTAATTTTTCTGCATGTCTCTTAGATTTAATGTTTGAAGGTTTTCTTTTCTGGAGCTATACATTAATCACCATTAGATGTCAGTATGTCAGGTTAATAATGAGAAGTTAAACCATAAGTGTGCACTTTGTCTTGTGTCTAGACTGTGAAATGTCATGTTAGAGTTAATGGTTTTTCCTGTCTTTCTGTTTCAGATTTAGTTCTGTTACTGAGCGTTTTTCATGGAACTTAATACCCGTCGAATTGACACCAGTGCAGCAAGAAGTGAAACCCTCAGTATCATTAATGGCATGCGATACCTGAAGCTTGGGGTATGTTTCAGAATTCTTTTTTTTTTTTCCTGCAAGGTATTGAATGATATGTTATTGTTATAATTATGATGTTCTTCTCAGGTGAAAACTGAAGGTGCATTGAACAACAGGTGAATGATTTTGTATATATTTGGGGACCCTCCTTCCACTTGCAGGGTCAGTTTAAGACAGCTGAGAGAGACATAAGAAATTGGAGGCCTTCTTAAGCAGATGTAAAGGTGTTCTGCACTCCTGTCATTCTTTTGCATAATTAACTGTTAGATTTTGCTAATGAGTATCTTAAAGTTTATGTTTGGAAATTGTTTCATGATAAAAATCAATTGGTAACTCCTCAATACACACTTTTTAAGAACTTCTTGCCAATATTAGTTAATATCAATACACACTTTTAAGAACTTCCTTGACCCAAAGACCACATCTAAGATCCATGTATGACTTTGAAAACGATATCTGGTTATGTCATTCCTTTGGAGGTCAATATTTCAACGCTACTTCATTTGTAAGTGCCATCAACCTGCTTTCTCTAATTTGTCAATTTATTAATTGGGTTTCGTCCTTTACTATATTTTTAGTTTCACTTGAATTTTCTAATCATGTAAATAGTAAACTGAGTAATAGGACAAGTAGGATTAGAAAAAAATTATGGTCAACTTATAGATCTTTTAAAAAAAAAGTCATTTTAAAAAAAGTTGAGATAAATTAATAAAATTATGAAAAGAATATCAAATAAGGTAAAATCACTATTAAAAGAAAAAGACATTATAATATTATTAGCTAGTTTTCTCTAATACATGTATATCATAGTTGAACTGTTATTACTGAATTACGAAAGTAACCGTAACCGATTAGCTTGTTTAGGAACCTGAGACTCCAAAGCTTGGGGGGGAGCTGCCACCTCACAAGTGTCTACCATTTCAGCTGAGGTATGCTACGTACTAATTTGTAATTTCCATTCGTATCGTTTTTGCTTGATTAATATTTTGACAATTATTTCTGGTTTTGTTTTATGGATTTTTTCCAATTTTCTAAGTGTTTATGTCCTTTTTCTTTTATTCTGTGATGGGACAGATTTGACAAGATCGTCAATAAAGAAATTCCTTCTACTGTGGTTTATGTCTTTCAAACTCAAAGGGAGGTTTTTCTTTACTTAACACCCTGTATCTTACTGCATGTATGCTGTATTTCCATGCTAGAAATAGTATTATAATTTGTGCAAGCATTCATTGAGGAACTTGTGTTTTTAATTTCTTGGAACCGTTAAGTTTAGTGAATGATAACATCTTGGACACCTAAGCTTTCATTTACGTGATAAATAATAATATGAAACCAAATTCAGCACTTTTGATTCTTGTCATTTTTATACAGCATAGATATCATGGCCTATTTTTGTGTTCTGTTCCATATAGTTACTGCCTAATTGTGATTAGTACTTTTAATTTAGTCTTATCATTAGGGACATCTTATATAAAGCTATAACTATATATGAAATTAATTTCATTCTTTATGCTTGTGTGGTTTCTCTTACCAAGTATATATAAGCTTTTAACATGCTTTAACATGATTTTGTTTTATTTGTAGAAGATACAAATCTCGTGTCAATAGCATTAATTACCATTTTCAATAATCTCGATTGTTTGGTTCTTTTTTTTGTCAAACAGGCAATGTCATGAATTGAAACCTATCTCGACGTTTGATATCTGCATATATAAAACTTTGATGATTGAATAATTTTAAATTAATAGTTTCAGATTCAGTTTTGTATCCTTTTTTATTGTGCTCATAATTATATTTTTGTTGTAGGGATTGCATCAAGAGAGTGAAATTTCATCACCAAAAGAGTTAGAAGTAGGTCTTCTGGAGTGAGCAACAAAGAAGCATGATCTTGCATGATAAAGATTTTATGTATTAAGTATATATATATATGTATATATATATATATATATGTATATATATATATATGTATATATATAGTTGAATTATTGAAAAATGTTATCTTTGATGCTTTGTTTTTGGATTATGATTCTTGATTTTCGGAGACCATGTATGAATTAAAAATCTTGTTATAATATTTGATTTAAGGCTATGCCTTTTGATTATTAATAGATTTTAAAGTTTGAGTTCCAAAAATATCACTTCAAATAGATAGTTTCAATCTCATTTTAAAAAATATAAAATTGTCATTAAACTTAGGTAAAATCGACGGTTAAAAATCGTCATTTTAAATGAAAGCGGTGTCATTTTATCCTGGTAAAAACGACAGTTAGAAATCGCCATTTTAAACAAAAAGGATGCCATTAAACCCAGGTAAAAATGGGGGTTAGAAACTGCCATTTTAAACAAGAAGAATGCCATTAAATCCAGGTAAAAACGGGGGTTAGAAACCGCCATTTTAAACAAGAAGGATGCCATTAAACCCTGGTAAAAACGGCGGTTACAAACCGCCATTTTAAACAACAACAAAACCGCCGTTTTAACCGGTTAAAATGGCGGTTTTTAACCGCCATTTTAACCATAAAAAAACCGCCGTATTATCCACTGGTTATTACGGCGGTTTTTTGAAACCGCCGTAATAACCAGAATGGCGCCCAGAATAACGGCGTTTTTTGGAGGCGCCGATTTTGGTAATAATGGCGGTTTTAACCGCCGTAATTTCCATAAAAAACCGCCATTTTAACCCCTTTTTTTTGTAGTGAAAAATGTTTATATTAATAATCATTGTGAATCAATTTTATTTAGAGTAAATAGTCATCTCTAACCATAAAAGATTTGAACACTGACAAAATTGACTATGAAAAATTAAAACTAAAGTTATACCCATACAAAATAAATTTGGATTGACAAAAATGATCAAATCCTAAAAAATGATAAAAAAATCCCCAAATTATCCCTTCTCTCCACCACTCACCCATCCTACCATCAACATCATCATCACAATCTCCTCCTTGTTTCTTCCCCCTAACTAATGGTATGATGAAGAATCCTGTTAGTTCCATAGTCATTAGAGTTATGTCCACCAACTATATATGCATATCAATGGTAAGTTCTCACTGCAAGCTCCAATTATGGCATTTAGCACACTAAGCCCTCCAACAGTGAACATAACAACGCATGCGCTAACTCCACGTGACCACGCATAGTCGTCTGCGGCATACTCTGCGTTGAGTTTGTTGCAACAACCAATAAGGTTGAGGATTGGCTCGGCAATTTGAACGTGGCAGCGGGCTGGGTGGCAGCTGAGTATGACTTCGAATGAGGTGATGATGGTGACAGAGATGGTGGTGGAGTTGTTTTTGGTGCAGAAGATGATGTCGTTGCTTGAGGTTTGTGCGAGTCCACTGATCCAATCTTTGTGTCTATGGTGGTGGTTGAAGACAGTAGCAGTTTGGTAAGATGGAATGAGAATCGGAAAGAGAATAATGTGATGATGATGCTGATGGTGTGATGGGTGAGTGATGAGCGGATAATTTATACGCTTTTTGGCATTGTTTTTAGTATGTTTTTAGTATCTTTTAGTTAGTTTTTAGTATATTTTTATTAGTTTTTAATTAAAATTCACTTTTCTGGACTTTACTATGAGTTTGTGTGTTTTTCTGTGATTTCAGGTATTTTCTGGCTGAAATTGAGGGTCCTGAGCAAAAATCTGATCCAGAGACTGAAAAGGACTGCAGATGCTGTTGGATTCTGACCTCCCTGCACTCGAAGTGGATTTTCTGGAGCTACAGAAGCCCAATTGGCGCGCTTTCAACGGCGTTGGAAAGTAGACATCCTGGGCTTTCCAGCAATATATAATAGTCCATACTTTGCCCAAGATTTGATGGCCCAAACTGGCGTAGCAATCCGGCCTCAGAAATTCCAGAGTTAAACGCCGGAACTGGCATAAAACTTGGAGTTAAACGTCCAAACTGGCATGAAAGCTGGCGTTTAACTCCAGAAAAGGTCTCTACACGAAATTTCTTCATTGCTCAGCCCAAGCACACACCAAGTGGGCCCGGAAGTGGATTTTTCTGTAATTTACTCATTTCTGTAAAACCTTAGGTGACTAGTTTACTATTAATAGGACCTTTTGACATTGTATCTGTACCTTATGACCTCATAATATTTTTACACGTTTCTTTGTGTACTTTCTACAGCATGAGTCTCTAAACCCCATGGTTGGGGGTGAGGAGCTCTGCTGTGTCTTGATGGATTAATGCAATTACTACTGTTTCTTATTCAATCATGCTTGCTTCCATTCCAAGATAATACTTGTTCTTAATCCGGATGAATGTGATGATCCGTGACAATCATCATCATTCTCAACTATGAACGTGTGCTTGACAACCACCTCCGTTCTACCTTAGATTGAGTAGTTATCTCTTGGATTCTTTAACCAGAATCTTCGTGGTATAAGCTAGAACTGATGGCGGCATTCAAGAGAATCCGGAAGGTCTAAACCTTGTCTGTGGTATTCTGAGTAGGATTCAATGACTGAATGACTGTGACGTGCTTCAAACTCCTGAAGGCGGGGCGTTAGTGACAGACGCAAAAGAATCACTGGATTCTATTCCGGCCTGATTGAGAACCGACAGATGGATAGCCGTGCCGTGACAGGGTGCGTTGAACATTTCCAATGAGAGGATGGGAGGTAGCCATTGACAACGGTAAAACCCTACATACAGCTTGCCATGGAAGGAGCCTTGCGTGTTTGATGAAGAAGACAGTAGGAAAGCAGAGATTCAGAAGATGGAGCATCTCCAAACCTCAACCTATTCTCCATTACTGCAATACAAGTAACCATTTCATGTTCTTTTGCTTTTTACAATCAATCCTGATAATTTCTGATATCCTGACTAAGATTTACAAGATAACCATAGCTTGCTTCAAGCCGACAATCTCCGTGGGATCGACCCTTGCTCACGCAAGGTATTACTTGGACGACCCAGTGCACTTGCTGGTTAGTTGTGTGGGATTGCAAAAGTGTGATTGCAATTTCGTGCACCAAGTTTTTGGCGCCGTTGCCGGGGATTGTTCGAGTTTGGACAACTGACGGCTTATCTTGTTGCTTAGATTAGGACTATTTTTGTTGGTTTAGAGTCTTTTAGTTGAGTCTAGTTTCATATTCTAAGTTTGGTGTCAATTGCATGCTTTTATTTTTCTTTTAAAATTTTCGTTTTTGCATATTCTTAGTCCCTTTTTGATTCATAAAAATTCTAAGTTTGGTGTCCTCTTTGTGTTTTTCCTTTAAAAATTTTCGAAAAAATTAGTGTTTGATTTCTAAAAATTTTAAGTTTGGTGTCTTTTTGTGTTTTTCTCTTTCCTCTTATCAAAAATCAAATCTTTTTCATAAAAATTTTTTCAATCATATCTTTTTAATTGCTGTTTTCAAAATCTTTTTAATTAACTAATTGATTCAGTTCTCAATTTGCTTTGATCTTATTTTATTTTTATTTTCGAATTTTTATTTTAGTTTTCTTTTGTTTTATTTTATTTTATTTTATTTTCGGTTAATTCAAAAAAAAACAAAATTTATCTCTTTGCAATCATTATCATTTCCCTTTTGTCCATTATGGACTTAAGTGGAATTAATCAGTCCAAGAAGACTCTGGGGTCATATGCTAACCCCATTACAGCTGCATATGGGAGTAGCATCTGTACACCTCCCATCAAAGCAAGCAGCTTTGAGCTAAACCCTCAACTCATTATCATAGTGCAGCAAAATTGCCAATATTCCGGTCTTCCACAGGAAGAACCTACTGAGTTTCTGGCACAATTTTTACAAATTGCTGACACAGTACATGATAAAGAGGTGGATCAGGATGTCTACAGACTATTATTGTTTCCATTTGCTGTAAAAGATCAAGCTAAAAGGTGGTTAAATAACCAACCTACAGCAAGCATAAAGACATGGAAACAGTTGTCAGACAAATTCCTGAATTATTTTTACCCTCCAAAGAGGATGACACAGCTAAGGCTGGACATCCAAGGCTTTAAACAAGAGGATAATGAATCCCTTTATAATGCCTGGGAGAGGTATAGAGGTATGCTAAGGAAATGTCCCTCTGAAATGTTTTCAGAGTGGGTTCAGTTAGACATTTTCTACTATGGGCTTACAGAAAAAGCTCAGATGTCTTTAGACCACTCAGCTGGTGGATCTATACACATGAGGAAGACAATTGAAGAAGCTCAAGAGCTTATAGACACTGTTGCTAGAAACCAATACTTATATTCTAGCAATGAGTTTGTTCCAAAAGAGGAAGTCATGGCATTAGTCACTGATCCTCAAGAACAGATGAATGAGCTTAATCAACAATTGCTCCTGATGACAGAACAGTTAGCAGAATTTAAAGAGATGCTCCATGAAACTAAAGTTGCTAATAAGAGCATAGAACTACAGTTGAATCAAGCAAAACAGCAAATATCTAAACAGATAACAGAGGAGTGTCAAGCAGTTCAATTAAGGAGTGGGAAGACCTTGAATAACACTGCTCAACAGAGCAAAAAGCCAAACAAGGAACAAATGACAGAGGACAACCAAACCACTATTCAAAATCCCTCTGAGGACAGTAAGAGCCCAGAGAGGAATTTTATTGGCGTTCAAACGCCAGAAAGGGAAGGAAAGCTGGCGTTAAACGCCCATTCCTTGCCCAGTTCTGGCGTTCAAACGCCAGAAAAGGGGGAAAAGTTGGCGTTAAACGCCCATTTTCCACCCAATCCTGGCGTTCAAACGCCAAGGGAAAATCAGACACCTGAGAGTGCTGACAGTAATCCCTCTAAAAAGGCTTCTTTAACCACTTCTGTAAGGAATAAACCTGCAGCATCTAAGGTTGAAGAATATCAAGCCAAGATGCCTTATCCTCAGAAACTCCGCAAGGCGGAACAGGATAAGCAATTTGCCCGCTTTGTAGACTATTTAAGGACTCTTGAGATAAAGATTCCGTTTGCAGAGGCACTTGAGCAAATACCTTCTTATGCTAAATTCATGAAAGAAATTTTAAGCCATAAGAAGGATTGGAGAGAAACTGAAAAAGTGTTTCTCACTGAAGAATGCAGTGCAGTCATTCTGAAAAGCTTACCAGAAAAGCTTCAAGATCCTGGAAGCTTTATGATACCATGCACGTTGGAAGGTGCTTGCACCAAGACAGCTCTATGTGATCTTGGAGCAAGCATCAATCTAATACCTGCATCCACTATCAGAAAGCTTGGGTTGGCTGGAGAAGTCAAACCAACCAGGATATGCCTCCAACTTGCTGATGGCTCCATTAAACACCCATCAGGCATAATAGAGGACATGATTGTCAAGGTTGGGCCATTCGCCTTTCCAACTGACTTTGTAGTGCTGGAAATGGAAGAGCACAAAAGTGCAACTCTCATTCTAGGAAGACCTTTCCTAGCAACTGGACGAACTCTCATTGATGTACAAAAGGGGGAAGTAACCTTGAGAGTCAATGAGGATGAGTTCAAGTTGAATGCTGTGAAAGCTATGCAGCATCCAGACACACCAGAGGACTGCATGGGCGCTGACATTATTGACTCTCTGGTAGAAGAGATCAATATGGCTGAAAGCCTAGAATCAGAGCTTGAAGACATCTTCAAAGATGCTCAACCTGATCAAGAAGAACTAGAGGAAGCAAAGGAATTTTCGAAAATTCCTCAGGAAGAGGATAAGCCTCCTAAGCCTGAACTCAAACCACTACCACCATCCCTGAAATATGCATTTCTGGGAGAGGGTGACACTTTTCCAGTAATTATAAGCTCTGCTTTAAATTCACAGGAAGAGGAAGCACTGATTCAAGTGCTAAGGACACACAAGACAGCTCTTGGGTGGTCCATAAGTGATCTTAAGGGCATTAGCCCAGCTAGATGCATGCATAAGATCCTGTTGGAGGATAATGCCAAACCTGTGGTCCAACCACAGAGGAGGCTAAATCCAGCCATGAAGGAGGTGGTGCAGAAAGAGGTCACTAAATTATTAGAGGCTGGGATTATTTATCCTATTTCTGATAGCCCCTGGGTGAGCCCTGTCCAAGTTGTTCCCAAAAAGGGAGGCATGACAGTGGTCCATAATGAAAAAAATGAACTGGTTCCTACAAGGACAGTCACAGGGTGGCGCATGTGTATTGATTACAGAAGGCTCAATACAGCCACCAGAAAGGATCATTTTCCTTTACCATTCATAGACCAAATGCTAGAAAGACTAGCTGGTCATGATTACTACTGCTTTTTGGATGGCTATTCAGGCTACAACCAAATTGCAGTAGATCCTCAGGACCAAGAGAAAACAGCATTCACCTGCCCTTCTGGCGTGTTTGCCTATAGGAGGATGCCTTTTGGTCTGTGCAATGCACCTGCAACCTTTCAGAGGTGCATGCTCTCTATCTTCTCAGATATGGTAGAGAAATTTCTGGAAGTCTTCATGGATGACTTTTCAGTATATAGAGACTCATTTAGCTCATCTCTTAATCACCTAGCACTTGTCCTGAAAAGATGCCAAGAGACTAACGTAGTTTTAAACTGGGAGAAATGTCACTTTATGGTGACTGAAGGAATTGTCCTTGGGCACAAAATTTCAAGCAGGGAAATAGAGGTGGATAAGGCAAAGGTAGAGGTAATTGAAAAATTACCACCACCTGCCAATGTTAAGGCAATCAGAAGCTTTCTGGGGCATGCAGGATTCTACAGAAGGTTTATCAAGGATTTTTCGAAAATTGCTAAGCCTTTGAGTAACCTGTTAGCTGCTGACACACCATTTGTGTTTGACACACAGTGTCTGCAGGCATTTGAGACCCTGAAAGCTAAGCTGGTCACAGCACCAGTCATCTCTGCACCAGATTGGGCATTACCATTTGAATTAATGTGTGATGCCAGTGATCATGCCATTGGTGCAGTGTTGGGACAGAGGCATAACAAACTTCTGCATGTCATTTATTATGCTAGCCGTGTTCTAAATGATGCACAGAAGAATTACACAACCACAGAAAAAGAATTACTTGCAGTGGTCTATGCCATTGACAAGTTTAGATCCTACCTAGTGGGATCAAAGGTGATTGTGTACACTGACCATGCTGCTCTTAAATACTTACTCACAAAGCAGGATTCAAAACCCAGGCTTATAAGATGGGTGTTGCTTCTGCAAGAGTTTGATATAGAAATAAGAGACAGAAAAGGGACAGAGAACCAAGTAGCTGATCATCTGTCCCGAATAGAACCAGTAGCTGGGGCGTCCCTCCCTTCTACTGAGATCTCTGAGACTTTCCCAGATGAGCAACTCTTTGCCATTCAGGAAGCTCCATGGTTTGCAGATATTGCAAACTATAAAGCTGTGAGGTTCATACCTAAGGAGTACAGTAGAGTGCAAAGAAAGAAATTAATTTCAGATGCCAAGTACTACCTCTGGGATGAACCATATCTCTTTAAGAGATGTGCTGACGGAGTGATCCGCAGATGTGTACCCAGAGAAGAAGCACGAAGGATCCTATGGCACTGCCATGGATCACAGTATGGAGGACATTTTGGAAGTGAGCGAACAGCCACTAAAGTTCTCCAGTGCGGCTTCTACTGGCCTACTCTCTATAAAGATTCCCGAGAGTTTGTGCGTAACTGTGACAGTTGCCAAAGAGCTGGTAACCTGCCTCACGGATATGCCATGCCTCAACAAGGGATATTGGAGATAGAATTGTTTGATGTATGGGGAATTGACTTCATGGGGCCATTCCCACCATCATACTCAAACACTTACATTCTGGTGGCAGTGGACTATGTATCTAAGTGGGTAGAAGCAATTGCTACACCCACTAATGATACCAAGACTGTACTGAAATTCCTCCAGAAAAACATTTTTAGCAGGTTTGGCGTCCCCAGAGTGCTAATCAGTGATGGGGGCACTCATTTCTGCAATAAACAGCTATACTCTGCTATGGTTAGATATGGAATCAGCCATAAAGTGGCAACTCCATATCATCCACAGACAAATGGGCAAGCTGAAGTCTCTAACAGAGAGCTAAAAAGAATCCTAGAACGGACTGTGATAGCCCGAAGAAAGGATTGGGCAAAGAGCTTGGATGATGCTCTGTGGGCATACAGAACAGCATTCAAGACTCCTATAGGAACCTCTCCATACCAACTGGTGTATGGGAAGGCCTGTCATTTGCCTGTGGAACTGGAACATAAAGCCTACTGGGCAACCAGATTCCTAAACATGGATGCACAGTTAGCTGGTGAAAAAAGATTACTCCAGCTAAATGAGCTAGAGGAGTTCAGACTCAATGCCTTTGAAAATGCAAAATTTATAAGGAAAAGGCAAAGAAATGGCATGACAAGAAGTTGTCAACCAGAGTCTTTGAGCCAGGACAAAAAGTTATGCTCTTCAACTCTAGGCTCAAATTGTTTCCAGGAAAACTCAAATCCCGGTGGAGGGGTCCGTATGTGATTACAGGAGTCTCACCATATGGATATGTTGAGCTTCAGGATACTGATTCTGACAGAAAGTTCATTGTAAATGGACAGAGAATCAAGCACTATCTTGAAGGAAATTTTGAGCAGGAATGCTCAAAACTGAGACTTGAGTGATTCTCAGTGAAAGTCCAGCTAAAGACAGTAAAGAAGCGCTTGCTGGGAGGCAACCCAGTCATTAGAAGGTTGTATGAATTGTTCTTACAGAGGCAAGTATCAAAAATGAAGGAATTCACAGAGTTACAGAAGGATTCAGCTCAAAAAGCAGAGAAAATGAGCTTACTGGCGAAAAAACGCCAGTAAGGGGCATTTTGGGCGTTAAACGCCAGAATGGGCACCATTCTGGGCGTTTAACGCCAGTAATGGTACCATTTTGGGCGTTAAACGCCAGAATGGGCACCATTCTGGGCGTTTAACGCCAGGTGTGCAGCATCCTGGGCGTTTTGGAAAAACGCCCAGTGACAAAGGATTTCTGGCGTTTAACGCCAGCCAGGGCACCTGGCTAGGCGTTAAACGCCCAAAAGGGGCAACAAATGGGCGTTAAACGCCAGAATGGGTGCCATTCTGGGCGTTTAACGCCAGCAAAGTGGGGGGACCACAATTTTGTTTTCAAATCAAATTTTTTCAAACTTTCCTTTTTTCACCCATACTTTTCTACAAAATCACACTTCAATCATTCATCATTCACTTTCAAATCTTCAAAAATCAAAACTATTTTTCAAATATATTTCAAATCAATTACAAACATTGTTCAAAAATTTCACCCTTTTCTCAATTTCTTTTCATATCTTCTCAAATCTCCTTTCAAATTTCTCTTTTTTTTCGAAAACTCCCCTCCCCACCTTATAAATACACGTTTGTTCCCCCTCTTCCAACCACACCATTCGAATTTCCTCTTCCTCCCCCTCTCTTCTCTCTTTTCTTTTGCTTGAGGACAAGCAAACCTCTAAGTTTGGTGTGCTTTTCCGTGATCACTAAGCCAAGATTCATCAATATCATGGCTCCTAAGGGAAAACAAACCAATTTAAGAGGCAAGAAAGAGAATAATCCAAAGAATCTTTGGAATCAAGAGAAGTTCTTAACTAAAGAACATGAAGACCATTATCACAAAATAATGGGTCTGAGGTCAGTGATCCCGGAAGTTAAATTTGATCTGAAAGAAGATGAATATCCGGGGATCCAAGAGCAAATTCGAAACAGAGGATGGGAAGTTCTAACCAACCCTGAGACAAAGGTTGGAAGGAACATGGTTCAGGAATTCTACTCAAATCTGTGGCTGACAGATAAGCAGAGAATGACTGGAACCGCTTACCATACCTACAGAACCATGGTCAGAGGGAAAGTTATGTACTTCCATCTGGACAAAATAAGAGAAATCTTTAAATTGCCTCAACTGCAAGATGATCATGACTCCTTTAATAGGAGGATGGTGAGAGTAGATAAGGGGTTGGATCAAGTTCTAGAAGACATATGTCTCCCTGGGACTAAATGGATAACCAATTCAAAGGGTGTCCCAAACCAACTCAAGAGGGGAGACCTCAAGCCAATTGCAAGAGGTTGGCTAGACTTCATTGGGCGCTCCATATTGCTGATGAGCGGATAATTTATACGCTTTTTGGCATTGTTTTTATATAGTTTTTAGTAAGTTTAAGCTACTTTTAGGGATGTTTTCCTTAGTTTTTATGTTAAATTCACATTTCTGGACTTTACTATGAGTTTGTGTGTTTTTCTGTGATTTCAGGTAAATTCTGACTGAAATTGAGGGATTTGAGCAAAACTCTGAAAAAGGCTGACAAAAGGACTGCTGATGCTGTTGGATTCTGACCTCCCTGCACTCGAAATGGATTTTCTGGAGCTACAGAACTCCAAATGGCGCGCTCTCAACGGCATTGGAAAGTAGACATCCAGGGCTTTCGAGCAATATATAATAGTTCATGCTTTATTCGAAGATTGACGACGTAACTTGGCGTTAAACGCCAAGTTCATGCTGCTGTCTGGAGTTAAACGCCAGAAAAACGTCATGATCCGGAGTTGAACGCCCAAAACACGTCATAACTCAAAGTTCAACGCCAAGAAATGCCTCAGCTCGTGGATTGATCAAGCTCAGCCCAAGCACACACCAAGTGGGCCCCGGAAGTGGATTTATGCATCAATTACTTACTCATGTAAACCCTAGGAGCTAGTCTAGTATATATAGGACATTTATCTATTGTATTAGACATCTTTTGATCTCAGTTTT
Organism: Arachis stenosperma; assembly: GCF_014773155.1. Classification (NCBI taxonomy): domain Eukaryota; kingdom Viridiplantae; phylum Streptophyta; class Magnoliopsida; order Fabales; family Fabaceae; genus Arachis; species Arachis stenosperma. Next base: position 63,195,361 of record NC_080383.1, read on the forward strand.
GTTTTATTCTTCATCTTAGGAGATCATTGATCACGTTTAGGGGGCTGGCCATTCGGCCATGCCTGAACCTTCTTTTACTTATGTATTTTCAACGGTGGAGTTTCTGCACACCATAGATTAAGGGTGTGGAGCTCTGCTGTACCTCAAAGATTAATGAAGTTCTATTTTTTTTATTCAATTCTCTATCTTATTCTTATTCCAAGATATTCATTCGTACTCAAGAACATGATGAATGATGATGAGTTAGATAACCCTCATTATTGTTCTCACTGATGAACGCGCGTGATTGACAACCACTTACGTTCTACATGCACCACAAGCTTGAATGTGTATCTCTTAGATTCCCCAACAGAATCTTCGTGGTATAAGCTAGATAGATGGCGGCATTCATCTGGATCCGGAAAGTCCAACCTTGTCTGTGGTGTTCCGAGTAGGATCCTGGGAATCCGGAAAGTCTCACCTTGTCTGTGGTATTCCGAGTAGGATTCCGTTCATGAATGACTGTGACGTGCTTCAAACTTTAACCTGCTGGGCGTTAGTGACAAACGCAAAAGAGGGATTCTATTCCAGTAGGAGCGGGAACCAACCGGTGATTGGCCGTACTGTGACAGAGTGCGTGCATTAGCTTTCACTGCGAGGATGGGATGTAGCTATCAACCATGGGTGATGCCTCCAGACTGGTTAGCTGTGCGAGTGACAGCCGCACAGGTTATTTTCCCGAGAGGAATGAAAGTAGCCACAGCTGATAGTGAACCCCTATACAAAGCTTGCCATGGAGAGGAGTAAGAAGGATTGAGTAGAAGCAATGGGATAGCAGGCGTCCGAGAGCTCTACAGCATCTCCATTCCGCTTATCTGAAATTCCTACCAATGGATCTACATAAGTATCTCTATCCCTTTTATTATTCCTTTTTATTAGAACAATCCAATTATCACTATTACAAATGTTCAATCCGCCTAACTGAGATTTGCAAGGTGACCATAGCTTGCTTCATACCAACAATCTCTGTGGATTCGACCCTTACTCACGTAAGGTTATTACTTGGACGACCCAGTACACTTGCTGGTTAGTTGAACGGAGTTGTGAAGAAAATAAACAGTGCCATAAGAGTATACATCCTTTATAAACAAATAACAAGTGATCACAATTTCGTCCACCAAGTTTTTGGCGCCGTTGCCGGGGATTGTTCGAGTATGGACAACTGACGGTTCATCTTGTTGCTCAGATTAGGTAATTTTTTTTCAAAAATCTTTTTCAAAATTTTTCTTTTTATTTTTCGTTTTTCAAAACATTATTTTCGAAAAATATTAATAAAAATACAAAAAAATCATAAAATCATAAAAATCAAAAATATTTTATGTTTCTTGTTTGAATCCTATGTTGATTTTTAAGTTTGGTGTCAATTGCATGCTTTAAAAATTTTTCTTGCATTTTTTTCGAAAATTCCATGCATTCATAGTGTTCTTCATGATCTTCAAGTTGTTCTTGACAAGTCTTCCTGTTTGATCTTGATGATTTCTTGTTTTGTGTCTTTTCTTGTTTTTCATGTGCATTTTTGCATTCATATTTTCCAAGCATTAAAGATTTCTAAGTTTGGTGTCTTGCATGTTTTCTTTGCATCAAAAATTTTTCAAAATTGTGTTCTTGATGTTCATCATGATCTTCAAAGTGTTCTTGGTGTTCATCTTGACATTCATAGCATTCTTGCATGCATCTTGTGTCTTGATCCAAAATTTTCATGTTTTGGGTCATTTTTGTGTTTTTCCTTAAAAATTTAAAAATCAAAAAAATATCTTTTCCTTATTTCCCTCCAAATTTTCGAAATTTTGGGTTGACTTGGTCAAAAATTTTCAAAATTAGTTGTTTCTTACAAGTCAAGTCAAAATTTCAATTTTAAAAATCTTATTTTTTTTAAAATCTTTTTCAAAAATCATATCTTTTTCAATTTTTTCTATTTTTCGAAAATTTCAAAAATCTTTTTCAAATTATTTTCAAAATCTTTTTCTTATCTTTATATGTAATTTTCGAAAATTCACTAATAATTAATGTGATTGGTTCAAAAATTTGAAGTTTGTTACTTTCTTGTTAAGAAAGGTTCAATCTTTAAATTCTAGAATCTTATCTTGTAGTTTCTTGTTAGTGAAGTAAATAATTTCAAAATTTTTGAATTAAATCTTTTTATCTTTTATTTTATCTTTTTCAAAATTTTATCTTTTTCAAAATTTAATTTCAAAATATCTTATCTAACTTACTATCTTCTTATCTTTTTCAATTTTGATTTCAAATCTTTTTCAATCAACTAACTAACTTTTTGTTTGTTTCTTATCCTTTTTCAAAACCACCTAACTACTTTTCCCTCTTCTAATTTTCGAAAATATCTCATCCCTTTTTCAAAAATTCTTTTTAATTAATTAATTGCTTCATGTTTTAATTTTAATATTTTCGAAAAACACTAACCTCTTTTTCAAAATTAATTTCGAAATCTCTCTTCTCTTTTCTTCTTCTATTTAATTATTTAATTACTAACACTTCTCTTCACCTCTCTTCATTCATATCCTAACATCTCATCTCACATCTCTGCCATCCTCACAGTTGTGTTTCTTTTCTTCCACTCTTCTTCTACCCCCTTCTTTTTCTACTAACATAAAGGAATCTCTATACTGTGACATAGAGGATTCCTCTTTCTTTTCTTGTTTTCTTCTCTTTCATATGAGCAGGAACAAGGATAAAGGCACTCTTGTTGAAATTGATCCAGAACCTGAAAGGACTCTGAAGAGAAAATTAAGAGAAGCTAAATTACAACAATCCAAAAACATCTTTAAGAGAAACAACCTTTCAAAAATTTTCGAACAGGAGAAGGACATGGCAGCCGAAAATAATAATAATAATGCAAGGAGAATGCTTGGAGACTTCACAAAGCCAACGTCCAAGTTTGATGGAAGAAGCATCTCCATTCCTGCCATTGGAGCCAATAACTTTGAGCTTAAGCCTCAACTAGTTGCTTTAATGCAACAAAACTGCAAGTTTTATGGACTTCCATCTGAAGATCCTTACCAGTTTTTAACTGAGTTCTTGCAGATCTGTGACACTGTTAAGACAAATGGAGTTAATCCTGAAGTCTACAGACTCTTGCTTTTCCCTTTTGCTGTAAGAGACAGAGCTAGAGTATGGTTGGATTCACAACCCAAGGATAGCCTGGACTCATGGGATAAGCTTGTCACTGCATTCTTAGATAAATTCTTTCCTCCTCAAAAGCTGAGCAAGCTGAGAGTGGATGTTCAAACCTTCAAACAAAAAGATGGTGAATCCCTCTATGAAGCTTGGGAAAGGTACAAGCAGCTGACCAAGAGATGTCCATCTGACATGTTTTCAGAATGGACCATATTAGATATATTCTATTATGGTCTCTCTGAATTTTCGAAAATGTCATTGGACCATTCTGCAGGTGGATCTATTCACCTGAAGAAAATGCCTGAAGAGGCTCAAGAACTCATTGACATGGTTGCAAACAACCAGTTTATGTACACCTCTGAGAGGAATTCCGTGAACACTGGGATACCTCAGAAGAAAGGAGTTCTTGAAATTGATGCTCTGAATGCCATATTGGCTCAGAACAAAATGTTGACTCAACAGGTCAACATGATCTCTCAAAATCTGAATGGATTGCAACATGCATCCAATAGTACTAGAGAGGCAGCTTCTGAAGAAGCTTATGATCCTGAGAACCCTGCCATGGCAGAGGTTAATTACTTAGGTGAACCTTATGGAAACACCTATAACTCATCATGGAGAAATCATCCAAATTTCTCATGGAAGGATCAACAAAAACCTCAACAAGGTTTTAACAATGGTGGACGCACAAGGCTGAATAATAGTAAGCCATATCCATCATCTTCTCAGCAACAGACAGAGAACTCTGAACAAAACACTTCTAATTTAGCCAATATAGTTTCTGATCTGTCAAAGGCCACTTTCAGTTTCATGAATGAAATAAGATCCTCCATTAGAAATTTGGAGGCACAAGTGGGCCAGCTGAGTAAGAAAGTCATTGACACTCCTCCCAGTACTCTCCCAAGTAATACAGAAGAAAATTCAAAAGGAGAGTGCAAGGCCATTGATTTAATCAAAGTGGCCGAATGCACCAAGGAGGAGGAGGACGAAAATCCCAGTGAGGAAGACCTCCTGGGACGTCCCTCAAGCAAGAAGGAGTTTCCTATTAAGGATCCTGAGGAATATGAGGCTCATATAGAGACCATAGAGATTCCTTTAAATCTCCTTCTGCCATTCATGAGCTCTGAAGAATATTCATCCTCTGAAGAGAATGAAGATGTGACTGGAGAGCAAGCTGCTCTATATTTAGGAGCTATCATGAAGCTGAATGCCAAGCTATTTGGTAATGAGACTTGGGAAAGTGAACCTCCCTTGCTCATCAGTGAACTAGATACTTGGATTCAAAGAACTCTACCTCAAAAGAAACAAGATCCTGGCAAGTTTCTAATACCTTGCACCATTGGCACCATGAGCTTTGAAAAAGCTCTATGTGATCTTGGGTCAGGAATAAATCTTATGCCACTCTCTGTAATGGAGAAGCTGGGAATCATTGAGGTACAACCTGCCTTGTTCTCATTACAATTGGCAGATAAGTCCATAAGACAAGCTTATGGAATAGTAGAGGACGTGCTAGTAAGGGTTAAAGGCCTTTACATCCCTACTGATTTCATAATCCTAGACACTAGGAAGGAAGATGATGAATGCATCATCCTAGGAAGACCTTTCCTAGCCACAGCAGGAGCTGTGATAGATGTCAACAGAGGTGAGTTAGTTCTTCAATTAAATGGGGACTACCTTGTGTTTCAGGCACATGGCCATCCCTCTGTGACAAAAGAGAGTAAGCAAGAAGAGCTTCTCTCAGTTCAGAGTCAAGAAGAAGAACCTCCACAATCAAACTCTAAGTTTGGTGTTGTGAGGCCACAACCAAACTCTAAGTTTGGTGTTATGATCCCATATCCAAACTCTAAGTTTGGTGTGGACCACCATACACTAACATTGACCTGATCACCTTGTGGCTCCATGAGAGCCACTGTCAAGCTATTGACATTAAAGAAGCGCTTGTTGGGAGGCAACCCAATTTTATTTATCTAATTACTATTTTATACTATTTTATTGTTATTTTGTGTTTAATTAGGTACATGATCATGAGGAGTCACGAAAAAATTAAGAAAATTAAAAACAGAGTCAAAAATAGAAGAAAAAAATTTTTCACCCTGGAGGACGCACGGGCTGGCGTTCAACGCCCAGAAGGTGCATCTGGCCGGCGTTCAACGCCAGAACAGAGCACCATTCTGGCGCTGAACGCCCAAAACAAGCAACAACCTGGCGTTAAACGCCAGGATGGTGCACAGAGAGGACAAACTGGCGCTGAACGCCAGGAACAAGCATGAAACTGGCGTTCAACGCCAGAAACATGCATTACATGGGCGTTGAACGCCCAGAACGTGCACCAATGGGCGTTTAAACGCCAGAATGATGCACGAAGGCACTTTACATGCCTATTTGGTGCAGGGATGGAATTCCTTGACACCTCAGGATCTGTGGACCTCACAGGATCCCCATCTACCTCGCCCTCTATCTCTCCATTCATGGTCATCCCTTCTATTTTTTCATTCACCACTCACTCTTTCCCATAAACCCCACTCACCTTCAAGATTCAAAATTCTTTCCCACCCAATCCCACCCATATAGCCGAATCCATCTCCCCTCACTCTCTTCCATCTCTTTTCTTCTTCTTCTTTTCTTTCTTCTCTTGCTCGAGGGCGAGCAATATTTTAAGTTTGGTGTGGTAAAAGCATAGCTTTTTTTGCTTTTCCATTACCATTAATGGCACCTAAGGCCAGAGAAACCTCAAAGGGAAGACAAAAGCTTCCACCTCTGAGTTATAGAAGATGGAAAGACTAAAAATATAAGCCATCATAGCTCAGTGGTAGAACATGTGGCTGCAAATCAAGAGATCCCTAAGATACCTCAGGGGATAAGTTATCCTCCACACAAATATTGGAAGCAACTAAGGGTGGAACATCATGAGCACTCCATCATTCTCCAAGAAATAAGAGAAGAGCAAAAAGCAATAAGGGAGGAGCAACAAAGGCAAGGAAGAGACATAAAGGAGCTCAAAGAGCACCATTGGACCTTCAAGAAGGCGCCACCCTCACTCAGGTGGATTCATTCCTTGTTCTTATTTCTTTCTGTTTTCGGTTTTTAATTATTGTGTTTATCCATGTTTTGTGTCTTTATTTCATGATCATTAGTATGTAACCATGCCTTAAAGCTATGAATAAATTCCATTAATCCTTCACCTCTCTTAAAAGAAAAATGTTTTAATTCAAAAGAACAAGAAGTACATAATTTTCGAAATTATTATTGAATTTAGTTTAATTATATTGATGTGGTGACAATGCTTTTTGTTTTCTGAATGAATGAATGAACAGTGCATATGTCTTTGAATCTTGTGTTTATGAGTGTTAAAATTGTTGGCTCTTGAAAGAATGATGAACAAAGAGAAATGTTATTGATGATCTGAAAACATCATGAAATTGATTCTTGAAGCAAGAAAAAGCAGTGAAAAAGAAGAAGCATTCGAAAAAAAAAATGGAGCTAAAAGAGTATATAGAAAAAGAAGGAGCAGTAGAAAAAGCCAATAGCCCTTAAAACCAAAAGGCAAGGGTAAAAAAAGGATCCAAGGCTTTGAGCATCAATGGATAGGAGGGCCCAAGGAAATTAAAATCCAGGCCTAAGCGGCTAAACCAAGCTGTCCCTAACCATGTGCTTGTGTCATGAAGGTCCAAGTGAAAAGCTTGAGACTGAGTGGTTAAAGTCGTGATCCAAAGCAAAAAGAGTGTGCTTAAGAGCTCTGGACACCACTAACTGGGGACTTTAGCAAAGCTAAGTCACAATCTGAAAAGGTTCACCCAGTTATGTGTCTGTGGCATTTGTGTATCCGGTGGTAATACTGGAAGACAAAGTGCTTAGGGCCACAGCCAAGACTCATAAGTAGCTGCGTTCAAGAATCAATGCTTAACTAGGAAAGTCAATAACACTATCCGAAATTCTAAGTTCCTAGAGAAGCCAATCATTCATAAACTTCAAAGGAAAAAGTGAGATGCCAAAACTGTTCAGAAGCAAAAAGCTACAAGTCCCGCTCATGTAATTAAATTAATATTCATTGATATTTTGGACTTTATAGTATATCTCTTCTTTTTATCCTATTTGATTTTCAGTTGCTTGGGGACAAGCAACAATTTAAGTTTAGTGTTGTGATGAGCGGATAATTTATACGCTTTTTGGCATTGTTTTTATATAGTTTTTAGTAAGTTTAAGCTACTTTTAGGGATGTTTTCCTTAGTTTTTATGTTAAATTCACATTTCTGGACTTTACTATGAGTTTGTGTGTTTTTCTGTGATTTCAGGTAAATTCTGACTGAAATTGAGGGATTTGAGCAAAACTCTGAAAAAGGCTGACAAAAGGACTGCTGATGCTGTTGGATTCTGACCTCCCTGCACTCGAAATGGATTTTCTGGAGCTACAGAACTCCAAATGGCGCGCTCTCAACGGCATTGGAAAGTAGACATCCAGGGCTTTCGAGCAATATATAATAGTTCATGCTTTATTCGAAGATTGACGATGTAACTTGGCGTTAAACGCCAAGTTCATGCTGCTGTCTGGAGTTAAACGCCAGAAAAACGTCATGATCCGGAGTTGAACGCCCAAAACACGTCATAACTCAAAGTTCAACGCCAAGAAATGCCTCAGCTCGTGGATTGATCAAGCTCAGCCCAAGCACACACCAAGTGGGCCCCGGAAGTGGATTTATGCATCAATTACTTACTCATGTAAACCCTAGGAGCTAGTCTAGTATATATAGGACATTTATCTATTGTATTAGACATCTTTTGATCTCAGTTTTGTTTTATTCTTCATCTTAGGAGATCATTGATCACGTTTAGGGGGCTGGCCATTCGGCCATGCCTGAACCTTCTTTTACTTATGTATTTTCAACGGTGGAGTTTCTGCACACCATAGATTAAGGGTGTGGAGCTCTGCTGTACCTCAAAGATTAATGAAGTTCTATTTTCTTTTATTCAATTCTCTATCTTATTCTTATTCCAAGATATTCATTCGTACTCAAGAACATGATGAATGATGATGAGTTAGATAACCCTCATTATTGTTCTCACTGATGAACGCGCGTGATTGACAACCACTTACGTTCTACATGCACCACAAGCTTGAATGTGTATCTCTTAGATTCCCCAACAGAATCTTCGTGGTATAAGCTAGATAGATGGCGGCATTCATCTGGATCCGGAAAGTCCAACCTTGTCTGTGGTGTTCCGAGTAGGATCCTGGGAATCCGGAAAGTCTCACCTTGTCTGTGGTATTCCGAGTAGGATTCCGTTCATGAATGACTGTGACGTGCTTCAAACTTTAACCTGCTGGGCGTTAGTGACAAACGCAAAAGAGGGATTCTATTCCAGTAGGAGCGGGAACCAACCGGTGATTGGCCGTACTGTGACAGAGTGCGTGTATTAGCTTTCACTGCGAGGATGGGATGTAGCTATCAACCATGGGTGATGCCTCCAGACTGGTTAGCTGTGCGAGTGACAGCCGCACAGGTTATTTCCCCGAGAGGAATGAAAGTAGCCACAGCTGATAGTGAACCCCTATACAAAGCTTGCCATGGAGAGGAGTAAGAAGGATTGAGTAGAAGCAATGGGATAGCAGGCGTCCGAGAGCTCTACAGCATCTCCATTCCGCTTATCTGAAATTCCTACCAATGGATCTACATAAGTATCTCTATCCCTTTTATTATTCCTTTTTATTAGAACAATCCAATTATCACTATTACAAATGTTCAATCCGCCTAACTGAGATTTGCAAGGTGACCATAGCTTGCTTCATACCAACAATCTCTGTGGATTCGACCCTTACTCACGTAAGGTTATTACTTGGACGACCCAGTACACTTGCTGGTTAGTTGAACGGAGTTGTGAAGAAAATAAACAGTGCCATAAGAGTATACATCCTTTATAAACAAATAACAAGTGATCACAATTTCGTCCACCAATTGCCCACTAGCAACCGTTCTGAGGTCACCATCAAGAGAGCAGTGATGATTCATTGCATTATGCTTGGAAAAGAAGTGGAGGTTCATCATGTGATTGCTTGTGAGATCTACACAATTGCAAATAAGAATTCCACTGAAGCCAAACTGGCTTACCCAAGCTTGATTTCCTTGCTCTGTAAAGAGGCTGGGGTGAAGATGGGAGTAGATGAGTTCATACCCATTGAACACCCAATCACCAAGAAGTCAATGGAAGGACAAGTGCAAGACAACTCTATCAAGAGGAGGGCGCAGGAGTTCCTCCCTGAATTCCCAAGAATTGACTACTGGACCAGCCTAGAAGCATCTATCTCCAAGTTGCAAGAAACTATGGAGCAACTGAAGGAAGAACAGTAGAATCAGAACTGCATGCTCTGCAAATTGCTGAAGGAACAAGAGAAGCAAGGGCGTGAACTCCAAGAGATGAAACGCCAAAAGCTCTCCTCTCAAGCTGAGGGAGCATCCACTTCTCAAAATCAAGGTTGTTGAGTCCTAACTCTGTGAAAACCTCTATCATTAGGAGCCTATTTTTTTCGTTTTTCTTGTTTTGCTTTCTATTTTTATTTAGTTTCATCCTATATCTATTTTTGAGTCTTGTTCTTAATTCATAATTAATAAAACTTAAAGTTTATGCCTTAAAGCGATGAATGTCCTATGAATCCATCACCTCTCTTAAATGAAAAATGCTTTAATCACAAAAGAACAAGAAGTACAGGATTTCGAATTTATCTCTGAAACTAGTTGAATTAGTTTGATGTGGTGACAATACTTTTTGTTTTCTGAATGAATGCTTAAACAGTGCATATGTCTCTTGAATTTGTTGTTTTAAGAATGTTAAAATTGTTGGCTCTTGAAAGAATGAGGAGAAAGAGAAATGTTATTGAGGATCTGAAAAATCATCAAAGTGATTCTTGAAGCAAGAAAAAGCAGTGAAAAAAAAAATTTCGAAAAAAAAAAGAAAAAAAAAGAGAAATAAAGTTGTGAACCAAGGCAAAAAGAGTGTGCTTAAGAACCTTGGACACCTCTAATTGGGGACTCTAGCAAAGCTGAGTCACAATCTAAAAAGGTTCACCTAATTATGTGTCTGTGGCATGTATGTATCCGGTGGTAATACTGGAAGACAGAGTGCTTTGGGCCACAGCCAAGACTCATACACTAGCTATGTTCAAGAATCATTATACTTAACTAGGAGAATCAATAACACTATCTGAGTTCTAAGTTCTCATAGATGCCAATCATTCTGAACTTCAAAGGATAGAGTGAGATGCCAAAACTGTTCGGAGGCAAAAAGCTACTAGTCCCGCTCATCTAATTGGAGCTGTGTTTCTTTGATATTTTGGAGTCTATAGTATATTCTCTTCTTTTTATCCTATTTTGATTTTCAGTTGCTTGGGGACAAGCAACAATTTAAGTTTGGTGTTGTGATGAGCGGATAATTTATACGCTTTTTGGCATTGTTTTTAGTATGTTTTTAGTATCTTTTAGTTAGTTTTTAGTATATTTTTATTAGTTTTTAATTAAAATTCACTTTTCTGGACTTTACTATGAGTTTGTGTGTTTTTCTGTGATTTCAGGTATTTTCTGGCTGAAATTGAGGGTCCTGAGCAAAAATCTGATCCAGAGACTGAAAAGGACTGCAGATGCTGTTGGATTCTGACCTCCCTGCACTCGAAGTGGATTTTCTGGAGCTACAGAAGCCCAATTGGCGCGCTCTCAACGGCGTTGGAAAGTAGACATCCTGGGCTTTCCAGAAATATATGATAGTCCATACTTTGCCCAAGATTTGATGGCCCAAACCGGCATAGCAATCCGGCCTCAGAAATTCCAGCGTTAAACGCCGGAACTGGCATAAAACTTGGAGTTAAACGCCCAAACTGGCATGAAAGCTGGCGTTTAACTCCAGAAAAGGTCTCTACACGAAATTTCTTCATTGCTCAGCCCAAGCACACACCAAGTGGGCTCGGAAGTGGATTTTTCTGTAATTTACTCATTTCTGTAAAACCTTAGGTGACTAGTTTACTATTAATAGGACCTTTTGACATTGTATCTGTACCTTATGACCTCATAACATTTTTACACGTTTCTTTGTGTACTTTCTACAGCATGAGTCTCTAAACCCCATGGTTGGGGGTGAGGAGCTCTGCTGTGTCTTGATGGATTAATGCAATTACTACTGTTTCTTATTCAATCATGCTTGCTTCCATTCCAAGATAATACTTGTTCTTAATCCGGATGAATGTGATGATCCGTGACAATCATCATCATTCTCAACTATGAACGTGACAGACGCAAAAGAATCACTGGATTCTATTCCGGCCTGATTGAGAACCGACAGATGGATAGCCGTGCCGTGACAGGGTGCGTTGAACATTTCCAATGAGAGGATGGGAGGTAGCCATTGACAACGGTGAAACCCTACATACAGCTTGCCATGGAAGGAGCCTTGCGTTTTTGATGAAGAAGACAGTAGGAAAGCAGAGATTCAGAAGATGGAGCATCTCCAAACCTCAATCTATTCTCCATTACTGCAATACAAGTAACCATTTCATGTTCTTTTGCTTTTTACAATCAATCCTGATAATTTCTGATATCCTGACTAAGATTTACAAGATAACCATAGCTTGCTTCAAGCCGACAATCTCCGTGGGATCGACCCTTGCTCACGCAAGGTATTACTTGGACGACCCAGTGCACTTGCTGGTTAGTTGTGCGGGATTGCAAAAGTGTGATTGCAATTTCGTGCACCAGTGAGTAGTGGAGAGAGAGGGGATAATTTGAAATTTTTTTATCGTTTTGTAGGGTTTGATCATTTTTGTGGAACAAAATATATCTTGTGTGGGTAAAACTTTAGTTTTAATTTTTCATAGTCAATTTTGTCGGCATTCGAATTTTTCTTAATTAGAAATGGTTATTTACTTATTTTACTTATATACTAAAATCGAATGTTATTGGCTATTCAAAATGCGAATTGTTTGTATCAAATTCAATGGTGGAACAACATTGAATCAGCTTAAAACTTTTTTGGGATTGAAATAAAACATTTGAAAGTTTTTGAAATTGAAATAGGACATTTAAAAGTTAAAAAAAAAATTAAGTAGGCCGGTTAAAACGAACTCAATAATTTTGTGCACATTAGATGCGCCACTTTTTATGAACCGTTAAATTTTATCGAATGAAAAATAAAAAAATGTTATAGAAAAGAATGTTATAGAAAGAAAGTATTGATATACTTTATAAATACAAAACATATTAATGCATACATATATAAATATATTTTAATATATAATATATTAAAAATGGTAAGTGTAATCTTTTTTTTTAAAGTAAATAAATATAAAATATATAAATACATACAAAAAAATTTTTATTTATTAAGAGTAATTGTTATGAAGTTTTATTTTTAATTACATTTACTTGTTAATATGGATGGTAATGGGTAGGATAGGGTAGGGTTTGGAGGCAACTTTAACCTTATTTACGGGTTGAGATTTTTATATAAACTTAACCCTATTCTATCCACAGGTTACAGAAAAGATGCAACATTATTATATAATTTGATGATAATTTAAAATAGAACTGATTTTTATGTAAAAGAAAAAATATTAAATTATTAATTAATAAACTTTTTAATAGTTAAGGATTTTTTGCATTTAGTAAGAGGTCTTTTATTCAACATCCACTTGAAACATAAATAAGTATATAATATATACATATATAGGATGCAGGTTAGTCGAGTAGGGTTGAGACTCAATCCGCACCCTACCTGATTTGCACGAAAATTCTATGCCCACCTTATCCCATCTGTTACGAATTGATTGACAACTCTAATCGACCGAATAGAATCATATTAAATACCCGCAGATAAGATGCATGTTATCATGCTTACTTGTTAATCTAATCAAACTTGCATAATCCATCCTTATAAACACTAAAATAAAGTGGCGACTATTTCAATGTCGGATCCAATATTAATACCAGTGAATCAGTGATTAACTGAATATAAACTAATTAAATTTAAAATTCACATAACTATTTTAAATAATAATAATATATCATCTTGAATCATCTTTCTAATTTTGAAATAAAAATTACTACATATATTTGTGTGCTGCACAGAATAATAAACTATGATATATAAAATATTTTTTAAAAAAAATTAAAAAAAATACGCACAGTATTTTTGTTAAAAAATTATAAAATTAATTAAATTTAAAATTTAGCTATTTTTAACATTAAAAAAATAAAATAAATGAATAATAATTTTAGTTATTTTAGTTATTCTTATCTCTATGTATATTATGATTTTTTAAAATTTTAAAAAATTATTGTTCTTGTGCTTATTGAAAAATTTTTTATTTATTTTTAGTTTAATTTACCTAATTTAGATACTACAATGTTTAAAAAAATATATTTTTTAAAAGTCAAATTTGATAAGTTATTTTCAATAATTAAAAATTTTAACAAATTAATAATTAACAAATTTCAATAATATTTTATTGGAATTCCTATGAAAATAATTATTGAATTTAAAAAGTAATATAATTATTAAATTATACATTTTATAATAAAATATTTTAATATAAAATAAAGATAGTAAAAATAAAGAGTTAATACTCCACCCGACTCCTGACAATTATCTTGAAAGGACAACGAGACTCCCAAGAAAAAAAATTCAATCCGGTCCCTGATTTTTTTTCTAGGATTGATTAGCCCGTGTCTAAAAAAAAACAACATTGACTTTTTTGGCACAGGGGTTAATCCGTGTTAGAATTTGGTTGAATTAGTCCCACATTGCTTAGGATAGCAAATGGAGTGGGTGGCCTAGGCTATAAATATGAGGCTAAGTTCTCCATTTGTTTTTGCACCAGTCAGAAACACTTTAAGCTTGTATCTGATTTTTCTTTTCCTCTGTACTCTTTGATTAGAGAGTGTTGTGAGGTGTAGTTAGATATTTGCTTTGAGAGAGTGTGGGTGTACTGGGGTGCCGGTGAGAGAAAGAAGTCTATGTGTTGTAACAATTTTCACATAGTGATATTCTCTGGTTGTCATTTGACAACGGCCGTGGTTTTTTCTCCGGTAATTGGAGTTTCCACGTTAAATTCTTGTGTTGTGATTGTGTCCATTTATTTCTCTGTCAAAGGTATTTTCTCAAGGGAGAATGGTGTCTTATTCCCAACAAGTGGTATCAGAGCTTCGGTTCGGTGGGATTTATTCTTAGTATGCTCTGTGGTTGCAGCCTAGTCTGACCTTCCACATCAGAAAAGAATTTTGTCCTGTAGCTTGAGGTTGATCTTTGGTTGCTGTTGTTGTTGCTGGAAGGCAGTGTGACACTGTGAGAGTGCAGTTTGGAAAGGTTCTGGCTAAGGAAAGACCTGGTATTTAAGTGTGTCCATTGTGACCCACCTCTCTTTCCTGGGGACCCTTCCTAGTGCACGGTCTACAGTTGAGTTATACTATTCCAGTATACGGTTGTAACAATGTCAGGATATTCAAGTGCTGTGAAGCTTGAAATAGAGAAATTTGATGGAAGAATCAATTTTGGCTTGTGGCAAATACAAGTCAAGGATGTGTTGATACAATCAGGTTTGCACAAGGCGTTGAAGGAGAAGATCTCTGGTTGCTCTCTCTATGAGAGAAGATGATGTTCTCTAGAAGACAAGAAGTATCCTCATGGTATTACCGCACTGCCATGGATAAGGATAAGTTGTGGCAATCGGGTCCACAATTGCACACGGGCATTGGTTGGCGTTGAGATGCAAGGTGTGTGGCGGAGTTAGGTCGATGGCTGAAGAACTTCCAGGAAAAGCCAATTTGGAAGTTGCACCATGAATTTTCAGCAAGGTTTTGATCTGTACCAAGGTGAAATGCTTGGAGTGGTCTAATTCCAAGTGAGTATACTTTCATGGTGGAGTATGATAGTTCTCTGAACTATGATTGTCGGTATAGACAATGGCAGCAAAGAATTGTCGGTGTTGACAATGGAAGCTGAAGATGTGTGACTATTTCAATCAAGGTGGATTGTTAGAATTTGGTTGAATTAGTCCCACATTGCTTAGGATAGCAAATGGAGTGGGTGGCTTAGGCTATAAATATGAGGCTAAGTTCTCCATTTGTTTTTGCACCAGTCAGAAACACTTTAAGCTTGTATCTGATTTTTCTTTTTCTCTGTACTCTTTGATTAGAGAGTGTTGTGAGGTGTAGTTAGATATTTGCTTTGAGAGAGTGTGGGTGTACTGGGGTGCCGGTGAGAGAAAGAAGTCTATGTGTTGTAACAATTTTCACATAGTGATATTCTCTGGTTGTCATTTAACAACGGCCGTGGTTTTTTCTCCGGTAATTGGAGTTTCCACGTTAAATTCTTGTGTTGTGATTGTGTCCATTTATTTCTCTGTCAAAGGTATTTTCTCAAGGGGGAATGGTATCTTATTCCCAACAATCCGTCCCATAAAAGTAAAGTTTAGGAGCTGGATTGGTATTTTTTTTTTGTCAAGGACTTCATTGTCTTTTGAGGTAATTGTCAGGAGTTGTTTTGTGTTTTTCTCAAAAAATTTTAAACTAATATTAGAGTTAGAAGTGATAAAAGGGCTAAACCTGCCGGGTCAATCCGTCAAAATTGCCAAAAAGGATGGATTAGGGTGATACTTTGAACTTACCAATCTGAAAAAGCCTGCCAAATTTGCACTATTGAATTTGCTGATTTTGATCGGGCGGACTTTCAATCATGTTTTTTAAGGATATTTTGATAATTTTATCAATAATATACCTAAGAAAAGTTATTACGATATCAGTTTTCTTCCCTTACAACTACACATACCCACACTCTCTCTGTCTCTCTCACAAGAAAGGAGAAGAAAAAAGGAGCAGGGAGTGGAGTGTGAGAGAGACGAAGAGAGCGTGGGTGTTTGGCTGTGAAGGAGAAAAACTGAAACCCTAATCCCCTTTCTTTAGGTATTTATATTATTGGTAAAATTATCAAAATATTCTTAAAAAAAACATTGAAAATCCGTCGAACCAGTCTGCCCTGTCCTGCCAAAAGTCGCAGGTTCTTCGGTGCAAGTTTGGCTAATTTTTTCGAATTGGCAGGTTCAAAATCTCACCTCAACCAGCTTCTTTTGATGGTTTTGACGGATTGACTCGACGGCTTCGGTCCGTTTTATCACCCCCTAACATTAACATTAGTTGATTTTTACTATTTTTATTTCATATTGATTTGATCTATTATAAAATATATAATTTAATAATTATATTATTTTTTCAAATTCAATAATTATTTTTATACTTGTATATATAAGAATTCCAATAAAATATTATTAAAATTTTTTCATTATTAATTTTTTAAAATTTTTAATTTATTGAAAATAATTTATCAAATTTAATTTTTAAAAATATCTTTTTAAAAGTTATTGCACCTAAATTTGGTAAATTAAACAAAAATAAATTAAACATTTTCTAATAAACATAAGAAACAGCAATTTTTAAAATTTAAATAAATCATAATATACACAAATATAAGAATAAATTTAAACTTTATCATTATAAAAAGTTATGTTAGATTTTAAATTTTGATAAATATAAAATAGCTTTAAAAAGCGCTCTAACTTTTAAAAAAATGCAAGTAGATACAAATAATTTTATTAAATCAAATTAATTATAATTTGTTAATATATTAATTACTATTAGTGAGTAATTGCTATATTTTATAAATAAATAAAATTATTATTTATTGATTTTATTATTTTATAATTTTTTTAACAACTATTACTATACATATTTTTATTTAAAATTAAAAATTTATTTTATGTATTTTTATTATATTCTATGTAGGACACAAATACATGTACTAATTTTTAATTAAAAAATAGAAGATAATATATTATTATTTAAAATAATTAAGTGAGTTTTAAATTTAATTATTCTATAATCAGTTAAACACTGATTCACTGGTATTTAGACTGAATACTCGTTAGTTTATTTTGATGTTTATACTAATGGATTATGTAAGTTAGATTACATTAATATGTAATATAAAATAATTTAATTGTTTTATATTTTTCAATTAAAAATAAAATTACGTAATAATTAATCTTAATAAATAGAAATATTTTTGTATGTATTTATATATTTTATATTAATTTAATTTAAAATAAAATATAACACTGATTTTTTTTAAAATATTATATAGTAAAATATATTTATATATGTATGTATTAATATGTTTTATATTTATAAAATTTATTAATATTTTTATAATTTTTTTGTTTTTATTTAATAAAATCTAATAATTTATAAAAAATAACATATTCAATATGCACAAAATTATTGAGCTTGTTTTAGATGCACCCAAATTTTATGACCCTTCTTGTTTGTTTATGGTTCTGATAATAACTATGAGTCTGTGATGTAGGTGCTGCTAATTTTGAAGCTTTGTGGTTGCGTCTTAAATTGAAAAAAAATATAAATAAAATTGATAACAATATTAATAATAGATTCATTTATTATTTTCTGTAGTTGTAGATAGACATAGGCCCGGCCGATAGCCTGCCTTCACCTAAGACTATTATGCAAATCTTCTCTTCGTTGCAACGAAGAGAAGATTTGAGAGTGGGAACTAATGGGGCCATGCCAAAATTCAAAATTGAAAAGTGAGTCTCTGATCTTAACATAATATATAAATAATTATATAAAAAATATCATAATTTTGATAATAAACTTTCGAATTAATTCCCAATAAGTTTAGATTAGTGTTGTAAAATAAATAAATAAGGAAGATGTAATAATATAAAATAATATAATATAATTAGATAGCTTTAATAACAATATTCACAATGATTACTATCTTAATATAATAAGTATAATTAATATATCTACTAATATTATATATTGTAGTATAAGAGAAAAGATAAAAAGAATTTTGTACATAGAGAGAGAAGATTTTGTATTTGTATTGTGTATATTTTCTTGTGTCAGATCATGTTTTTATAGGCATACATGGGTTTGCTTTTCAAACCATATTTATTGTGCTTCATCCTAAGGACTTGCTCCTTTCAACATAGAAAATGGGTTGCCCATAAATGGACATCTATTCTTATCCTATCCTAATCACAACACTCCCCTTTGGATGTCCATTTAAGATTATTGCCTCATTAAAACCTTACTAAAGGAAAATCCAATGGGAAAAACCCTTAGTGAAGAAAAAAGAGTACAATATCCTTTAGTGATGGGGACTGACTCATTAAAAACATTGTCAAGAAAAACCCAATGGAAAAAAAAACTGACCAAGGAAAAAGATTACAGTCTCTCTCTTGTCGGCATCATTTAACATCTCGAAATCGACGCATCCCAATCTCATGCACCAATCTTTCAAAGGAAGATTTTGGGAGTGACTTTGTAAATAAATCTGCCAGATTATCACTCAAACGGATCTTTTGGACATTAATTGTCCCTTGATTTTGAAGATCATGAGTGAAGAAGAATTTGGGAGAAATATGCTTTGTTCTATCACTTTTGATGTATCCACCCTTAAGTTGAGCAATACATGCTGCATTATCTTCAAACAGGACAGTTAGAGCTATCTTATGATCAATTAGTCCACATGATGACAAAATATATTGGATCAAACTCCTGAGCCAAAAATACTCGCAACTTGCTTCATGAATCGCTAGTATTTTGGCATGATTAGAGGATGTTGCAGCAATCGTCTGTTTCGTGGACCTCCATGATATAGTTGTTCTGGCATATGTAAATAGGTATCCTATTTGAGATATCTCTTTATGTGGATCAGACAAGTAGCCAGCATCTGCATAGCCAACTAGTTGTGACTTGGATCCATAGGGATAAAACAATCCCATATCAACCGTTCCATGAAGATATCGAAAGATTTGCTTGATTCCATTCCAATGTCTTCTGGTTGGAGAGGAACTATACCTTGCTAGTAAATTCACCGCGAATGATATGTCAGGTCGCGTATTATTAGCAAGATACATTAGCGCTCCAATGGCACTAAGATATGGCACTTCAGGACCAAGGATATCTTCATTCTCTTTTTTAGGACGGAATTGATCCTTTTTCACATCCAAAAATCTTACGATCATTGGGGTACTTAATGGATGTGACTTATCCATATAAAATCTCTTCAAGATCTTTTCTGTGTATGTTGTTTGATGAATGAAGATCCCATTTTTTATATGCTCGATCTACAGGCCAAGACAAAATTTAGTCTTTCTAAGATCTTTCATCTCAAACTCTTCTTTTAGAGTTTTTATAATTGTTGGAATCTCTTCAGGAGTCCCAATGATATTTAAATCATCAACGTACACAGCAATTATAATAAATCCAGATGTAGTTTTCTTTATGAAAACACACGGAAAGATATCATCATTCTTGAATCCGTTTTTGGCCAGATACTCAGTAAGACGATTATACCACATTCATCCAGATTGCTTTATACCATATAAAGATCTTTCTAATTTGACTGAGTATAATCCCTGTGAATATTCATTGGATGGTTTAGATATCTTTAGTCCTTCAGGGACTTTCATATAGATATCCCGATCTAATGAGCCGTATAAATGGGCTGTTACCACATCCATTAAATGCATATGTAGTTTATGATATCCAGATAAACTAACCAAATAACACAATGTTATCACATCCACTACAGGAAAATACGTTTCTTCATAATCTATACCGGGCCTTTATGAAAATCCTTGTGCCACAAGTCGGATGGTGCACCAAATTGTGATCATCAATGGCGCTGGTGCACGAAATTGCAATCACACTTTTGCAATCCCGCACAACTAACCAGCAAGTGCACTGGGTCGTCCAAGTAATACCTTGCGTGAGCAAGGGTCGATCCCACGGAGATTGTCGGCTTGAAGCAAGCTATGGTTATCTTGTAAATCTTAGTCAGGATATCAGAAATTATCAGGATTGATTGTAAAAAGCAAAAGAACATGAAATGGTTACTTGTATTGCAGTAATGGAGAATAAGTTGGGGTTTTGGAGATGCTCCATCTTCTAAATCTCTGCTTTCCTACTGTCTTCTTCATCAAACACGCAAGGCTCCTTCCATGGCAAGCTGTATGTAGGGTTTCACCGTTGTCAGCGGCTACCTCCCATCCTCTCAGTGAAAACGATTGCATATGCTCTGTCACAGCACGCGGAATTCAGCTGTCGGTTCTCGGTCAGGCCGGAATAGAATCCATTGATTCTTTTGCGTCTGTCACTAACGCCCCGCCTGCTAGGAGTTTGAAGCATGTCACAGTCATTCAATCATTGAATCCTACTCAGAATACCACAGACAAGGTTTAGACCTTCCGGATTCTCTTGAATGCCGCCATCAGTTCTAGCTTATACCACGAAGATTCCGATTAAAGAATCCAAGAGATAACTACTCAATCTAAGGTAGAACGGAGGTAGTTGTCAGGCACACATTCATGGTTGAGAATGATGATGATTGTCACGGATCATCACATTCATCCGGATTAAGAACAAGTATTATCTTAGAATGGAAGCAAGCATGATTGAATAAGAAACAGTAGTAATTGCATTAATCCATCAAGACACAGTAGAGCTCCTCACCCCCAACTATGGGGTTTAGAGACTCATGCTGTGGAAAGTATACAAAGAAACGTGTAAAGTGTCATTCCCCCCAGATACAATGTCAAAAGATCCTATTAATAGTAAACTAGTAACCTAAGGTTTACAGAAATGAGTAAATGACAGAAAAATCCACTTCCGGGCCCACTTGGTGTGTGCTTGGGCTGAGCATTGAAGCTTTCAAGTGTAGAGACCTTTTCTGGAGTTAAACGCCAGCTTTCATGCCAGTTTGGGCGTTTAACTCCAAGTTTTATGCCAGTTCCAGCGTTTAACGCTGGAATTTCTGAGGCCGAATTGCCACGCCAGTTTGGGCCATCAAATCTTGGGCAAAGTATGGACTATCATATATTGCTGGAAAGCCCAGGATGTCTACTTTCCAATGCCGTTGAGAACGCGCCAATTGGGCTTTTGTAGCTCCAGAAAATACACTTCGAGTGCAGGGAGGTCAGAATCCAACAGCATCTGCAGTCCTTTTCAGTCTCTGAATTAGATTTTTGCTCAGAACCTTCAATTTCAGTCAGAAAATACCTGAAATCACAGAAAAACACACAAACTCATAGTAAAGTCCAGAAAAGTGAATTTTAATTAAAAACTAATAAAAATACTAAAACTAACTAAATCATACTAAAAACATACTAAAAACAATACCAAAAAGCATACAAATTATCCGCTCATCACAACACCAAACTTAAATTGTTGCTTGTCCCCAAGCAACTGAAAATCAAATAAGATAAAAAGAAGAGAATATACTATAAACTCCAAATTATCAATGAAACTTAGCTCCAAATTAGATGAGCGGGACTAGTAGCTTTTTGCCTCCGAACAGTTTTGGCATCTCACTTTATCCTTTGAAATCAGAATGATTGGCATCTATAAGAATCAGACTCAGATAGTGTTATTGATTCTCCTAGTTAATATTGATTCTTGAACATAGCTAGTGTATGAGTCTTGGCTGTGGCCCAAAGCACTCTGTCTTCCAGTATTACCACCGGATACATACATGCCACAGACACATAATTGGGTGAACCTTTTTAGATTGTGACTCAGCTTTGCTAAAGTCCCCAATTAGAGGTGTCTAAGGTTCTTAAGCACACTCTTTTTGCTTTGGTTCACAACTTTATTTCTTTCTTTTTCTTTTTCTTCTCTTTTTTTTTGAAATTTTTTTTTTTGATTTCACTGCTTTTTCTTGCTTCAAGAATCAATTTGATGATTTTTTTCAGATCCTCAACAACAGTTCTCTTTCTCCTCATTCTTTCAAGAGCCAACAATTTTTAACATTCTCAAAACAACAAATTCAAAAGACATATGCACTGTTCAAGCATTCATTCAGAAAACAAAAAACTATTGTCACCACATCAAACTAATTCAACTAGTTTCAGAGATAAATTCGAAATTCTGTGCTTCTTGTTCTTTTGTGATTAAAGCATTTTTCATTTAAGAGAGGTGATGGATTCATAGGACATTCATAGCTTTAAGGCATAAACTTTAAGTTTTATTAATTATAAATTAAGAACAAGACTCAAAAATAGATATAAAATAAAACTAAAAGGAGAAATTAGAAAACAAAAATTTAAACTAGGCTCCTAATGATAGAGGTTTTCACAGAGTTAGGACTCAACAACCTTGATTTTGAGAAGTGGATGCTCCCTCAGCTTGAGAGGAGAGCTTTTGGCGTTTCATCTCTTGAGTTCACGCCCTGCTTCTCTTGTTCCTTCAGCAATTTGCAGAGCATGCAGTTCTGATTCTGCTGTTCTTCCTTCAGTTGCTCCATAGTTTCTTGCAACTTGGTGATAGACGCTTCTAGGCTGGCCCAGTAGCCAATTTCAGGGAATTCAGGGAGGAACTCCTGCGCCCTCCTTTTGATAGAGTTGTCTTGCATTTGTCCTTCCATTGACTTCTTGGTGATTGGGTGTTCAATGGGTATGAACTCATCTACTCCCATCTTCACCCCAGCCTCTTTACAGAGCAAGGAGATCAAGCTTGGGTAAGCCAGTTTGGCTTCAGTGGAATTCTTATTTGCAATTGTAAATCTCACAAGCAATCACATGATGGACCTCCACTTCTTTTCCAAGCATAATGCAATGAATCATCACTGCCCTCTTGATGGTGACTCAGAACGGTTGCTAGTGGGCATATGGAACGCCCAATAAAGTCTAGCCAACCTCTTGCAATTGGCTTGAGGTCTCCCCTTTTGAGTTGGTTTGGGACACCCTTTGAATTGGTTATCCACTTAGTCCCAGGGAGGCATATGTCCTCCAGAACTTGATCCAACCCTTATCTGCTCTCACCATCCTCCTATTGAAGGAATCAGGATCATCTTATTTTGTCCAGATGGAAGTACATAACTTTCCCTCTGACCATGGTTCTGTAGGTATGGTAAGCAGTTCCAGTCATTCTCTGCTTATCCGTTAGCCACAGATTTGAGTAGAATTCCTGAACCATGTTCCTTCCAACCTTTATTTCAGGATTGGTTAGAACTTCCCATCCTCTGTTTCGAATTTGCTCTTGGATCCCCGGATATTCATCTTCTTTCAGATCAAATTCACTTCCGGGATCACTGACCTCAGGCCCATTATTTTGTGATAATGGTCTTCATGTCTTTGGTTAAGAACTTCTCTTGATTCCAAAGATTCTTTGGATTATTCTCTTTCTTGCTCTTAAATTGGTTTGTTTTCCCTTAGGAGCCATGATATTGATGAATCTGGCTTAGTGATCACGGAAAAGCACACCAAACTTAGAGGTTGCTTGTCCTCAAGCAAAAAAAGAAAAGAGAGAGAGAGGGGAGAGGAAGAGGAAATTCGAATGGTGTGATGAATAGGGAGCCAAACGTGAATTATAAGGTGGGGAGGGGAGTTTTCGGAAAAAAAAAAAAAGAGATTTGAAAGGAGATTTGAGAAGATATGGAAAGAAATTGAGAAAAGGTGATTTTTTTGAACAAAATTTGAGAATGATTTGAGAGATTTGAAGAGTGATTTTAGATATTTGAAATTTGAAAGTGAATGATGAGAGATTGAGATATTTTGTGGAAAAATGGGTAAGAAAAGGAAAGTTTGAAAAAATCTGGTTTGAAAACAAATTGTGGTCCCCCCCACCTTTCTGGCGTAACGCCCAGAATGGCACCCATTCTGGCGTTTAACGCCACTTGGTGCCCTTTTGGGCGTTTAACGCCCAGCCAGGTGCCCTGGCTGGCGTTAAACGCCAGAATTCCTTTATCACTGGGCGTTTTTCCAAACGCCCAGGATGCTGCACACCTGGCGTTAAACGCCCAGAATGGTCCCATTCTGGCGTTTAACGCCCAAAATGGTATCATTACTTGCGTTAAACGCCCAGAATGGTACCCATCTGGCGTTTAACGCCCAAAATGCCCCTTACTGGCGTTTTTTCGCCAGTAAGCTCATTTTCTCTGCTTTTTGAGCTGAATCCTTCTGTAACTCTGTGAATTCCTTCTTTTTTTTTGATACTTGCCTTTGTAAAAACAACACATATAATCTACTAATGACTGGTTCCTCCCAGCAAGGCTTCTTTACTGTCTTTAGCTGGACCTTCACTGAGATCATTCAAGTCTCAGTTTTGAGCATTCCTGCTCAAAATTGCCTTCAAGATAATGCTTGATTCTCTGTCCATTAACAATGAACTTTTTGTCAGAATCAATATCCTGAAGCTCAACATATCCATATGGTGAGACTCCTGTAATCACATACGGACCCCTCCACCGGGATTTGAGTTTTCCTGAAAACAATTTGAGCCTAGAGTTAAAGAGCAGAACTTTTTGTCCTGGCTCAAAGACTCTGGTTGACAACTTCTTGTCATGCCATTTCTTTGCCTTTTCCTTATAAATTTTTGCATTTTCAAAGGCATTGAGTCTGAAACTCCTCTGAGTCTGAACTCCTCTAGCTCATTTAGCTGGAGTAATCTCTTTTCACCAGCTAACTGTGCATCCATGTTTAGGAACCTGGTTGCCCAATAGGCTTTATATTCCAGTTCCACAGGCAGATGACAGGCCTTCCCATACACCAATTGGTATGGAGAGGTTCCTATAGGAGTCTTGAATGCTGTTCTGTATGCCCACAGAGCATCATCCAAGCTCTTTGCCCAATCCTTTCTCCGGGCTATCACAGTCCGTTCTAGGATTCTTTTTAGCTCTCTGTTAGAGACTTCAGCTTGCCCATTTGTCTGTGGATGATACGGAGTTGCCACTTTATGGCTGATTCCATATCTAACCATAGCAGAGTATAGTTGTTTGTTGCAGAAATGAGTGCCCCCATCACTGATTAGTACTCTGGGAACGCCAAACCTGCTGAAGATGTGTTTCTGGAGGAATTTTAGCACGGTCTTGGTATCATTAGTGGGTGTAGCAATTGCTTCTACCCACTTAGATACGTAGTCCATTGCCACCAGAATATAAGTGTTTGAGTATGATGGTGGGAATGGACCCATGAAGTCAATTCCCCATACGTCAAACAATTCTATCTCTAATATCCCTTGTTGAGGCATGGCATATCCATGAGGCAGGTTACCAGCTCTTTGGCAACTGTCACAGCTACGCACAAACTCTCGGGAATCTTTATAGAGAGTAGGCCAGTAGAAGCCACATTGGAGGACTTTAGTGGCTGTTCGCTCACTTCCAAAATGTCCTCCATACTGTGATCCATGGCAGTGCCATAGGATCCTTTGTGCTTCTTCTCTGGGTACACATCTGCGGATCACTCCGTCAGCACATCTCTTAAAGAGATATGGTTCATCCCAGAGGTAGTACTTGGCATCTGAAATTAATTTCTTTCTCTGCACGTAGCTATACTCTTTGGGTATGAACCTCACAGCTTTATAATTTGCAATATCTGTAAACCATGGAGCTTCCTGAATGGCAAAGAGTTTCTCATCTGGGAAAGTCTCAGAAATCTCAGTAGAAGGGAGGGACGCCCCAGCTACTGGTTCTATTCGGGACAGATGATCAGCTACTTGGTTCTCTGTCCCTTTTCTGTCTCTTATTTCTATATCAAACTCTTGCAGAAGCAACACCCATCTTATAAGCCTGGGTTTTGAATCCTGCTTTGTGAGTAAGTATTTAAGAGCAGCATGGTCAGTGTACACAACTACTTTGGATCCCACTAGATAGGATCTAAACTTGTCAATGGCATAGACCACTGCAAGTAACTCTTTTTCTGTTGTTGTGTAGTTCTTCTGTGCGTCATTTAGAACACGGCTGGCATAGTAAATGACGTGCAGAAGCTTGTTATGCCTCTGTCCCAACACTGCACCAATGGCATGGTCACTGGCATCACACATTAGTTCAAATGGCAATGTCCAATCTGGTGCAGAGATAACTGGTGCTGTGACCAACTTAGCTTTCAGGGTCTCAAATGCCTGTAGACACTGTGTGTCAAACACAAATGGTGTGTCAGCAGCTAACAGGTTACTCAAAGGTTTTGCAATTTTCGAAAAATCCTTTATAAACCTTCTGTAGAATCCTGCATGCCCCAGAAAGCTTCTGATTGCCTTAACATTGGCAGGTGGTGGTAATTTTTCAATTACCTCTACCTTTGCCTTATCCACCTCTATTCCCCTACTTGAAATTTTGTGCCCAAGGACAATTCCTTCAGTCACCATAAAGTGACATTTCTCCCAGTTTAAAACCAGGTTAGTCTCTTGGCACCTTTTCAAGACAAGTGCTAGGTGATTAAGACAGGAGCTAAATGAGTCTCCATATACTGAAAAGTCATCCATGAAGACTTCTAGAAATTTCTCTACCATATCTGAGAAGATAGAGAGCATGCACCTCTGAAAGGTTGCAGGTGCATTACACAGACCAAAAGGCATCCTCCTATAGGCAAACACGCCAGAAGGGCAAGTAAATGATGTTTTCTCTTGGTCCTGAGGATCTACTGCAATTGGTTGTAGCCTGAATAGCCATCCAAAAAGCAGTAATAATCATGACCAGCTAGTCTTTCTAGCATTTGGTCTATGAATGGTAAAGGAAAATGATCCTTTCTGGTGGCTGTATTGAGCCTTCTGTAGTCAATACACATACGCCATCCTGTGACTGTTCTTGTAGGAACCAGTTCATTTTTTTTCATTATGAACCACGTCATGCCTCCCTTTTTGGAACAACTTGGACAGGGCTCACCCATGGGCTATCAGAAATAGGATAATAATCCCAGCCTCTAGTAATTTAGTGACCTCTTTCTGCACACCTCCTTCATGGCTGGATTTAGCCTCCTCTGTGGTTGGACCACTGTTTGGCATTATCCTCCAACAGGATCTTGTGCATGCATCTAGCTGGGCTAATGCCCTTAAGATCACTTATGGACCACCCAAGAGCTGTCTTGTGTGTCCTTAGCACTTGAATCAGTGCTTCCTCTTCCTGTGAATTTAAAGCAGAGCTTATAATCACTGGAAAAGTGTCACCCTCTCCCAGAAATGCATATTTCAGGGATGGTGGTAGTGGTTGAGTTCAGGCTTAGGAGGCTTATCCTCTTCCTGAGGAATTTTCGAAAATTCCCTTGCTCCTCTGGTTCTTCTTGATCAGGTTGAGCATCTTTGAAGATGTCTTCAAGCTCTGATTCTAGGCTTTCAGCCATATTGATCTCTCTACCAGAGAGTCAATGATGTCAGCGCCCATGCAGTCATTTGGTGTGTCTGGATGCTGCATAGCTTTTACAGCATTTAACTTGAACTCATCCTCATTGACTCTCAAGGTTACTTCCCCTTTTTGTACATCAATGAGAGTTCGTCCAGTTGCTAGGAATGGTCTTCCTAGAATGAAAGTTGCACTCTTGTGCTCCTCCATTTCCAGCACCACAAAGTCAGTTGGAAAGGCAAATGGCCCAACCTTGACAATCATATCCTCTATTATGCTTGATGGTTGTTTAATGGAGCCATCAGCAAGTTGGAGGCATATCCTGGTTGGTTTGACTTCTCCAGTCAACCCAAGCTTTCTGATAGTGGATGCAGGTATTAGATTGATGCTTGCTCCAAGATCACATAGGGCTGTCTTGGTGCAAGCGCCTTCTAATGTGCATGGTATCAGAAAGCTTCCAGGATCTTGAAGCTTTTCTGGTAAGCTTTTCAGAATGACTGCACTGCATTCTTCAGTGAGAAACACTTTTTCAGTTTCTCTCCAATCCTTCTTATGACTTAAGATTTCCTTCATGAACTTGGCATAAGAAGGTATTTGCTCAAGTGCCTCTGCAAACGGAATCTTTATTTCAAGAGTCCTTAGATAGTCTGCAAAGCGGGCAAATTGCTTATCCTGTTCTGCCTTGCGGAGTTTCTGAGGATAAGGCATCTTGGCTTGATATTCTTCAACCTTAGATGCTGCAGGTTTATTCCTTACAGAAGTGGTTGAAGAAGCCTTTTTAGAGGGATTACTGTCAGCACTCTCAGGTGTCTGATCTTCCCTAAGCGTCTGAACGCCAGGATTGGGTGGAAATTGGGCGTTTAACGCCAACTTTTCCCCCTTTTCTGGCGTTTGAACGCCAGAACTGGGCAAGGAATGGGCGTTTAACGCCAGCTTTCCTTCCCTTTCTGGCGTTTGAACGCCAATGACATTCCTCTCTGGGCTCTTACTGTCCTCAGAGGGATTTTGAACAGTAGTTTGTTTGTCCTCTGTCAATTATTCCTTGTTTGGCTTTCTGCTCTTTTGAGCAGTGTTATTCAAGGTCTTCCCACTCCTCAATTGAACTGCTTGACACTCCTCTGTTATCTGTTTAGATATTTGCTGTTTTGCTTGATTCAACTGCAGTTCTATGCTTTTGTTAGCAACTTTAGTTTCATGGAGTATTTCTTTAAATTCTGCTAACTGTTCTGTCATCAGGAGCAATTGTTGATTAAGCTCAATTATCTGTTCTTGAGGATTAGGGTCAGTGACTACTACCATGACTTCCTCTTTTGGGGAGAACTCATTGCTAGAGTACAAATATTGGTTTCTAGCAACAGTGTCTATAAGCTCTTGAGCTTCTTCAATTGTCTTCCTCATGTGTATAGATCCACCAGCTGAATGGTCTAAAGACATCTGAGCTTTTTCTGTAAGCCCATAGTAGAAAATGTCTAACTGTACCCACTCTGAAAACATTTCAGAGGGACATTTCCTTAGCATACCTCTATACCTCTCCCAGGCATTCTAAAGGGATTCATTATCCTCTTGTTTAAAGCCTTGGATGTCCAGCCTTAGCTGTGTCATCCTCTTTGGAGGGTAAAAATGATTCAGGAATTTGTCTGACAACTGTTTCCATGTCTTTATGCTTGCTGTAGGTTGGTTATTTAACCACCTTTTAGCTTGATCTTTTACAGCAAATGGAAACAGTAATAGTCTGTAGACATCCTGATCCACCTCTTTATCATGCACTGTGTCAGTAATTTGTAAGAACTGTGCCAGAAACTCAGTAGGTTCTTCCTGTGGAAGACCGGAATACTGACAATTTTGCTGCACTATGATAATGAGTTGAGGATTTAGCTCAAAGCTGCTTGCTTTGATGGGAGGTGTACAGATGCTACTCCCATATGCAGCTGTAATGGGGTTAGCATATGACCCCAGAGTCCTTTTGGACTGATCAATCCCACTTATGTCCATAATGGACAAAAGGGAAATGACTATGATTGCAAACAGATAAATTTTGTTTTTTTTTTGAATTAACTGAAAATTAAAATAAAAACAAAAGGAAAATAAAATGAAAAATTCGAAAATTAAAAGAAAATAAGATCAAAGCAAATTGAAAATTGAATCAATTAGTTAATGAAAAAGATTTTGAAAGTAGCAATTAAAAAGATATGATTGAAAAATTTTTATGAAAAAGATTTGATTTTTGAAAAGAGGAAAGAGAAAAACACAAAAAGACACCAAACTTAAAATTTTTAGAAAATCAAACACTAATTTTTTCGATAATTTTAAGGGAAAAACACAAAGAGGACACCAAACTTAGAATTTTTATGAATCAAAAAGGGACTAAGAACATGCAAAATCGAAAATTTTTAAAAGAAAAACAAAAGCATGCAATTGACACCAAACTTAAAATATGAGACTAGACTCAACTAAAAGACTCTAAACCAATAAAAATAAAACAGTCCTAATCTAAGCAACAAGATAAGCCGTCAGTTGTCCAAACTCGAACAATCCCCGGCAACGGCGCCAAAAACTTGGTGCACGAAATTGCAATCACACTTTTGCAATCCCGCACAACTAACCAGCAAGTGCACTGGGTCGTCCAAGTAATACCTTGCGTGAGCAAGGGTCGATCCCACGGAGATTGTCGGCTTGAAGCAAGCTATGGTTATCTTGTAAATCTTAGTCAGGATATCAGAAATTATCAGGATTGATTGTAAAAAGCAAAAGAACATGAAATGGTTACTTGTATTGCAGTAATGGAGAATAAGTTGGGGTTTTGGAGATGCTCCATCTTCTAAATCTGCTTTCCTACTGTC
The DNA here is from genome assembly GCF_014773155.1 of Arachis stenosperma. Lineage (NCBI taxonomy): Eukaryota > Viridiplantae > Streptophyta > Magnoliopsida > Fabales > Fabaceae > Arachis > Arachis stenosperma. The sequence goes on from NC_080383.1 coordinate 63,225,534, forward strand.
TTCTTCATCAAACACGCAAGGCTCCTTCCATGGCAAGCTGTATGTAGGGTTTCACCGTTGTCAGCGGCTACCTCCTATCCTCTCAGTGAAAACGATTGCATATGCTCTGTCACAGCACGCGGAATTCAGCTGTCGGTTCTCGGTCAGGCCGGAATAGAATCCATTGATTCTTTTGCGTCTGTCACTAACGCCCCGCCTGCTAGGAGTTTGAAGCACGTCACAGTCATTCAATCATTGAATCCTACTCAGAATACCACAGACAAGGTTTAGACCTTCCGGATTCTCTTGAATGCCGCCATCAGTTCTAGCTTATACCACGAAGATTCCGATTAAAGAATCCAAGAGATAACTACTCAATCTAAGGTAGAACGGAGGTGGTTGTCAGGCACACGTTCATGGTTGAGAATGATGATGATTGTCACGGATCATCACATTCATCCGGATTAAGAACAAGTATTATCTTAGAATGGAAGCAAGCATGATTGAATAAGAAACAGTAGTAATTGCATTAATCCATCAAGACACAGCAGAGCTCCTCACCCCCAAATATGGGGTTTAGAGACTCATGCTGTGAAAAGTATACAAAGAAACGTGTAAAGTGTCATTCCCCCCAGATACAATGTCAAAAGATCCTATTAATAGTAAACTAGTAACCTAAGGTTTACAGAAATGAGTAAATGACAGAAAAATCCACTTCCGGGCTCACTTGGTGTGTGCTTGGGCTGAGCATTGAAGCTTTCAAGTGTAGAGACCTTTTTTGGAGTTAAACGCCAGCTTTCATGCCAGTTTGGGCGTTTAACTCCAAGTTTTATGCCAGTTCCAGCGTTTAACGCTGGAATTTCTGAGGCCAAATTGCCACGCCAGTTTGGGCCATCAAATCTTGGGCAAAGTATGGACTATCATATATTGCTAGAAAGCCCAGGATGTCTACTTTCCAATGCCGTTGAGAGCGCGCCAATTGGGCTTTTGTAGCTCCAGAAAATCTACTTCGAGTGCAGGGAGGTCAGAATCCAACAGCATCTGCAGTCCTTTTCAGTCTCTGAATCAGATTTTTGCTCAGAACCTTCAATTTCAGTCAGAAAATACCTGAAATCACAGAAAAACACACAAACTCATAGTAAAGTCCAGAAAAGTGAATTTTAATTAAAAACTAATAAAAATATACTAAAAACTAACTAAATCATACTAAAAACATACTAAAAACAATACCAAAAAGCATACAAATTATCCGCTCATCAGGCGCCATCAACATGGTACGCATAATTGCAATCTCAACTCTTTATCACAACTTCGCACAACTAACCAGCAAGTGTACTGGGTCGTCCAAGTAATAAACCTTACGCGAGTAAGGGTCGATCCCACAGAGATTGTTGGTATGAAGCAAGCTATGGTCACCTTGTAAATCTCTGTCAGGCAGACTCAAATGGGTATAGATGATATATGAATAAAACATAAAGATAAAGATAGAGATACTTATGTAATTCATTGGTAAGAACTTCAGATAAGCGAATGGAGATGCTTTGTCCCTTCCGTCTCTCTGCTTTCCTACTATCTTCATCCAATCCTTGTTACTCCTTTCCATGGCAAGCTTATGCAAGGGTTTCACCGTTGTCAGTGGCTACCTCCCATCCTCTCGGTGGAAATGTTCAACGCACCCTGTCACGGCACGGCTATCCAGCTGTCAGTTTTCGATCATGTCGGAATAGAATCTAGTGATTCTTTTGCGTCTGTCACTAACGCCCCACAATCGCGAGTTTGAAGCACGTCACAGTCATTCAATCATTGAATCCTACTCAGAATACACAGACAAGGTTAGACCTTCCGGATTCTCTTGAATGCCGCCATCAGTTCTAGCCTATACCACGAAGACTCTGATCTCACGGAATGGCTGGCTCGGTTGTCAGGCGAGCGCTCGGTTGTCAGGCGATCAACCATGCATCGTGTATCAGGAATCCAAGAGATATTCACTCAATCTAAGGTAGAACGGAGGTGGTTGTCAGTCACACTGATGAGCGGATAATTTATACACTTTTTGGCATTGTTTTTAGTATGTTTTTAGTAGTTTTAGTTTAGTTCTTAGTATATTTTTATTAGTTTTTAGTTAAAATTCACTTTTCTGGACTTTACTATGAGTTTGTGTGTTTTTCTGTGATTTCAGGTATTTTCTGGCTGAAATTGAGGGACCTGAGCAAAAATCTGATTCAGAGACTGGAAAGGACTGCAGATGCTGTTGGATTCTGACCTCCCTGCACTCGAAGTGGATTTTCTGGAGCTACAGAAGCCCAATTGGCGCGCTTTCAACGGCGTTGGAAAGTAGACATCCTGGGCTTTCCAGCAATATATGATAGTCCATATTTTTCCCAAGATTTGATGGCCCAAACCGGCGTTCAAAGTCACCTCAAGAAATCCCAGCGTTAAACGCTGGAACTGGCACCCAAATGGGAGTTAAACGCCCAAACTGGCACCAAAGCTGGCGTTTAACTCCAAGAAGAGTCTCTACACGAAAAATGCTTCATTGCTCAGCCCAAGCACACACCAAGTGGGCCCGGAAGTGGATTTTTATGTCATTTACTCATTTCTGTACACCTTAGGCTACTAGTTTTCTATAAGTAGGACCTTTTACTATTGTATAAAAAATCTTCTGATCTTTGGAACCTTTTCCTTGAGATCTTTTGATCACTTTGAGAGGCTGGCCATTCGGCCATGCCTAGACCTTGTTCTTATGTATTTTCAACGGTGGAGTTTCTACACACCATAGATTAAGGTGTGGAGCTCTGCTGTACCTCGAGTATTAATGCAATTACTATTGTTCTTCTATTCAATTCCGCTTGTTCTTTGTCCAAGATATCACTTGTTCTTCAACTTGATGAAGGTGATGATTGACGCCCATCACCATTCTCACTCATGAACAAGGTGACTGACAACCATTCTTGTTCTACAAGCATCTGAGGCTTAGTGAATATCTCTTGGATTCCTGATTGCACGATGCATGGTTGATCGCCTGACAACCGAGTGCTCGCCTGACAAACGAGCCAACCATTCCGTGAGATCAGAGTCTTCGTGGTATAGGCAAGAACTGATGGCAGCATTCAAGAGAATCCGGAAGGTCTAACCTTGTCTGTGGTATTCTGAGTAGGATTCAATGACTGAATGACTGTGACGTGCTTCAAACTCCTAGCAGGCGGGGCGCTGGTGACAGACGCAAAAGTATCAATGGATATTATTCCGGCCTGACCGAGAACCGACAGCTGAATTCCGCGTGCCGTGACAGGGCATATGCAATCGCTTTCACTGAGAGGATGGGAGGTAGCCATTGACAACGGTGAAACCCTACACAAGCTTGCCATGGAAAGGAATAAGAAGGATTGGATGAAGGCAGTAGGAAAGCAGAGAGGCGGAAGGGAAGGCATCTTCATGCGCTTATCTGAAGTTCCTACCAATGAATTACATAAGTATCACTATCTTTATCTTTTATGTTATTCTCGTTCATCATCATATATATTTGAGTTTACCTGACTAAGATTTACAAGATGACCATAGCTTGCTTCAATACTAACAATCTCCGTGGGATCGACCCTTACTCACGTAAGGTATTACTTGGACGACCCAGTGCACTTGCTGGTTAGTTGTGCGAAGTTGTGTAATGCCATGGTATTGAGCTACCACGTTTTTGGAGCCATTACCGGGGATTATGAGAGTTGTGAAAAAGTATTGTTCACAATTTTGCGCACCACACACGTTCATAGGTGAGAATGATGATGAGTGTCACGGATCATCACATTCATCAAGTTGAAGAACAAGTGATATCTTGGAACAAGAACAAGCGGAATTGAATAGAAGAACAATAGTAATTGCATTAATACTCGAGGTACAGCAGAGCTCCACACCTTAATCTATGGTGTGTAGAAACTCCACCATTGAAAATACATAAGAACAAGAGTGATCATTGGCTTCGGTCCCAAAGAGGGAACCAGAAGAACCAAGATGAAAATACAAAAGTAAAAGGTCCTATTTATAGGGAACTAGTAGCTTAAGAATTACAAAGATGAGTAAATGACATAAAAATCCACTTTCGGGCCCACTTGGTGTGTGTTTGGGCTGAGCATTGAAGCATTTTCGTGTAGAGACTCTTCTTGGAGTTAAACGCCAGCTTTTGTGCCAGTTTGGGCGTTTAACTTCCACTTTGGTGCCAGTTCCGGCGTTTAACGCTGGGAATTCTGAAGGTGACTTTGAACGCCGGTTTGGGCCATCAAATCTTGGGCAAAGTATAAACTATCATATATTGCTGGAAAGCCCAGGATGTCTACTTTCCAACGCCGTTGAGAGCGCGCCAATTGGGTTTCTGTAGCTCCAGAAAATCCACTTCGAGTGCAGGGAGGTCAAAATCCAACAGCATCTGCAGTCCTTTTCAGTCTCTGAATCAGATTTTTGCTCAGGTCCCTCAATTTCAGCCAGAAAATACCTGAAATCACAGAAAAACACACAAACTCATAGTAAAGTCTAGAAAAGTGAATTTTAACTAAAAACTAATAAAAATATACTAAAAACTAACTAAATCCTACTGAAAACATGCTAAAAACAATGCCAAAAAGCGTACAAATTATCCGCTCATCACAACACCAAACTTAAATTGTTGCTTGTCCCCAAGCAACTGAAAATCAAATAAGATAAAAAGAAGAGAATATGCAATGAACTCCAAAAACATCTATGAAGATCAGTATTAATTAGATGAGCGGGGCTTTTAGCTTTTTGCCTCTGAACAGTTTTGGCATCTCACTTTATCCTTTGAAATTCAGAATGATTGGCTTCTTTAGGAACTCAGAATCCAGATGGTGTTATTGATTCTCCTAGTTAAGTATGATGATTCTTGAACACAGCTACTTAATGAGTCTTGGTCGTGGCCCAAAGCACTCTGTCTTCCAGTATTACCACCGGATACATACATGCCACAGACACATAATTGGGTGAACCTTTTCAGATTGTGACTCAGCTTTGCTAAAGTCCCCAATTAGAGGTGTCCAGGGTTCTTAAGCACACTCTTTTTGCCTTGGATCACAACCTTATTTCTTTCTTTTTCTTTCTTTTTCTCTTTCTTTCTTTTTTTTCTCTTTTTTTTTGTGTTCACTGCTTTTTCTTGCTTCAAGAATCATTTTTATGATTTTTCTGATCCTCAGTAACATGTCTCCTTTTTCATCATTCTTTCAAGAGCCAACAATTTTAACATTCATGAACCACAAATTCAAAAGACATATGCACTGTTCAAGCATATATTCAGAAAATAAAAGTGTTGCCACCACATCAAAATAATTAATCTGTTATAAAATTCAAAATTCATGCAATTCTTCTCTTTTTCAATTAAGAACATTTTTTATTTAAGAGAGGTGATGGATTCATAGAAAATTCATAACTTTAAGGCATAGACACTAAGACACTAATGATCATAAGACACAAACATAGATAAACATAAGCTTAGAAATTCGAAAAACAGAAAAATAAAGAACAAGGAGATTAAAGAACGGGTCCACCTTAGTGATGGCGGCTTGTTCTTCCTCTTGAAGGTCTTATGGAGTGCTTGAGCTCCTCAATGTCTCTTCCTTGCCTTTGTTGCTCCTCTCTCATGATTCTTTGATCTTCTCTAATTTTATGGAGGAGGATGGAATGTTCTTGGTGCTCCACTCTTAGTTGTCCCATGTTGGAACTCAATTCTCCTAGGGAGGTATTTAGTTGCTCCCAATAGTTTTGTGGAGGAAAGTGCATCCCTTGAGGTATCTCAGGAATTTCATGATGAGAGGGGTCTCTTGTTTGCTCCATCCTTTTCTTAGTGATGGGCTTGTCCTCATCAATGAGGATGTCTCCTTCTATGTCAACTCCAACTGAATAACAGAGGTGACAGATGAGGTGAGGAAAGGCTAACCTTGCTAAGGTAGAGGATTTGTCCGCCACCTTATAGAGTTCTTGGGCTATAACCTCATGAACTTCTACTTCTTCTCCAATCATGATGCTATGGATCATGATGGCCTGGTCTAGAGTAACTTCAGACCGGTTGCTCGTGGGAATGATTGAGCGTTGGATAAACTCCAACCATCCCCTAGCCACGGGCTTGAGGTCATGCCTTCTCAATTGAACCGGCTTCCCTCTTGAATCTCTCTTCCATTGGGCGCCCTCTTCACAAATGACTGTGAGGACTTGGTCCAACCTTTGATCAAAGTTGACCCTTCTTGTGTAAGGATGTTCATCTCCTTGCATCATGGGCAAGTTGAATGCCAACCTCACATTTTCCGGACTAAAATCTAAGTATTTCCCCCGAACCATTGTAAGCCAATTCTTTGGGTCCGGGTTCACACTTTGATCATGGTTCTTGGTGATCCATGCATTGGCATAGAACTCTTGAACCATTAAGATTCCGACTTGTTGAATGGGGTTGGTAAGAACTTCCCAACCTCTTCTTCGGATCTCATGTCGGATCTCCGGATATTCACTCTTTTTGAGTTTGAAAGGGACCTCGGGGATCACCTTCTTCAAGGCCACAACTTCATAGAAGTGGTCTTGATGCACCCTTGAGATGAATCTCTCCATCTCCCATGACTTGGAGGTGGAAGCTTTTGCCTTCCCTTTCCTCTTTCTAGAGGTTTCTCCAGCCTTGGATGCCATAAATGGTTATGGAAAAACAAAAAGCAATGCTTTTACCACACCAAACTTAAAAGGTTTGCTCGTCCTCGAGCAAAAGAAGAAAGAATAGAGTAGAAGAAGAAGAAAATGGACGAGATGGAGGAGGCTTAGGCTTCGGCCAAAGGGGGAGAAGTAGTGTTTAGGGTGTGTGAAAATGAAGGAGTGAAGTTGGGTTTATATAGGGGTGAGGGGAGGGGTAGGGTTCGGCCATTATGGGTGAGTTTGGGATGGAAAGTGGTTTGAATTTGAATGGTGAGGTAGGTGGGGTTTTATGAAGGATGGATGTGAGTGGTGAAGAGAAAGATGGGATTGGATAGGTGAAGGGTCTTTGGGGAAGAGGTATTGAGGTGATTGGTGAATGGGTGAAGAAGAAAGAGGGTGGTGGGGTTGGTGGGGATCCTGTGGGGTCCACAGATCCTGAGGTGTCAAGGAAAAGTCATCCCTGCACCAAATGGCATGCAAAAATGCGTTTTGAGCCAATTCTGACGTTAAACGCCGGGCTGGTGCCCATTTCTGGCGTTTAACGCCAAGTGCTTGCCCATTTCTGGCGTTTAACACCAGTCTGGTGCCCTCTTCTGGCGTTAAACGCCCAGAATGGTGCCAGACTGGGCGTTAAACGCCCATCTGCTAGCCTTACTAGCGTTTAAACGCCAGTAGGTTCTTCCTCCAGGGTGTGCTATTTTTTTTCCTGTTTTTCATTCTGTTTTTGCTTTTTCAATTGATTTTGTGACTTCTCATGATCATCAACCTACAGAAAACATAAAATAACAAAAGAAAATAGATAAAATATAACATTGGGTTGCCTCCCAACAAGCGCTTCTTTAATGTCAGTAGCTTGACAGAGGGCTCTCATGGAGCCTCACAGATACTCAGAGCAATGTTGGAACCTCCCAACACCAAACTTAGAGTTTGAATGTGGGGGTTCAACACCAAACTTAGAGTTTGGTTGTGGCCTCCCAACACCAAACTTAGAGTTTGCCTGTGGGGGCTCTGTTTGACTCTGCTTCGAGAGAAGCTCTTCATGCTTCCTCTCCATGGTGACAGAGGGATATCCTTGAGCCTTAAACACAAAGGATCCTTCATTCACTTGAATGATCAGTTCACCTCTATCAACATCAATCACAGCCTTAGCTGTGGCTAGGAAGGGTCTGCCAAGGATGATGGATTCATCCATGCACTTCCCAGTCTCTAGGACTATGAAATCAGCAGGGATGTAATGGTCTTCAACTTTTACCAGAACATCCTCTACAAGTCCATAAGCTTGTTTCTTTGAATTGTCTGCCATCTCTAGTGAGATTCTTGCAGCTTGTACATCAAAGATCCCTAGCTTCTCCATTACAGAGAGAGGCATGAGGTTTACACTTGACCCTAAGTCACACAGAGCCTTCTTGAAGGCCATGGTGCCTATGGTACAAGGTATTGAAAACTTCCCAGGATCCTGTCTCTTTTGAGGTAATTTCTGCCTAGACAAATCATCCAGTTCTTTGGTGAGCAAAGGAGGTTTGTTCTCCCAAGTCTCATTTCCAAATAACTTGTCATTTAGCTTCATGATTGCTCCAAGGTATTTAGCAACTTGCTCTTCAGTGACATACTCATCCTCTTCAGAGGAAGAATACTCATCAGAGCTCATGAATGGCAGAAGTAAATCTATTGGAATCTCTATGGTCTCAGTGTGAGCCTCAGATTCTCAGGGTTCCCCATTAGGGAACTCATTGGAGGCCAGTGGACGTCCATTGAGGTCTTCCTCAGTGGCGTTCACTGCCTCTCCCTCCTCTCCAAATTCGGCCATGTTGATGGCCTTGCACTCTCCTTTTGGATTTTCTTCTGTATTGCTTGGAAGAGTACTAGGAGGGGGTTCAGTAATTTTCTTGCTCAGCTGTCCCACTTGTGCCTTCAAATTCCTAATGGAGGACCTTGTTTCAGTCATGAAACTTTGAGTGGTTTTGATTAGATCAGAGACCATGGTTGCTAAGTCAGAGTGGCTCTGCTTAGAATTCTCTGTCTGTTGCTGAGAAGATGATGGAAAAGGCTTGCCATTGCTAAACCTGTTTCTTCCACCATTATTGTTGTTGAAACCTTGTTGAGGTCTCTGTTGATCCTTCCATGAGAAATTTGGGTGATTTCTCCATGAAGAATTATAGGTGTTTCCATAGGGTTCTCCCATGTAATTCACCTATTCCATTGAAGGATTCTCAGGATCATAAGCTTCTTCTTCAGATGAAGCATCCTTAGTACTGCCAGGTGCATTTTGCATTCCAGACAGACTTTGAGAAATCAAATTGACTTGCTGAGTCAATATTTTGTTCTGAGCCAATATGGCATTCAAAGTATCAATCTCAAGAACTCCTTTCTTCTGACTTGTCCCATTGTTCACAGGATTCCTTTCAGAAGTGTACATGAATTGGTTATTTGCAACCATTTCAATTAGCTCTTGAGCTTCTGCAGGCGTCTTCTTCAAATGAAGAGATCCTCCAGCAGAGCTATCCAAAGACATCTTGGACAGTTCAGATAGACCATCATAGAAAATACCTATGATGCTCCATTCAGAAAGCATGTCAGAGGGACACTTTCTGATCAATTGTTTGTATCTTTTCCAAGCTTCATAGAGGGATTCTCCTTCCTTCTGTCTGAAGGTTTGGACTTCCACTCTAAGCTTACTCAATTTTTGAGGTGGAAAGAACTTTGCCAAGAAGGCATTGACTAGCTTTTCCCAAGAGTTCAGGCTTTCTTTAGGTTGTGAGTCCAACCATATCCTAGCTCTGTCTCTTACAGCAAAAGGGAATAGCATGAGTCTGTAGATCTCAGGGTCAACCCCATTAGTCTTGACAGTGTCACAGATTTACAAGAATTCAGCTAAGAACTGATGAGGATCTTCCAATGGAAGTCCATGGAACTTGCAATTCTGTTGCATTAGAGAAACTAATTGAGGCTTAAGCTCAAAGTTGTTTGCTCCAATGGCAGGGATAGAGATGCTTCTCCCATAGAAGTCGGGAGTAGGTGCAGTAAAGTCACCCAGCACCTTCCTTGCATTGTTGGCATTGTTGTTGTTTTCGGCTGCCATGGGTTCTTCTTCTTTGAAGATTTCTGTTAGGTCCTCTACAGAGAGTTGTGCCTTAGCTTCTCTTAGCTTTCGCTTCAAGTTCCTTTCAGGTTCAGGGTCAGCTTCAACAAGAATGCCTTTGTCTTTGTTCCTGCTCATATGAAAGAGAATAGAACAAGAAATTATGGAATCCTCTATGTCACAGTATAGAGATTCCTTGAGGTGTCAGAGAAAAAGAAAATTAGAAGGAAGAGGTAGAAGAATTCGAACTTAGTCAGATAGAGTTCGAATTGTGCATTGAGGAGGAGTGGTACTCCATAAATAGAAGGATGCGAGAAGAGGGGGAGAAATTTCGAAAATTAAATTAAAAAGATTTTAAAAACATTTTGAAAAACTTTAATTGATTTTCGAAAACCAAGAGTGGGAAAGAAATCAAGTAATTTTTGAAAAGGATTTTGAAATTAGAATTTAAAAAGATATGATTGAAAACTATTTTGAAAAAGATGTGATTAAAAAGATATGATTGAAAAGTTATGCTTTTAAAAAGATATGATTGAAATGATATGATTTGAAAATAATTTTAAAAAGATTTGATTTTAAAAATTAATGACTTGGCTAACAAGAAAAGATATGATTCAAACATTAAACCTTTCTCAACAGAAAAGGCAACATACTTGAAATGTTGAATCAAATCATTAATTGTTAGCAAGTATCTTTGAAAAAGGAAAGAAATTGATTTTGAAAAAGATTTGATTGAAAAAAAAAAAGATTTGATTTTGAAAAATTTTGAAAACTTGGAAAAAAATTGATTTGAAAACAAAATCCTCCCTCTTGTGCCATCCTGGCGTTAAACGCCCAGAATGGTGCACATTCTGGCGTTTAACGCCCAATGCACTACCTTTTTGGGCGTTAAACGCCCAACCAGGCACCCTGGCTGGCGTTTAAATGCCAGTCTGCCTTCTTCACTGGGCGTTTTGAACGCCCAGCTTTTTATGTAAATTCCTCTGCTGCATGTACTGAATCTTCAGTTCTCTGTATTATTGACTTGAAAATAGAACCAAGATCAAATAAACAATGCATGCAAGACACCAAACTTAAAATAAGACACTAGACTCAAACAAGAAACATAAAATACTTTTTGTTTTTATGATTTTGTAATTTTTTGGATTTTTTCGAAAATTAAGTGGAAAAAGAAAATAAAGGTATCAAAATTCTTAATGAGAATTCCAGGAATCATGCAATGTTAGTCTAAAGCTTCAGTCTAAAGGAATTAGACATGAATAGCCAAGCTTCAGCAGGACATTGCATTCAAGAGCTAAATTGATGATAATCAATTAGCTTTGGTGATGATAAGAACATCACCTTGAAACACTAGAATTCATTCTTAAGAACACTGAAAAATACCTAATCTAAGCAACAAGATGAACCGTCAGTTGTCCATACTCGAAACAATCCCCGGCAACGGCGCCAAAAACTTGGTGCACGAAATTGTGATCATCAATGGCGCCATCAACATGGTACGCACAATTGCAATCTCAACTCTTTATCACAACTTCGCACAACTAACCAGCAAGTGTACTGGGTCGTCCAAGTAATAAACCTTACGCGAGTAAGGGTCGATCCCACAGAGATTGTTGGTATGAAGCAAGCTACGGTCACCTTGTAAATCTCAGTCAGGCAGACTCAAATGGGTATAGATGATATATGAATAAAATATAAAGATAAAGATAGAGATACTTATGTAATTCATTGGTAAGAACTTCAGATAAGCGAATGGAGATGCTTTGTCCCTTCCGTCTCTCTGCTTTCCTACTATCTTCATCCAATCCTTCTTACTCCTTTCCATGGCAAGCTTATGCAAGGGTTTCACCGTTGTCAGTGGCTACCTCCCATCCTCTCAGTGGAAATGTTCAACGCACCCTGTCACGGCACGGCTATCCAGCTGTCGGTTCTCGATCATGTCGGAATAGAATCCAGTGATTCTTTTGCGTCTGTCACTAACGCCCCACAATCGCGAGTTTGAAGCACATCACAGTCATTCAATCATTGAATCCTACTCAGAATACCACAGACAAGGTTAGACCTTCCAGATTCTCTTGAATGCCGCCATCAGTTCTAGCCTATACCACGAAGACTCTGATCTCACGGAATGGCTGGCTCGGTTGTCAGGCGAGCGCTCGGTTGTCAGGCGATCAACCATGCGTCGTGTATCAGGAATCCAAGAGATATTCACTCAATCTAAGGTAGAACGGAGGTGGTTGTCAGTCACACGTTCATAGGTGAGAATGATGATGAGTGTCACGGATCATCACATTCATCAAGTTGAAGAACAAGTGATATCTTGGAACAAGAACAAGCGGAATTGAATAGAAGAACAATAGTAATTGCATTAATACTCGAGGTACAGCAGAGCTCCACACCTTAATCTATGGTGTGTAGAAACTCCACCGTTAAAAATACATAAGAACAAGAGTGATCATTGGCTTCGGTCCCAAAGAGGAAACCAGAAGAACCAAGATGAAAATACAAAAGTAAAAGGTCCTATTTATAGGGAACTAGTAGCTTAAGAATTACAAAGATGAGTAAATGACATAAAAATCCACTTCCGGGCCCACTTGGTGTGTGTTTGGGCTGAGCATTGAAGCATTTTCGTGTAGAGACTCTTCTTGGAGTTAAACGCCAGCTTTTGTGCCAGTTTGGGCGTTTAACTCCCACTTTGGTGCCAGTTCCGGCGTTTAACGCTGGGAATTCTGAAGGTGACTTTGAACGCCGGTTTGGGCCATCAAATCTTAAGCAAAGTATGGACTATCATATATTGCTGGAAAGCCCAGGATGTCTACTTTCCAACGCCATTGAGAGCGCGCCAATTGGGCTTCTGTAGCTCCAGAAAATCCACTTCGAGTGTAGGGAGGTCAGAATCCAACAGCATCTGCAGTCCTTTTCAGTCTCTGAATCAGATTTTTGCTCAGGTCCCTCAATTTCAGCCAGAAAATACCTGAAATCACAGAAAAACACACAAACTCATAGTAAAGTCCAGAAAAGTGAATTTTAACTAAAAACTAATAAAAATATACTAAATACTAACTAAATCCTACTGAAAACATGCTAAAAACAATGCCAAAAAGCGTACAAATTATCCGCTCATCATCGGACTTTGTAGCACACAACTTCATTTTTCTCATTTCATTTTCTCACAAATACCCACGGGTAACCAACAGGTTTTACATCTTCTGGTGTACGGACTACAGGTCCAAAGACTTCACGTTTTACAAGTGAGTCTAACTCAGCCTTCATGGCTTCTTTCCATTTTGGCCAATCATTCCTTTGTCAACATTCTTCGACTGATCTTGGCTTAAGATCCTTACTTTCATGCGTGATATTTAATGCCACATTATATGTAAATATTTCATTGACAATTGTCTTATTTCGGTTCCATTTCTTTCCTGTAAAGACATAATATATCGAGATCTCGTCATTTTCACAATTTTCAGGTACCTAAACGTCTTCTGGCATTAAAACTATATCAGAATTTTGGACAACTATAGGTATCTTTACTATGTCTTTTTCAACAGGAATAGTATTTACCTATTTTCTCTTTCGAGAATTTTTGTCTTTGGAACCGACAGGACTGCCACGCTTCTGGCGTGATTTGCTTCAGTGGCTACTTGTCCTACTGAGACATCAATTCGAATTGGGGCATTTTTCACTGGTATATAAGATTTAGTTATCCTCTTTGTATCGGAAAATGCATCAGGCAATTCATTTGCTATTCTTTACAAATGTATAATCTTTTGAACTTCTAGTTTACATTGCCCTGATCGAGGATCTAAATGCATCAACAATGATGCATTCCAATTAAGTTCCTTTTCAGGAAGCTTATTCTCTCCCCTAATATTGGAAATTTTGATTTATCAAAATGACAATCCACAAACCGGGCTTTAAATACATCTCTAGTTTGTATTTCAAGATACCTCACTATAGAGGGAGAATCATATCCAACATATATCTCAAATTTTCTTTGGGGTCCCATTTTGGTATGATTAGGTGGTGCAATGGGAACATATATTGCACACTCAAATATTCTTAAATAGGAAATATTTGGCTGCTGGCCAAAAGCTAATTGCATAGGAGAGAACTTATGGTAACTCGTTGGCCTCAAACGAATAAGTGCTGCGGCATGTAAAACAGCATGCCCCCAAACCGAGGTTGGGAGATTTGTTCTCATAAGCAAGGGTCTAGCAATTAATTGAAGGCGTTTAATGAGTGATTTTTCTAACCCATTTTGTGTGTGAACATAAGCTACTTGATGTTCAACACTTATTCCATTAGCCATACAATAAGCATAAAAAGCTTGGGAAGTAAATTCACCTGCATTATCAATACGAATTACTTTGATTGGATTTTCTGAAAATTGTGTTTTTAATTGAATAATTTGAGCTAGTAATCTCGCAAACGCCAGGTTGCGAGAGGACAACAAGCACACATGTGACCATCTCAAAGATGCATCTATCAGGACCATAAAATATCTAAAAGATTCACATGGTGGATGAATAGGTCCACATATATCACCTTGAATCCTTTCTAGGAATTTAGGGGACTCAAATCCAATCTTTACTGGTGATAGCCTTAAGATTAACTTCCCTTGAGAACATGCAGAAAATTCACTAGATTTAAGAATCTTCTGGTTCTTTAGTGAATGTCCATGCGAGTTTTCAATAATTCTCCTCATCATGGTTGTTCCCGGATGACCCAATCGGTCGTGCCAAGTTATGAATTCATTTGGGCTAGTAAACTTCTAGTTTACAGTGGCATGTGATTCAATTGCACTAATCTTGGTATAATATAACCCAGATGAAAGTGAGGGTAATTTTTCTAATATAACTTTCTTATTTGAATCATGAGTTGTGATACATAAGAACTCATGATTTCCCTTATTCATAGTCTCAATATGATATCCATTTCGGCGAATATCTTTAAAGCTCAACAAGTTTCTTCGAGACTTGGTAGACAATAGTGCATTACTTATTATGATTTTTGTTCTTCCAGGAAACAAAATTGTAGCTCTTCCGGAGCCTTCAATCACATTACCTGAGCCAATAATAGTATTAACATATTCTTCTTTTGGCACCAGATGGGTAAAATATATATCACTTTTGAGAATAGTGTGTGAACTTGCACTATCCGCAAGGCAAATATCTTTAGGATATGTCCTTGCCATTTTTCTTCAAAGACAAATGATAATAATAATAAAATGAGTAGAAGTACATGCACAGTAAAATTATTCACATGAATACTTAACAAAAATATACACATATCAAATTATTCCATTATTGATCAAATAGCTAAAATTTTCTTCAGAATCCTTAAAGAAATCAGATACATCATAATGAGTGGTGGAATTTTCAGCATCATTTGAAACAAAATTCGACTCTTTTTCCTTGTCGTCCTTTTTCAAAGATGCCTGGTAAAGATCGACTAGGTGCCTTGGGGTACAATAGGTACGTGTCTAATGGCCTTTTCCACCGCAACGGAAGCATTTATCCTCAATTGATATACTTTGCCCATTGTTTCTTTCTTTATCCCACTTCTGGTGAGATCCTTTATGAACATAATTTCTTTTCCTTTCATAATTTTTCTTGTTATCAAAATCTTGCCATTTACCTCTTCTGGAGTTATAATTTGCCGCATTTGCTTCAGGAAATGGGGCGGCGCCAGCTGGACGCGCTTCATGATTTCTTAAGAGCAACTCATTGTTGCGTTCAGCAACAAGAAAGCAAGAAATTAACTCAAAATATTTTTTAAATCCTTTTTCTTGATTGCTACTGCAGGAGCACATTCGAGACATGGAAGGTCGAGAAAGTTTTCTCTAACATATCGGGCTTAAGGAAGTATTTGATGATTGTACCTTTCTTCAAGGTCTTTCCATAGATCTGCAGGATCTTTTAATGTGGGATATTCATTTTTCAATCATACGTCAAGATGACGACGAAAAAAAATTATGGCTTTGGCTTTATCCTTCTGGGATATATTATTTTCAGCTTCAAAGGTATCTCCAAGATTCATTGAATCAAGATGGATTTCAGCATCTATATCCATGATAAATAATTATTTCCAAATATATCAAGAATATTAAATTCAAGATGAGAGAGTTTCAACATAATGAAAATTTGTTACCTAGGGTCTTCCTAAAATTTGATCAGAGTCTCATGCTGATAATGTGTTGTAAAATAAATAAATAAGAAAGATGTAATAATATAAAATAATGTAATATAATTAGATAGCTTTAATAACAATATTCACAATGATTACTATCTTAATATAATAAATATGATTAATATATCTTCTAATATTATATATTGTAGTATAAGAGAAAAGATAAAAAGAATTTTGTACGTAGAGAGAGAAGATTTTGTATTTGTATTGTGTATATTTTCTTGTGTCAGATCATGCTTTTATAGGCATACATGAATTTGCTTTTCAAACCACATTTATTGTGCTTCATCCTAAGGACTTGTTCCTTTCAATATAGAAAATGGGTTGCCCATAAATGGACATCCATTCTTATCGTATCCTAGTCACAACAATTAGAGCCAATTTTGATAGTTTTATAAGTAATTTTTTTTAACTTTTAATTTATAAAAAATTATATTATTAATGTTTAGTACTATTTTTAAAATTAAATTATAATTTTTAAAAAGTTATTTAGTATTTGTTTAGATGTTATTATCTTAATAAAAAAAATTTAATAAAATTTTTTTTATTTTTTGTGTATTTAACAAATTTTTAATTGTAAAAATAAAAATACTAAAAAAATAAAAAAAAATTTTGGGAAGATATAATTTATATTTTTTTTAAAGATCTTTTTTCTTTAAAAAAAATATTTTTTACATATTAAATAAATAAATAAGTACTTTTATATTGTTATACCCAAATATAATTGATAAATAAAAAGATCTTTTTGTACGAGATATCCAAATATAAAATTACTTTTACTTTTTCATAAGATCTTTTTAAAAAAGGTAATTCGAAAAAAGATGTTTTTTTAGAAACTCACGCAGATAAGCCCTTAAGTACTTGTAGAGAAGTAAAAAACAAAGACTTTTTCTATAATAAAAAATTTTTATCACTTTTTTCTAAATAAGCACTTTTACGACTAAAAAAAACAAATACAAAATAATTTATTTATAAGTTACTTTTAATACAAGTATTTAGGGTTTAAGTTCTCTTTTCAAAAAGGTTTAATTACTCTGTTGGTCCTTATAGTTTCGCGAAAACTTTAATTAGGTCCTATACTTTTTTTCTTTTAATTGGGTCCTGTACCAAATATTTTTTTCAATTGAGTCCTTATACTTTTTTTCTTTTTATTTGAGTCCCTGCACCAATTTTGTTTTTAGTTGAGTCTTATACAATTAAGCCAATTACTACTAAGATGGACCTAATTGAAAAAAAAAAGTTTGGTATAAAAATCTAATTAAAAAAAAATAAAGACTTAATTAAAAATTTTGTAAAACTATAAAAACCAATAGAATAATTAAACCTTTCCAAACAAACTTAATTAAGTTATTTATTTAAATTTGACCTAAATACTTTGTTTTCTTAACAATTGTTATTTCTTAAAAATCTTCAAAAATTGTTCCTATTAAATAAATTAATCTTTTATTGTACTAAAATTCGTAAGTAACCAATTTAAACGTTAACTCTTTCTCAAATGACCATTGAGGAGATGAAATAACAAGATATGTATACAACAAAGAAATTGAAACGTATAAGAACGGAAGATTAAAGAAGTCGGCCAAACCAGACGACAAGTTAACACTTTTTTTTTTCAAACAACATATGTATTATGATCTATCCTTAGCCAAACAAGATATGTATTATGATCTATCCTTAGCGGATCTTTATAAATAAAATATTTTGCAGAAGATATGCAAGTTGTCAACATCCAATACTAGAAGATAAGAAAGGAGTTTTGCAGTTTGTGATCATCACGGATTTAAATCTTACAGTTCTGATATTGCATGTCACATGGATGAGGAAACTTTGTTTAGAGTGTGCACTCCAAAATAATTGATATAGGAAACATGTGAAGACCACTCAAGTGGGTGGGAACCGTGGGACGGATGGAGTGCCCACATTGCTCGTTAAGCTGATTATTTCTTTTTTATTTTTGGGTTAGGCTTAAGCTCATTATTTCAAACACATTTACCCAAACATTTCTCATAAGATTGTTGGACTTCTTGGCCCAACTTTCTGTTTAAGCACATTCGGGCCTTGCAACAACAAAGTAGTATATCAAGACCCAAAAAAAAGTTGATCCAACAAAGTAATTTTTTTTTTTAAAGATAGGTAAATTTGAACCCGCAACCTTTTAAATGAATATAAGAAAACTATATCATTTGAGTTATAACTCATTGGCTAATCTAACAAAATAGTACATCTGTGCAATTTGACACAAATGAATGAAGGTCTATATTCTTTAACTATTTTTCTTAAATTTGAATCTTCGTAAAAGATGAAAATAGAACCTACTTGTTTAAGAGGGTTTAAGAGGATCACCCATCTTGTGTACCTCTGTAGGATCCAAAAAATGAGTCATTGAGCTTTTATCTTGTTCTAGTGCAAAAAAAAAAAAAATTAACGTAAATATTTTCTTTGAGTGATGAGCATAATGTGAAAATAAAAAATTAGTTTAAACAACTTAAAGTTATTTTTATTTAAAATTCATTACTTATTGCTAAAATAATTATGTAATTTTAGATGTGACAAATGTGCAATTATGAATGCTAAAAAAAACTATATTTTTACCTACAAAATTTTAGAACATCGACAAAACTATCAACAAAACAAAAGAACAAAATTAACATTTCACACATTAAATTTTAGTTGACTTTTTAAAAAATTAACAAAAATTTCAAATTACCCATACTAGTTATCCCCTCCCACCCCTTTTTTTTTTTTAGTTTTGAAATCTTCGTACAACACTATTTTTTCCTTCACTCGCAAAAAAAAAAAAAAAAAAAAAAAAAAAACCAAAGAGATTTGTGTATTCTATAACTGACAGTTATAGCAAATAAAAAAAAAAAAAGAGATATTATGGATAGATATAATAGATATATAGATGCCTGCTTCACACCATACATATATTCACATGTTCTTTCTCAAAAGTAGACCTAGTTCATATCACAAACCTCCCAAGCAAGTGTTAATTTCAACAAATTCATTTTCTCAATGTTTGCAACCTCAACGCCAGGAATGTTCCAGAACTCTTTAACACCCTTACCTCCTTTGATTCCGCACACAATATGAGGTTCCTTTCTTGAAATGTATCGATTGTTACACATTTTTCTCTTTTTTAGATTTCAAGATGTTGATGGTTTCTTTTGTCTTTTCAACCACTTCTGCAACATCTGAGACAACGAGAGGAAAATTTATTATAGTGTCAATACGGTGGCTGCGATGATGAGTGAGGGATCACGAGGATATGAAAGACGACACACCTGGTTTTCAGGACTCGGCGGAGGTCTAGTGGTCGATGCAGTGGGAGATGGCTAAGGCTACTGAGAGTTCTTGAAGATTTTGTCATGGACGAGGTGGTGGTAGTGATGTTGGTAAGGTGGTGTTGATGAAGATTTTGAAAGTTTAGAATTTTAGGAAAAGAAAAAGAATGGTAGTGATTTAGAGGTTGAGGACAACGATAAAGATAATTTTAGAGATTTGTTGTTAATTTTTTAATAGAGTCAATTAAAATTTAACATCTAGATATTTGTCACACATAACTCATTTTTCAAAGGAAAAATATTAATTTTATTCTTTTATGAATAGTTTTGTCAGCATTCTAAAATTTTGTGGGTAAAAATATTAATTTTTTCATGAATGTTATATGCATAAAACTATAACTGTTATATTAAATAAGAGAAATTTAATTATTGTCTCCTAGCATTACCAATATTGTAACATGCAAAAGTGAGAATTTGTTTTCAATGACTAAAGCTTTAATTTCTTTTCAATTTCTTGTATGAGAATATTAATTCAATTAAAGCTTTTACGATTTTAATAACAAGTTATTATGAAAATTTTTTATATATACTCAAGAGAGCATTTTTTTTATTTTAGAGACAACATGCAGAATAGTAATTTTATTATGTTCAAATATTTAAATACTAAAAGAATTACATTATAACAATATTAGGTATTAAGGAGATCAATAATTCGTCTCAAAATTAATAGTGCTGACTTGGGAGGCACAAAGTTTGAATTTATTTAATTAATATTAATTTAATTTGTTTGGTAGTATTTTTAGGTATTTAAATTTAAATCAGATCTAATTTAATCTAATAAAATTAAATCTGATTTAAATTAGTTATCATATTTTTAAGTTTTTAAACTTAAAACAAATATAATCTAATCTAATAAGATCAAATATGTTTGAAATTAGTTAAAATTAATTTTGGAGTCATTTTTTTATTTAATTTCAGATTTCATAATTTTATTCTAGGAAGATTTGACCCACTTTTAGGATGATCAATTAGGAGTCTATCTAAGCAAGTTTGTAAGACATTTTATGCACTATTGATGAATAAAATTTTGTGGTTGCATCATGTACGTTTTTCTATGTGTATTCAAATAAGATAAGTGATTTGCTTTGCTTGTTGCATGACGAAATTGAAAGATCCAACTTAAGGTAATTCTTAGTGTTATTCCTTTGAATTTTATCCCTTTGATCTAGGTTGTCAAGGACATGTTCTTTGAAGGTCTAGTAAAAAAATTCTTTCAATGACCTAAGTTGCTAAGAATAGATTTTTTAGAGGTCTAGTCATAAAAACTGTACTCTTATCTGTTTTATTATTTCTGTTGCATCTTTTGTTCCTTGTTTTTCTTCTTATCAATATTTAGGAAGTAATACTACGTAATCAAAGGATTATATATAATAAAATACAACCAAATACTCATACTCTTAACGCGTGTATAAATATAGCGATGGTAGCAGTACTCAAACCTGCGGGTACCTGCTCCCCCTACCCAGTTGGAGCAGATAACTACCCGATCCGATGCGAGACGGGTGAGATCTTATCAGGGCAGGGTCTTTGGCGGGGTAGGACAGAATCGAGTTTAGGGTATACCCACCTCGATATATATATATATATATATATATATATATATATATATATATCTTGTAGAAATTAGGGTTTCTTATGCTGCCACTTCCCAGAGGCTTAGCCCTAAACCCCTCACAGGCCTTCCGACCTCACCTAAGTACCTCACTTTTTCTTTTTCCTCAATCCTCAATCCTCAATCCTCAATCTTCTAACCTCATTCTTCATCTTTTA
Source organism: Arachis stenosperma (assembly GCF_014773155.1). NCBI lineage: Eukaryota > Viridiplantae > Streptophyta > Magnoliopsida > Fabales > Fabaceae > Arachis > Arachis stenosperma. The sequence continues at coordinate 63,246,570 of NC_080383.1, forward strand.
CCACGAGCCTTAACCTTACCCTCTTCGTCAATGTCTCACGTTTACTGACCAACTTCATTGATGGTTACTGAATGTCGGTTTAGAATTTTTACAAATTAAAAGCTCGAATTCATTATGAGTATAGTTCCAAAATAACAAACAACCCAAATCAAAATTTGATAAGATTGTCAAAAAACTACAAAACAATTAATCGGGTCATTCTCTCCTGAACTTGAAATAGACTGTACGTAATTGGTTATGAAATCAGAAATTTTCAAACACAACGTGAAAATTAAAGAGACTGAATTAAAGGAGCAAACAACTATTAAATTACAAGAAACTAGAATCAAGAAGAAAGTGGATCACAAATAACTAACTAAGCAAGCATGAGTAAAGAGCAATGATTAAACCAACAATTATACCAAAAAACAATTAAATCAAGCTAGGAAAGATCGAAGAATTTAACTAGTGAAGAATGTAATTCAAATGCTAAAAGGGGTCTTGGCTAGGGATTACAAGTTAAAATTTTCTATCCTTGTCATAAACCACAACCATAGAAATTGTGATGAGTTAATCCCACTTAATCAACCCCTAAATATTGAAAAAAGTCAAGTAGACATAATTGGTCTTAATCCATAAATCTTAGCCAACTTACTAAGTAAAAGGCTAGCGTTAGTGAAAACAAGATCAACTAACAAATCCAAAATTACTAATCTATATTGGATATTAATGATTCAAGGTTGCTTAGTTCCTCAATCCCCAAGTCAAGAGATAAAAATCTACTCCATAATTAAAGTAAATATTTTATCAAACACTTAGTGGACATGAAAATAAAGCACGATAAATTACAAAAATTAATGAAACTATAACTACACAATGCAAGTAATTAATACTAACAACTCAAACAACCATGTAGAATGTAAGACCCAAAACCTTTGAAAAATCTTATTATGATCAAGTCTCAAATCATATAGTTATTTATAGCCTTAATTTCAGAAATTATTTTATTAAAGATAATTAAGAAAAGTTTTGATTGATTGAATTTGAGATGAGTTATGATTATTATCCAATTTCATAATTATTGGATTATTTTCTATATTTGAATTATAAAGTTGTTAGTTATGAAATAATAAGAATTTTATATGATTTGGACTAAGTAATTAATATTTTAAATATTAATACTGCTGTTGTGGAAAATGAAGAAATTAAGTGTATTATTTCTAATTTTTGGATTTGAACATTTTATTGAAAATAATTTGTGAAATTGATGAGCAAAATAGTATTTTTCTATATACAATTAGTGTTGGATTTAATTTGGGTTTCAATTATTATATTATTCCCAATTTTATTTGAAATTACCAATTTACCCCTAACCCTAATTTTCAAAATAATGAAACCTTAACCCTAAAACCCTATCTGGTTACCCGTTTCTCCCTAAGGCCCATCAGCAACCCAAACACACACCAATACAACAAGCACACATAGCAGGCGTATACACTCAATGCAGAAAGGGGGAGAAGAGAAACGGGGAGAAGGAGAGGGGAGGGGGAGGACGGCGCCGGCGGGCGTCACTGCCGCCACACTGTCATGTCGCGTAGAGGAGAGAGAAGTGAGAGCCGAGGAAGGAGGCCGCTACAGTCGAGCTTGCCATCGTCCTCATGGTACTGCCACTGTCGAGTTCACAAGCATGGAGGAAGCACAGCCACCTCGGAGTCCGCCGTCAGGTTGAGTCGAAGGAAGAGAGAGGCGCGGGGTCAGCGTCGCGACCAGAGGGGAGATTTGAGAGAGAAAGAAGAGAGCGAAGGGGTCCTCGCCGCCATGCTCAGCCCTTCGCGTGCCCCGCTGCTAGTGCCGTCGTTGTCACCATCGATGGAGGAGAGAAGGGAGAGTGCTCGCGATGAGCTGCTGCAGAGCTAGCCGCCGCTGCCGCCGAGCGTCCATAGTCGCCGCGTCTCACCACAGTTGAGGGCGTCTCCACCACCGCACCTTGGCCGACGGTACTACTGATTTGCTGCTCCGCGGTGCCTAGCTGGAGCTTCTGTTGCTGATGCCGGAGATTGGTGGTTGCCGAAAAACACCACTGTTGTCGCTGCTTAAGGAGGGAGAAGTTGTGGCGCTGTTCTGGCCGCCAGGAGCAGTTCTGAGGCCACCGGAACCACCGCCGGAGCTTCTGGCTACTTCTGTTGTCGCTAAAAAAGTTGCTGATAAGGGTTTTATTTGAGGTTTCTACCTTTTTGGATTTTGAGAAGGTTTTAATGTTGCACAGTTTTTTACAGTTTATCCATCGAAGCTTCTAGCCACTGCCGGAGCTGTTGTCGAGGCCGGTTCGAAATCGCAACTGCTTCGTGTTGTTATTCCGGTAAGAAATTATGTTTCGAAAGCCCTACGTTAGTGTCCCGTACGTGTATTAAAGCCTTTACGGTATTAATGTTCCTAGAGTTTAGTAGCTGAGGTTGCTTGTTGTAATTTAGAGCTGTTTATGCTGCTGCAAAAATGTGTGCGGCTGTGCTTTGAAACTGCCTTTGATTTCAAGTTGAGGCGAAAAGAACTTATGAGGCATTTGGATTATGGAATTTGCATTTTGAGGTAGGGGAGCTTTCCGAAAACTATATTTTATGTATGAAATTATTACATATGGATACTGATGTGAGACAATGTGTATTTGGTGGTTGTAGCAGCCTTATTATGTATTATTAATTGTCTCGAATGATTATGAACATTTGTTTGACTGGATTGTTGTGTGGCTTTGTGAAACGAAATGCTTTTGAAGTTGATTCTTTTAAAGCTTTGAGATCGAGTTTAATCCGTTGAAAATTGATTTGAGTTGAATGGATTTTCTTAAGAAGGTGAAAAATAGAATACACTCTTGAATTCAGCCTGGTTGCTTTAAATGATCTGGTTTTTGATAAATGGTTGTTACTGAACCGTTTCTTTGAAACTTTAGAAATGAGTTTATTCGGTTGATAATGACTTGATTTTTGAAACGGTTTTCATGAAATATGGAATTGAGATTGACTGTTGGATTTTGGCTTGCCTTGAACTGATTTTGGATTTTGGGCTGTTGAAAAGAATTGTGGAACGGTTTTGTTGGGACCTGAACTGGGTGGCAAAGTCCAAGTTTTAGGAGAGGTGCTGTGGTGCGCGAAATTGTGAACAATACTTTTTCACAACTCTCATAATCCCCGGTAATGGCTCCAAAAACGTGGTAGCTCAATACCATGGCATTACACAACTTCGCACAACTAACCAGCAAGTGCACTGGGTCGTCCAAGTAATACCTTACGTGAGTAAGGGTCGATCCCACGGAGATTGTTAGTATTGAAGCAAGCTATGGTCATCTTGTAAATCTTAGTCAGGCAAACTCAAATGTATATGATGATGAACGAAAATAACATAAAAGATAAAGATAGTGATACTTATGTAATTCATTGGTAGGAACTTCAGATAAGCGCATGAAGATGCCTTCCCTTCCGCCTCTCTGCTTTCCTACTGCCTTCATCCAATCCTTCTTATTCCTTTCCATGGCAAGCTTGTGTAGGGTTTCACCGTTGTCAATGGCTACCTCCCATCCTCTCAGTGAAAGCGATTGCATATGCCCTGTCACGGCATGCGGAATTCAGCTGTCGGTTCTCGGTCAGGCCGGAATAATATCCATTGATACTTTTGCGTCTGTCACCAGCGCCCCGCCTGCTAGGAGTTTGAAGCACGTCACAGTCATTCAGTCATTGAATCCTACTCAGAATACCACAGACAAGGTTAGACCTTCCGGATTCTCTTGAATGCTGCCATCAGTTCTTGCCTATACCACGAAGACTCTGATCTCACGGAATGGTTGGCTCGTTTGTCAGGCGAGCACTCGGTTGTCAGGCGATCAACCATGCATCGTGCAATCAGGAATCCAAGAGATATTCACTAAGCCTCAGATGCTTGTAGAACAAGAATGGTTGTCAGTCACCTTGTTCATGAGTGAGAATGGTGATGGGCGTCAATCATCACCTTCATCAAGTTGAAGAACAAGTGATATCTTGGACAAAGAACAAGCGGAATTGAATAGAAGAACAATAGTAATTGCATTAATACTCGAGGTACAGCAGAGCTCCACACCTTAATCTATGGTGTGTAGAAACTCCACCGTTGAAAATACATAAGAACAAGGTCTAGGCATGGCCGAATGGCCAGCCTCCCAAAGTGATCAAAAGATCTCAAGAAAAAGGTTCCAAAGATCAGAAGATTTTTTATACAATAGTAAAAGGTCCTACTTATAGAAAACTAGTAGCCTAAGGTGTACAGAAATGAGTAAATGACATAAAAATCCACTTCCGGGCCCACTTGGTGTGTGCTTGGGCTGAGCAATGAAGCATTTTTCGTGTAGAGACTCTTCTTGGAGTTAAACGCCAGCTTTGGTGCCAGTT